>NC_057796.1:400773288-401088696 GCF_018294505.1 Triticum aestivum | reverse complement strand
AAACGGGCCAGCCTCCTTACTCCGCAAGGAGCTATTCCCTTCAGGCGAGAACAGCTTGCATCTCGCTTTGAGATATAGCTCCCGTGTTTCGGTCGTTGTTATAAGCGAGACAATGCGCTGTCCTGTAAATCTCTATGTACTTCATTGGATTATGGCCAATACAGCTTTCGGTGGTGGCCTCTTGATTTCGGTGGACCAGAACGCCGGCCTTGCCCGCCCACACCTTCTCACCTGGTCAGGCCTGACAATATTGGCAATAGTTTGATATAGGCTATACGATGTTGTCTCTGCTGTGTTCAAATGACTCTTAAAAAATAAAAATGAAACAATGTTAAAATTATTAACTTAAATTGAAGGAAACTTAGAGCGTCTACAGCCGGACACTCAAACGTCCGGCGAACAGCCCGGTCACTGACCGGTCAAAAAAAAGCGACCCAGACGGACGCCTCAAACCGGCCTCAAACGCCCTGCCCGACCGGCAACTCTCATATCTAGCTCAAATCTGGGGCGGATATGGGTGGTCCAGGCGCGACCGTCGTCCGCAACGTCAAAGCTGACCCACACAGGCCCACGCGACCCCTCATACATTCGTCTCCATCCCTCCCCGGACCTAACCCTAACCACTCTCAGTGGCGTAGCTGTAGGGTGGCCAGGGTGGTCCATGGACCACCCTGGAATTTGGCCCATTAGTTTAGTACTTCTCTGAAAAAAACATATCCATGCCCAACTCAGGTCTCAGCCCATATACATGGCTCGTTTCTTTCATCTCAGATACGCCTGTTATCTGTATGTACGCTGATCGTTCCTAATTCCCGACTCCCCGTCGTCTCCTCTTCCTCTAGTCTTCGGAGTCTGAAACCCTAGCGGCTAGCACCATCGCCTAGCGCAACTGCGCAAGGCCGGCACTCCGGCAGGGCACCCGCAGGCGATGACCGGACGACGGCCAGGCGGCCGGCGAAGGACGCGCGTCCCGGCGGTCAACGAAGGAACCGCGCCAGTACTGAACCGCGCACACACGCATAGGTACAGCCCCGTGCAATGCGCTAGTTGATTTCTTTTCTATTTCAATCCAGAGTATTAGAGTAAGATGTTTATTCTTCTCTAATTCAAAGCACAATTTCCTTTTCCTCTGAAGATTTGCGATTTGTCAATTATCAATTCAAAGCACAATTTTCTTTTTGCAACAAACATGGCATTGAAGTTCCTGTAATGGAGAATAATTATGTCCCTTATGGAAGATCAACACGGTTTGTGCAATCTCAAACAAATGCAGATCACTTTAGAAGGGAAATTTATATTGGGATTATTGATAAAACCAGTCAAGAGCTTGACAATCGGTTTGATGAGGTCAATATGGAGTTGCTTTCTTGTATGTCGGCCTTGAATCCTGCCAACTCATTTTCTGCTTTTGATGCACAAAAGGTACGTAGACTTGCTGAGTTCTACCCCAATGATTTTTCGAGCTCTGACTTGATGCACCTTGAAATGCAACTTGATAACTATATTGATGACATGAGAAAAGATGACAACTTCAAAGGCCTAGAAAATCTTGCTGATCTCTCAGTTAAGCTTGTTCAAACAAGGAGGCATATAGTTCATAATTTGGTTTACTTGCTTCTAAAATTGGTATTGCTTCTACCGGTGGCAACAACAAGTGTTGAAAGAGCATATTCTGCAATGAGTGTGGTCAAAAACAAGTTAAGAAACAAGATGGGTGATAGTCTTTTGGATGATTGCCTAGTCACATACATCGAACGAGATGCTTTCTCCAAAGTGAATGAAGATAATATAATTGAGACTTTCATGGTCTTGAGAAGGCGGTATACCGACAAATAAGGTGTGTTATATTTTACGCAAATGTAAGACTTGAACATGAATTTTAATATGCTTTGAAAGACCTTATTGATATGTGCTTTGGATATATTATGCGTGCATATGTTGGTTTGTTAAATTTGTGGTATATATTTTATTTTGTGCCAATTGGACCACCCTGACATAAAATCCTGGCTACGCCACTGACCACTCTACTCCACTCCCCTCCAGTCCATTCCGCCCCCAAAACTCCCGTCCGACGATCTCCAACATTCTTCGGCATGGCAAGCAGCGGATCCGAGTCTTCCATCAGCCGATGTGCGGACTGGGACCTCATCCCAGTCGGGCCAGAGGAGGAGATGGCCATCCGCATTGCGCTCCGCCGCAACTGCAAGAAGAATGTCTGACAGCGGCCAGACTCGATCCGCTGGGAATCCATCGCGTCCGCCTAAATGGTGCGTGCATCTAATGCGGGGCGTGTCATCGCTGCCTTGCCGGAGACGGTATGCTCCGTCTGGCGTTCGAATGTTTTGGCGGCGCGCAGCCCCTTCGTTGGCATGCCGACGACGAGGCCATCTGTGGCCCGTCCGCCGAGTGTATGGCCCAGCGTGCCCACCGTGCAAGGCAGAAGGCGAGGCCCTGGCAGCCCTCACGGCAAACATCGGCGAGGCGGAGTCGGTCTCTCCGGCGGTGAGACGGATGATCTGCAACCCCGGGCACCGCAGCCATGTCATGGTGGACGTGTCGGCCTCCAATCACTCCGATCACGACGGATCCATCGTCGACCTCACATCCACCGGCGACGTGCTCCGACGAGGATGAGTAGGGCATGGGAGACGACGGCGCCTCGGGCTCTGCTTAGATTAGGTTTCACGTTGCATGTAATTGTATGAATTTGAGGTTTCTTAATTGAGATATCCGGTTGTGGAAATGATTATTTGAGGTGTGACCGTCTGAGATTAGCGGATGGCCCCCGCGTCGTCTCCAGGCGACACGGGTGGCTGCTGTTCTCCGTCGTTGTCTCCCCCGTCTCTGAGCCATCTGCCCTCGCCGCCTTTCAGCAAAGCCCTTGCGGTCGACGGCGGCGGCAAGGAATCGTTTTTCGTTTGCCTTCAGAACTGGCGATGGCTTAGGCTGGTGTAGCAGCGTTCTGAGTGTAGCAGCGGTCGTGCCATGGGTTGTCGTAGTAGCGGAGGTGTTGAGCCGCACACCGGCGCCGTGACGACCAGTACCTCTCATCAGGTGGTCGGCCACGACCCCTTGCAGTTCTGTATAATGGATCCTCTGATTGGCGGCGACCCCAATAGGTACGCCTGCAATGTGTGGGTTGCCGAGTGGCGATCTTCGCTCCTCAACATAGCGGCCCAGGAGCGGTGCTCTCTGATCCCTTCCCGACCGCTTCGATGTCCGTGCTCGATGGTACGATGGTCGGTGCAGCTGGTCGAGTTAGTTCAGATCTAGCCTCCACGGGTGGCGGAGCTTCTGCCGGCCGGTCAAGCTACTGGTTGTGGTGGCCATCGAATGGTCCTCGTGAGGGTTCTTCACTACGGACCCGGTGGCTGCCGCCAACGGCTCCTACCGCTGAGGTTGTGAGATGCAGCCGAAAGGCTCCTTTGTGGATTTTGGCGGATCTCACTTCAGGTAGTTTGCATGCGGCGATGAGATGCAAGCTATGAGCGGTGGCTTGACGCAGATGGTATGGTTGTGCAACAACAACAGTTGGATTTTAGCCCAAGGCATGTAGCTGTCGGATTCGTGAAAAGCGGCGGCGATAACACATTATTGACTTCAAATTGGTGGTGCTTGTAAGTACCTGGTATTGAGCTCTGGGGTGAAAGCCTTAGGTCTGACTGAGTTGGTTATACCTGACAATGGTGATGTTGTTTGCTTTACATTATTGAAGGCTTTGCTCATATATGCTCGGACTTTTTCAGGGTGAAAACCTAAAATCTAACCTTCAGTGGTTGGATTCGGTGACGGGCAGCACTTGAGCGTCGTTCCATTCCTGAAGGCGTTGTTGTTGAAGAATTTTCGTTGTCTTTGTGGTGTTAGAAATAGTTGGTGTGGATATGGTCGCTGTTGCAGTTTGTTGATCGCTGTTTTGATCGCTTCAGTTTCTTCCTCGCTTTGACATAGCTTGGTCTTGTATGACTTTGCTATTTATCAGTGTGTTAGCTGTGTGCATCCTAGTTATACAGAGGTTGGGTGTGTACTCATTGTGTTTGTATCTCCTTGAAGATTTATTATGAGTTAATAAAATCCATGTTTTATCGAAAAATTTGAGGTGACCGGACACTGTTCACGGACGCGTCAACGGGCGTTTGAGGGATCGGATTTGGTGTATCCTGCTGTAGATGCTTGTGACTCCCGGGTAATCAAGCTACAGTAACCTCCGCTAATGATGCCACGTCACCTTGATTACTGTTGCTAAGTTCGCGTTAGTTCGAAACCGATTCAAATTCAAATTCAAAATAGAGGCAAACATCAAAAGTTTTCAAATATTAAAACTAAAATTTTGGGTTTGTGCCGGACAATGCATAGGAGATTATGGTGAAGAAACCATACTTTTATAAAACGTTTAAATGCTATAAGATGAGTAAAACAGTAGCGAAAACTATTATTTAAATACTTTTAAATGTTAAATAATTTCGAAACTACTTTAGTTTGGGTAGCAAGTTAAAGTGGCAGTGGCATATTTGATAACATCAAATTAGGTGCCATTTTGTTACTTTGCTAAAACAAAAATAAAAGGAAACTAAAAGAAAACAGTAAAGGGGAAATAAATAAAAAGAAAAAGAACAAAACAGAAAGGAAAAACAAACAAAAAGGAAAAGAAAAGAGGACCCCCACTGGGCCAACCGGCCCAGCTAGCTGCCAGGCCAGCCCAATTGGCCCAGGCCGCCCCCTTACTCCCTTATCCCCTGGGACGACCCAAACCCTAACCACCGACGACCCACTTCCCCCACTTGCTCTCTTCCTCCCCCTCGATCTGGATTGGGGAAACGACCGCCCCGACGCCGCTGGACCGCGCCGTTGCCCGTCGCCACTACCACCTCGCCGGAGCCCGCGCCGCTTGTCTCCCTCGCCGGACCGCCTCTTTGCTTCCTCGTCCTCCTCCCCAACTCGCATCAACGAGCCTCGCCGCCCCTGACCCCCTGCAACGAGGGTGAGCAACGACCCCCTCCTTCTCCTCTTCCCCTCCGTCGCTGCGCGCCCCGCTAGCTCACCCACACGTCGCGCCTACTGCTTCCCGCGGCTCGCGCCCGCCTCCTTCCGTGCTCGCCTGCGCAGCTCCGCACGCGCCAACGGCCGCGTATGCCTTGCCTCCTCTGCCACGCCGGCGCCCGCTCGCGTCGTCTCGCGCCCGCTGCTGCCCACGCCTGCCCGCGGCGCCCACCGCCGCCCCTGACCGCGTCCACCCCGTGGTGCGCCCCACCGTCATCCCGTGCGCCTCGGCTGCCTGCAGCCCGCCTCTTGCCATCGTGCCGACGCGCTCACGACCACGCCGCTGCGCGCCGTCCGTCGCTCGCCCATGGCCACCACTGCCGCCTGACCGCCCTTATTCCCGTGCGCGCCATCCACTGCCACGACCTCCCGCTTCCCCAGCGCTGCCCCTGTTGCTCCGGCCAAGCCACCCCGCGACCACTGTCACGGCTCCCGCCGGGCCGCCGCCGCTGCTGCGCCGTCTCCGGCCGCAGCCGCCTCCACCGCCCCCTCGCGCGTCCCCCGCCGTCCTCTGCTGCAGTCCGCCACTCGGCCGGCCTCGCCGCGGCCCAGGTCGTCGCCCGACGCCGGCGCCCATCTGCGCTACTTGGCCTCGCCTGGTCGGGCGCCGCTGGCGCCCAGCGCCCGCAGCCCGTAACCGCTAGCGCCCAGCGCCCAGCGCCCGTTAGGCCTGATAGGCCACTGCCATTCGGGCCCCACGCCCCTGGAACGTTTAAAAAAAGAATTAAGAATAAAAATAAAAATAAATAAAAATATTAACAAGTAATTAATTAAGTTAGTTAATTCTGTTTAGATTAACCTAATCACTAGTTAAACTAATTAACTCTGTTTAGTTAGTCTTAGTCAATGACAGTGGGACCCACGTGTCAGTTTGACCAGTCAACGGTCAGAGTTGACCGCTGACGTCATGATGACGTCATAATTACATTTTCTAATTAAATTAATTCTGTTAAATCTAAAAATGAATTAAATCTTTAAAAATTAATATAAAATAATCCGTAACTCGGATGAAAATAACTTATACATGAAAGTTGCTCAGAACGACGAGACGATTTCGAATACGCAGTCCATTCGTTCACCACACGTCCCTAACATAGCGAACATGCAACAATGCACCTCTGGTTCCTCTGTCCGAAAACGTCAAACACCGGGAATACTTTCTCGGATGTTTCCCCCCTTTGCCGATATCACCTACTACCGCGTTAGGGCACACCTAGCACCGCTCATTGTCATGTCATGCATCGTCATGCATATGTTTGTATTATATTTATTGTTTCTCCCCCTCTTCTCTAGTTAGACACCGAGACCGACGCCGCTGCTACCCAGTACGACTACGGTGTTGACGACCCCTCCTTCTTGCCAGAGCAACCAGGCAAGCCCCCCTTGATCAACCCGATACCGCCTATTCTTTCTCTCTACTGTTTGCATTAGAGTAGTGTAGCATGTTACTGCTTTCGGTTAATCCTATTCTGCTGCATAGCCGGACATTGTTGCTACAGTTGTTACCCTTACCTGCAATCCTAAATGCTTAGTATAGGATGCTAGTATTCCATTAGTGGCCCTACATTCTTGTCCGCCTGCTATGCTATACTATCGGGTCGTGATCACGTCAGGTGTTGATCACGGGTATATATTATACATATTACACATGATACATATTGTGACTAAAGTCGGGTCGGCTCGTTGAGTACCCGCGTGTGATTCATGGATTGGGGGATGAAAGGACATACTTTCCCGACAGCCCTCTATGTGGATCTTTGTGGCGGAGCGACAGGGCAGGTTGTGACCACCTAGGAGACAGGTGGGCCTGGCCCTGGTCGGCGTCCGCGGTTACTTCAAAATAACACGCTTAATGAGATCTTGGTATTTGATCTGAGTCTGGCTACGAGCCTATACACACTAACCAACTGCACGGGAACAGTTATGGGCACTCGACGTCGTGGTATCAGCCGAAGCTCTTTTGACGTCAGCGACGCGTGCCGGATTTGACCGTAAGCCTGCACTTGTATTAAGGGGGCTAGGTCTGCTTCCGGCCGCGTTCGCAACATGCAGGTGTGCAACGGGCGATGGGCCCAGACCCCTGCGCGCTTAGGATTTAGACCGGCATGATGACGTCTCTGTTGTGCCTAGGTAGGGCTGCGACGTGTTGATCTTTTGAGGCCGGGCATGACCTAGGAAAGTGATTCCGGCCAGAGGGATCGAGCGTGTTGGGTAATGTGGTGCACCCCTGCAGGGAAGTTTATCTATTCGAATAGCCGTGTCCCTTGGTAAAAGGACGACCCGGAGTTGTACTTCGACCTTATGACAACTAGAATTGGATACTTAATAAGACACACTCTTTCAAGTGCCAGATACAACCCGGTGATCGCTCTCTCACAGGGCGACGAGGAGAGGATCGCCGGATAGGAGTATGCTATACGATGATACTTGGTGAACTTACCAGCTACTCTCTTCTACATGCTTCAAGATGGAGGCTGCCAGAAGCGTAGTCTTTGATAGGACTAGCTATCCCCCTCTTATTCCGGCATTCTGCAGTTCAGTCCATAGATATTACCCATTTATACAGATACCAATGCATATGTAGTGTAGATCCTTGCTTGCGAGTACTTTGGATGAGTACTCAAGGTTGCTTTGCTCCCTCTTTTCCCCCTTGTCCTTTTCTTCTCGGACGTCGCAAACAGATGTTGGAGCCCAGGAGCCAGACGCCACCGTCGACGACGACCCCTACTACTCCGAGGGTGCTTACTACTACGTGCAGGCCGCCGCCGCCGACCAGGAGTAGTTTAGGAGGATCCCAGGCAAGAGGCATGCGCCTCTTTCGATCTGTACCCCAGTTTGTGCTAGCCATCTTATGACACCTTGTTTAACTTATGTCTGTACTCAGATATTGTTGCTTCCGTTGACTCGTCTATGATCGAGCACTTGTGTTCGAGCCCTCGAGGCCCCTGGCTTGTATTATGATGCTTGTATGACTTATTTATTTTTAGAGTTGTGTTGTGATATCTTCCCGTGAGTCCTTGATCTTGATCGTACACGTTTGCGTGCATGATTAGTGTACGATTGAATCAGGGGCGTCACAATGCTCTTATCTCTACCTAATAATAAAGCAAATTGGGTTTCTGGTCGGACGTCATAAAAAATACCCTTGAAGTTGGCAAGAATTACCCACCAATGCCCCCCGTAAGTTAAATTAAAAAACGATTCGTTTTTTCCAAATTCATCATTGTACTAAGTTCTTATATACTGGTGATACTGCACATATAACAGAAACTTAGAGATGGCGCAGTGGCTCAAACCTTTCAGTCCCACTGCGAACTCCAGGGTTTGAATCCCAGGTTCTACTAATTTTCCCCATCATTTTTGTCACGCACCTCCTCTCTCCAACGAGTGCGCGTTAATGGGCCGGCCCACAGGGCGTGACGCCTATGTTCTTTTATTTTTTTTGCATTTCGTCTTTTGTCTTTTTTTCTCATTTCTTTTTTTTGTGTTTTTCCTTCTTTAAATTAATTTGAGATTTCCAAATTTCAAAACATTGCAAAATTTTTAAATCATGTTCGAGAAATCATAAAATATTTGTGATTTCAAAAATGTGTGGGACATCATAAAAAATTCGCAGTTTTAAAAATATTAGTGATTTTAGAAGAGTGTTCGCAAATTATAAAAAAAAAATCAAAATTTGGAAAAAAATGACAGGAAATAAAAGTATGTTCATGATTTTGAAAAATAATCGTGTATTCAAAAAAAATAGTGAATATGACAAAAATGTCCACGAAATTTTAGAAAATATTGAAAAACTCAAAAAAATTGCAAGTTTGTGGTCGATGAGATTTGTTTTAAAAGTTTAAAAGTGTGCCGTGCAATGGCAAGCTCATTGCCTTGGGATTTACCATGTCGACTACATTGCGATCAAATGGAAATCGCATCTATCATCAGCAAGGGTTGGAAGAAAGATAAGTTGCAACATGGCGAGTCACTGTGTCAAAATAGAGGACGCTCATATGTGAGGGTATTGAGTCATACTTATTTGGCTAGAGTGTAATTCTTCATCCTCGGGTTCTGCAGATTTCCCCCCTCTTTTTATGATGCACCTCCCCTCCCCCAGTGCGTGTTCATTGGCCGGCACGCAGGGCGTGACTCCCCTATTTTTTTCATTTCATCTTTCATCTTTTTCTTTTATTTTCTCATTTCTTTTTTTGTTTTTCCCTTCTTTAAATTAATTTGATATTTCCAAATTTCAAAACATTGCAAATTTTGAAAAACATGTTTGAGAAATCATAAAATGTTTGTGAATTCAGAAATGTGTGGGAAATCATAAAATTTTCGCAGTTTCAATAAATATTAGATTTTACAAAACTGTTCGCAAATTATAAAACATGTTCGCAACATCATGAGTCATTGTGTTAAAATAGAGAACGCTCATATGTCAGGGTATTGAGTCAAACTTATTTGGCTAGCGTGTAAATTTTTTATCTCCCGTTGCATCGCACGGGCATGTTTGCTAGTGAAAGATAATAGTACTATACGTATTTTGCGTCTGCGATGGCCCGTCTATGTTTTGAGAATGATTTAAGTACGTACATGACAGTCTCTCTCAACCGATGTGAAACCACGTGATCGTGGGTGTGGCTGAAGCATCTATCCACGACCCGATCGATTAAGCCGGATATATGCAGGGATGCCAATTGTCAGTGCGAATAATGCAGGTGTAGTGGCACGTTGCTGACGATGGACGTGCTTACGGCAGAAACCTGACGTCGCAGCTGCATGACAGCCAGCAATCACCTTAATTTTATCTTCTCTCTGGCCATCGCATAAGCACACAAAGGCAGGGTGCTCGCAGTTGACCATGCAATAGATATATAATACCGCGTATCATGCATCCCACTCAATTAGAGCATCTCTAGCCGTTGGCCCCCCGGGACGCATAAAAATCGTCCTTGGGGCGAGCCGGCGATACAATCAGCGTTGGGGGTGGTTTTGCGCCCAGTTGTCGCCCCCAGGCGTCGAAATTGGCCCACTTTTCAGCCCCATTTCGGCGAATAAAGGGTCCATATGGGCGAGAATAGGCCCATATTCAGCGTGGTTCGCTGTGTCTCGGCGTTCAATTATCAACACAATTTTTTTATCACATATTTCATCACAGAAAAATCAAATACTTCAACAAAATAGTACAACAACAAATAGTTCAATACAAATTATATAGTTCAACAAATAAAAATTCATATTTCATCACACGTCGCGCCCGGCGTCCCCCTTGAGCCTCCATAGGTGCTCAATCAGATCTTTCTGCAGTTGATGATGCACCTCTGGGCCTCGGATCTCCTGACGCATACTGAGATAGACAGTCCAGGTTGCCGTTAGCTGGTGATCAACTTCGGTTAGAGGACCCTGCCTGTAGTATGGTTCAGTGTCAAACACTGGCTCTTCCTGCTCGCTCTCAATGATCATGTTGTGCAATATGACACAACAAGTCATAATCTCCCACATTTGATCTTTGGACCAGGTCTGAGCGGGGTACCGGACAACAGCAAATCGAGATTGGAGCACACCAAATGCCCGCTCGACATCCTTCCTGCAAGCCTCCTGAATCTTCGCAAACCAGGCGTTCTTGCCTCCGGGCACAGGGTTTTGAGATCGTCTTCACAAATGTCGACCATCTCGGATAGATGCCATCAGCTAGATAGTACCCCTTGTTGTAGTGCCTCCCATTGATCTCGAAGTTCACCGGAGGAGAATGACCTTCAACAAGCTTGGCAAAGACAGGAGAGCACTGCAGCACGTTGATGTCATTGTGAGTTCCTGGCATACCAAAGAAGGAGTGCCAAATCCAGAGGTCCTGTGTGGCCACCGCCTCAAGTACCACACTGCAACCGCCTTTGGCGCCTTTGTACATCCCCTGCCAAGCAAATGGGCAATTCTTCCATTTCCAATGCATGCAGTCGATGCTTCCAAGCATCCCAGGAAATCCTCTTGCTGCATTCTGTGCTAGGATCCGAGCAGTGTCATCCGCATTGGGTGTTCTCAAGTATTGCGGTCCAAACACTGCCACCACTGCCCGACAGAACTTGTAGAATCAGTCTATGCTGGTGGACTCGACCATGCACCCATAGTCGTCGAGTGAATCACCGGGAGCTCCGTATGCAAGCATCCTCATCGCTGTCGTGCATTTCTGGATGAAGGTGAATCCAAGGGCGCCGGTGCAATCCATCTTGCACTTGAAGTAGTTGTCGAACTCCCGGATGGAATTCACAATCCTGAGGAAGAGCTTTCGGCTCATCTGATAACGGCGCCGAAATGTTTTCTCGCCGTGAAGTGGAGCATCGACGAAGTAGTCGGAGTAGAGCATGTAGTAGCCTTCGAGACGATGCCGGTTCTTTGCTTTCACCCGCCCCGGCGCCGAGCCACCTCGCCGCGGCTTTTCATTGCTCGCCAGCACCTGGGCGAGGGCGGCGAGCACCATGAGATGCTCTTCTTCCTGGACGTCGGCCTCGGCTTCCTCCTCCAGCAGCGCGGCGAGCGCTTCCTCGTCATCCGAGTCCATCGCCGAGGCAGGCAAATCGCCGAACACCTTGCGCCCGGTGGGCGTGTACCCGCCGCTAAACTGCCCCTCCGCGGCCGGAAACGCCCAGCTGTTGTTGGAGGGGCTGCCGCGGCGAAGCTCTGCTATTTCTCCGGTGGGGAATGGCTATCTAGCGGTGAAGGGCGGCGGGCGGCGCCGGGATATAGCTAGTGGCGGCCGAGGGCGCGGGGGGTGGGAGGCGAGCCGGGGAAGAAAACCTTGACTTTTCCCCTGACGGTGTGGGCCAGCCGCGCTTTTCCCTTGCGCTGGAGCCCCCAATTGCCCCCAGTGCGCCGGGTTCGGCCTGTGACCGCCGGGCGGAAAAAAGGGCCGAACCGGCGATTTTCGGCGTCCTGGGGCGCGACTGGGGCGTTTTTTTGGCGCCGGCGCCGAAAAAGTGGCCTGAGGGGGCCTGTTGAGGGCGCGGCTGGAGATGCTCTTAGGGAACACATAGAGTATAGTAAATCACAAGTGTCAGGCTTAATTAGTTATATTAGTACATCCACTGGCAGCGGGAACAGCTTAATTATATCGGTGATTATTGTGAGATGCAGTACTGCACACAGGTTTTGCGAACAAAATACACTAGCCCGGCTTCTCCTTCTCTAGAGGGAACCGGATCCTCTAACAATGAGAAGGAAAGTCACGGTGCTACAGTGTTAGTTTAGTGCAAAATGAATGAGGAAAGTTAGGGTATTTTAACTTCTCTAACTTTCCTTCTCAATGTTAGAGGATACGGTTCCTCTCTAGAGAGGAGATTCAGACATTTGAGAATTAGCACAGATAATTGTTATTAGTTATACTCCATGTCTACGCACCTAATCGTGTCATTAACCCAGCGCCACTAATGTAGTCGTCATGTGCTTGTGTCAGCCTGTCAGGAACGATCTTGGATATACTAATCTGCACGGAGCGTCAGGATATATAACGAATCACATGAAGCCACGAAGGGTATGACCTGCCGTTAGTTAATTTTATCATAGTGATCGTGATTTGACCGGAATCATGGCCATACGGATGGTTAACGTCAGTACAACATGTGGATGAGGATGGGAAATTTGACAATTTTGACCTCGGGACCAAATCATTTCACAGAATGAACTGGGTGCGAAACTATTTCACTCCCTTGACCTTTTTGTGTAGCGCCCGCCACGCCGGCGCCACACCGTACTGTGCAGCGCCTAGCACGGCGGCGTTGCACTCCTGTCCACCGTGGCAGCCCCTGGGCCCGCACCCAGCAGTGCAGCGCCTCCGAGCTAGGCGCCACACATGTAAAGTGCAGCGCCTAGCCGCTAGGTGCCACACATGTAATGTGCAGCGCCTAGCGGCTAGGCACTGCACTGTGACTTATCCAGCCACTTGGCTGGCCCCCCTCCCCCACCCCCCACACCACACTCTCTCTCACTCTCTCCCCGAGCTTTGCCCCCTCTCCCACTCTCTCCCCATCTCAAATCCTCTCCCAAATCTTGCAAATTTGAAGAATTTGTCCGTGGATTTCAAAGTCAAACGCTCCCTCAAGGTAATATTCTCCGATCCCCTTGTTTTGATCCAAGTAAAGTTCTCCTATTGCTCATTTGTTGCTAGTTTGGGGAAACCCTAGTTTTGTTTGGATCTAGATATTTGCATGGAGATGTGAGATGTTTGTTTGCCAATTTCTATGATTAGGCTTTGTTAGTATGCTAGGGTTATTCTTATGGGTGTTCTTATGTTGGTGCTAGGGTTAGGTTTAGGGCTAGGGTTATGGTTATGGTTAGGGTTAGGGTTATGGTTAGGGTTGTTGTTTGATATATATATTAGGGTTTGTATTCCGTGTTAATCCTTGGATTAGTACTCATGGAAGCAATGTTACCTTGTGTTCTTTGAATGCTTATAGGGATGGGAAGAACATGTGTGTTTGTTCATCATGGGGACAAAGACGCCTTTTTGAAAGGCAATATAGAACCGGACCCGGATGAGCTTGACATGATGTTTGATAGTAGTCCTAGCTATGCGGAGCTCTTGCAACAAGTTAGGAAAGATTTGAATTGGATGGACCCTAGTGATATCATTGAGTTGGAGGGAAGGCATAATGTTGGTTTTGGAATGCACATCCGTTGGAAGACAATGCGTGTCAACTCGGAGCAACGTTGGGTTGCATACAAGGAGACGGTGGCCGAATCACTAGACAAGGCTCTTGAGTTATTAGGAACGAAGAAGGTTGATTCAAGTTTGCATTTGGACTTGAACCGGAACCCCTCCCCTTTGGTTGCTAGTAGCCCCCCACCCTTGAAGCGAGATGAAATTGTTGAACCTCTTTTGACCCAAGAAGTGAGGCCAACATTGAGCCTGTTTACAAACAACCAAGATGAAGCTTTGCAAGAGGACAATGATGAGTATGCGGACGATGACAATGAAGTTGATCTCCATGACAACAATGTGGGTGATCTCGACAAATATCATTTGCAAGAGACAATGGACCATTCCATCCCTTTTTCCCGTGCATATGCATCAGACTCGGATGACGATGGTCCCGATGAACAAGTTGATGCGGAGGGGTTCACGGTGAAGGAGGCCGAAGCTTTCGAGAAGGTATTTGGTTGGGATCATCGGACTACATTGTTCAAGGATGTTAGTCTCGCGGATGAAGCCGTGGTAGATGGTGGCCAATGTGTACCTCTTGGGGTTAGGCCAAGCTCTCACCGTGATTTGGTAGACGACAAGAACCGGATTGCTAAAGGTTCTAAGTTCGACACCTTGTTGGAATTGAAGATGTGGCTCGACAACTACTCAGTTACGCATTATCATCCACACAAGGTGGTGAACTCGGACGTCAATGTGCGCTACACGGTTGCATGTGCATGTGAAGATGAAATATGTCCGTGGATTGTGCGTGCAAGACCATGGAAAGGAGGTCCAACTTGGCATGTAGTGAGTTGTGTGCCAACTCACTTGTGCCAAGGCAAAAGGGTGGATGGCAAGATTGTGTCCCAAGACCACAAACAACTCACGTCCGAGTTCATCGCTTACAGGCTCTCCAACTCAATATCCACACTTCCAACAATGAGCGTCCAACATGTCATTGATCTTGTGAAAGCCATCTTTCATTACAAGGTGAAATACGGCAAGGCATGGAAGGCGAAGCAAGCCGCATTTAAGATGTTGTATGGTACATGGGAGGAAGCATACAACCGAATCCCTAGGTTGTTGTTAGCCATGGCCGCGACAAACCCGGGCATGGTTCATGTGGTCGAGCCTCATGGGCACCAAACAACGGTTCATGAAGGAAGGAAAGTCAGAGTATTTGGCCGTGCTTTTTGGGCGTTCGAGCAATGTGTGAGGGCTTTCGAACATTGTAGGCCGGTCATCGCAATTGATGGCACGTTCTTGACCGGACAATACAAGGGCACCTTGTTGGTTGCGATAGCAAGTGATGCCAATAACCGGGTGTTGCCATTGGCATTTGCTTTGGTTGAGGTGGAAAACAATGACAACTGGGAGTGGTTTCTGCATCTTTTGAGGACGAAGGTGTTACCCGCTCAAAGGGAAATTTGTGTCATATCGGATCGGCATCCAGGAATTCTTAACGCGGTGGAGATTGACATTCCCGGGCATGCTCCGTTGCACCATCGATGGTGCATGAGGCACTTTTGTTCGAACTTCTATAGGGCATGTGGCCTTAAGGAGTTGGCCGATGATCTTCAAGATTGTTGTCTCGCTTTCTCCGATAAGCGCTTCGCCACTTTGTACAACAAATTGCTCGCACACAAAAAACTTGATCCCGGGGGTCAAGACTTTCTCAATAGGCACATTCAATACCGGAACAAGTGGGCACGTGCTTTTGATGAAGATGGCCGGAGATACGGTCAAATGACAAGCAATATGGCCGAATGCTTCAATAGGGTGCTCAAAGGTGCACGTGGATTACCCGTGACGGCAATAGTTCAATACACATTTGACAAGATGAATGCGTACTTTGTAAAGTACTCGATGGAAACCGATGCACAGATAGCGGATGAGAACCCACGGAAGTACAAGTACAAGTTCCCACCCAAAGTTGATGAATGGTTGGTATTTCAATCACGGAAGGTGGACTCACAAGAAGCTATATTATATGACAACGAAGAGTGGAAGTATGAAGTGAAAGAGCCAGGAGGAACCACAAACTATGGCCGGCAACATGGAGGTCGGGCTTTCAAGGTGTCGTTAACACAATGTGATTGCACTTGCGGGAGGCCATTGTTGCTTCATCTCCCATGCTCACACTTGTATACCGCCGGCCGCGTTAGGAATGTGGACATCAATCACCCACGCACCGTGAGGGAGTCGGAGTTCTCAATCATGACGGTCAAGAAAACATGGGCTCCCCGCTTTCACCCATACTTTGACCAATCACAATGGCCGGAGTATCATGGAGTTCAACTATGGCCGGATCCGGAGTTGAAGGTTGTTAAACGGGGTAGACGTAAGACAAAGCGTCTTAGAGGCGACATGGACGGATGGGGCCATGGTGGCTGCCGTGAAGCGGGCAACGACCAATTCCAAGAGCCTCGTGAGAGCTCCCGTTGTGGGGAGTGCAAAGGTCATGGCCACAACAAAAGAAAATGTACGAAACCAAGGAAAAGGTCCAAGAAAAATGATGCAAGCACAAGCCAACAAGGAGCTACACAAGGGAGCCAACCAAGTGGTAGCCAACCTAGTGGTAGCCAACCTAGTGGTAGCCAACAAGTGCCAAGCCAACCAAGTGGTAGCCAACCTAGTGGTAGCCAACAAGTGCCAAGGCAACCAAGTGGTAGCCAACAAGTGCCAAGCCAACCAAGTGTTCGCCAAAGAGGATCTAGGTAACAAAGAGGTCGGCAACTTGGACTTACAAGAGGCCGTGGTGGTGGTAGAGCTCGTGGTGGTGGTCTAGGCCGTGGTGGTGGTAGAGCTCGTCGTGGTGGTAATGGCCGTGGTGATGGTCTCAGCCTTGGTGATGGTCTTGGCCTTGGTGGTGGACTTGGCCGTGGTGATGGACAAGGGCAAGTTCGTTATAGAGGAATGTTTGGATACCTAGATGGACCGTTTCCGTATGTTCCTCACTAACTATAATGTATCATATGTTCTTGTTTTTCCATATGTTCTTCTTTTTCATATGTGCTTCCATTTGTTCTTATTGTCCTTACTAACCATTATGTTTCACTCATTGTAGGTATGGCGGCTTCCCAACCCAACAAACCAACGATGAAGGAGGATGGCGAAGATGAGATGGCGGGATGGTGGGAGAAGGCTGCGAAGAAGCTTAGAGAGGAGGATGCAGCCAAGCTAAAGAAGAAGAAGGAAGAGGAGCTTGAGAAGGAGAGGAAGCGAAAACAGAGAGCGGCAAATGCGATGCGCGCTAGGGAGCAAGCGTTGGTGAGGAAATGTGAGGAGGCACAGAAGAAGCGTCAACATGATTTTGAAGAAAGAACCATCAAGCTTTGGGCAATTGCAGTTGAAAAAGAAGAGAGGGACAATCAGATATTCATGGAGAGGGTGGTTAAGGAGGCTCACCTCATAAGAAAAAGGGAGGAGGAAGAGGAAGAAGAGAGGAAGAAGAAGAAGGGAAAGGGGCCTTGCTCTACGCAATAGAGCTATGTCATCCTCTTCGATTTGGTTATGAACTACTATGTGCCATGAACTACTATGTCTCCTCTTCGATTTGGTTGTGAACTACTATGTCTCCTCCTCGATTTGGTTGTAAGAACTACTATGTGTCGTGAATTACTATGTCTCCTCCTCGATTTGGTTGTAAGAACTACTATGTGTCGTGAAGTACTATGTGTTATGAACTACTATGTGTCGTGAAGTACTTCGTGCATATGTTCTTTTCACAGTTCTTTGCTTGCTACGTATCAATCCTACTTCACATCTACTTACTATGTTTGCATATGCTAAAAAATTCACTAAGTCCAAGTGCAACGCCTAGCATCTGGGCGCTGCAATCTACAGTGTGGCACCTCCAAGCTAGGCGCTGCACAGGTCTGTAGCTATCCAGAGAGAAACAGAAGGTATGGCAAGTTACAGAGATGTGTGGTGCCTAGCCAGGAGGTGCCACACTGTACAGTGTAGTGCCCAGACGCTGGGCGTTGCACTGTAGAGTGTGGCGCCTCCAGGCTAGGCGCTGCAGAAGTCTGTAGCTATCTAGAGAGCCACAGAAGGTATGGCAAGTTACAGACCTGTGCAACGCCTAGCCTGGAGGCACCACACTCTACAGTGCAGCGCCTTGCAGCTAGGCGTTGCACTATATAGTGTGGCGCCTCCGAGCTAGGCGCTGCACAAACACTTAGCGAAATTTTTGCCCCAAACTGGAGGCCTACCTTCTGTTGCTCTCTGGATAGCTACAGACTTGTGCAGCGCCTAGCGCGGAGGCGCCACACTCTACAGTGCAGCGCCATGCAGCTAGGCATTGCACTGTATAGTGTGGCGCCTCCGCGCTAGGCGCTGCACAGGTCTGTAGCTATCCACAGAGCAACAGAAGGTAGGCCTCCAGTTTGGGGCAAAAATTTCTCTAAGTGTTCGTGCAGCGCCTAGCCAGGAGGCGCCACACTCTACAGGAGGCGTTGCACTGTATAGTGTGGCGCCTCCTGGCTAGGCGCTGCACGAACACTTAGCGAAATTTTTGCCCCAAACTGGAGGCCTACCTTCTGTTGCTCTGTGGATAGCTACAGACCTGTGCAGCGCCTAGCCAGGAGGCGCCACACTATACAGTGCAACGCCTAGCTGCAAGGCGCTGCACTGTAGAGTGTGGCGCCTCCCAGCTAGGCGCTGCACAAGTCTGTAGCTATCCAGAGAGCAACAGAAGGTAGGCCTCCAGTTTGGGGAAAAAATTTCGCTAAGTGTTTGTGCAGCGCCTAGCCTGGAGGCGCCACACTCTACTTCTCTCTGGATAGCTACAGACCTGTGCAGCGCCTAGCCAGGAGGCGCCACACTTGCACAAACACTTAGCGAAATTTTTGCCCCAAACTGGAGGCCTACCTTCTGTTGCTCTCTGGATAGCTACAGACTTGTGCAGCGCCTAGCCTGGAGGCGCCACACTCTACAGTGCAGCGCCTTGTAGCTAGGCGTTGCACTGTATAGTGTGGCGCCTCCTAGCTAGGCGCTGCACAAACACTTAGTGTTTTTTTGTCATTCATACTGGGTCATTTTCAGCCACAGTTCAACATTTCGTATAATAAACATTAAGGTTCAAAAAGGGTTCACCAAAGACATCATTTCTTAGAAAGGACCATCACAATAAGTTCAAGTTTAACATAGAGCTACCACCACTCCAAGTTCAACGACATAACAAATTCCACATTACTAATAGCTACGACCACTCCAAGTTCAACGACATAACAAATTCCACATTACTAATAGCTACAACCACTCCAAGTTCAACGACATAACAAATTCCACTCTAAGTTTAACATTATAAATAAAGGACGATGACTAGTGCTTTCCGCGCTTGCTGGCTCCTCCCCCCTCTTGACGCTTATCTTCTTCACCTTCCTAGGAAGAGGAACCCGCTCCGGCTCCGGCTCCGGTTCCTCCATGTCATCTACATAGTCATCCAAATAGTCATCCAAAGCCGCCATCCGCGAGGTGCCGACCGTCCTTTTGCCTCTTTGGCCTCTTTGGGTGAAGTCTTCAGGTGTGTACTTGTTGATTCCCTTCCTAGGCTTCAACTCGTATGCAGATCGAGCCTGGTACGTCGCCACGGTCATATCATCAGCAACCTATGCATCAACAGAAGATATGGAAAGACCGTGTGTGAGGATATAGTTAGCAATGCATCAACAAATGGATATATATCGTCATGCCATACCTCTTGGGTGACCACACCCACATCCTCATCCTCGAAAGGTTCACCATGGCCCTGCCCCGAAGCGGGATCTGATGGTGTCGCCGACCTAGACCGTTCTGGTGATACATACTCGGGGTCACGGCAACCGAAAAGGTTTGATAGCCGCCTTAACTTTTGGCCCTAGCGCTGCAACATGTACAAGTGAATGAGACATGGAACATAGCAACAAATGTTAAGTGCTAGTTTGAAGGAGATGTGAACCTTAATGAATGCTCGAAGTGCACCTTCCCCATCGCTTTTGCCAGCCGGGGTTGTTTCTAGAATAGTCTCGGTCTCATCAGCTGCTTTCTTGATCTGGGCATGCTATGCAGAAATGGTATCAAAGTGTTAGGCAAGAGAAGATGTGAATAGTGCGAAGGAAAAGAAAAAAGGGCTAACCACAAAGTTCATCACTGGAGCTGAAGGGATCACTGAGTTGCCTTTCCTGACTAATGCGTTGTACTGGTGCTGGGCTACCTCATAAAAAATGGTGGGTTCTTCCAGAATCTCCTCAGCATACGCCGGCTTGCATACCTCCACGCGGGTACTTGTAAGAAACCACGTGAGATAGTTGTTGAACGCGATCGGGCAGTGCTCACGAAGCTGGGCTCGTTTTCCAGCCCTTGCTTGCTCCACACTAAGAGTGAACTGCACGACATACTTGCTGTGATGCTTGGCCGAATCCTTGATCTTCCGCTGCTTTTTCCTATCCAACCTGCAAGTTAGAAACAAAATATTAGCATCATCGAAACCGTCGAGAAGCTGCTAAGTGCTCAAGGTTAATTATATCTTACGCGTGTAGCAACTTTTTCGTGTCCTCCCACTCCGGCGGGTGTGGCTGGAACAAACCAAACTGGCAGAACACCCGATGTGGTAGGTGAAGCTCAACCGCCCAGTTGCATATCAGTGGGCACCGCATATGCCAGAGATCCCTATCCCTAGTGCACATCGGATTCAGCCTGAACTCCATAGGGTTACCAAAACTCTCTCCTTTTCCATACGGCTCCCATTCCACCTGCAAAATGGGATTGAATGCAAAATTGATATCGAGTTACGATACAAGCATGATAATCACTTATGCAATGTCGGTTCACCTGCTCAGGCGTGATCGCGTCCAGCTCACTCTTGTACAACTTGTACATTACCGAGGGATCATCTGTCGTCTCATTTAACACATCCCACTTGTAAGCCCAAGTGGGGAGCCGTAGTGCGTCGTCTTTGTCGTCCCAATCCTCGTACTTCACGGTCTTCGGTCGTCCAACCGGCAAACGCTCCCAGCTCCATATGGAAAGTGCGAGCAGACAACCACCAATACCTCCAGTGTGCCTACAACAGGCTTCGTCCAACTGCACATAAAAGAGAACATGGTCAAATTTGCCGCAAGAGCGCATTGATAATGTATCAATGAAGTGAAAAGGAAACAACTTCATACCTGTCGATACAAGTAAGCCAGTGTCGCCGAACCCCAACTCCATTTGCTATCGAAGACGGTCAACGCCTTCAGCCACATCCATGGAGCATTCTTGCCTGTGCCATCAGCAAACATAGTCCTGGATATCATGTACCACATGTAGACACGAGCATATGTCTTCACCATGTCCTCATTAGCATCCTCAGGGCAAGTACTGAAGTTCGATGATATCCACGTGAAAGTAGCGCCCGCTGCGACTCTTTCCATCTTCTTATCTTCTGCTTCTGGTTCCCGAGGCTCCGGAGGAACCATACCGATAAGGGCATGCATCTGCGCGCGCCACCCATCAGAATCGGTGTTCATACATAAAGGATTGCCATCGATAGAAAGACCGGTGATCATAGCAATATCCTGGAGCGTCACGGTCATCTCCCCGGCCCGAAGATGGAAAGTGTGTGTCTCCGGCCTCCAATGATCAATAAGCGCGGTGTGTGCTGCAGCATTGTTGGGTGGCGTCGACCGGCGGACCAACTGAATGAAAGGGAGAAGTCCTGCCTCCCTTACGTACGGTGTGTACCGCTCATCATAGCGCATCCATCCAAGGGTGACCCCGTGAGACCGAAGCTTCAGAGGTGCAAGCTCCTAAAAACAAACAAATCATAACATTACATATGGGGCATTTGTGTTTGAAAAAAATACGAAATTCATAACACCGGCCACTTTCAGTATTACCCGCTGCTCCACCGACATAGCGTACGACCGGTGTTGTTTGTCCCAATGATCATCGAGAAGCCAAACCATCCTAACAATTTCAAAAAAGCATTCTTGTCAACACGATTATCTTTTCAATTCAAAAAAACTAAAGTACGCCTACTACATGCAAGATTCAAAGCATATGTATCCAAAGCATTTTTCTCAATACGAGTATAATTTCAGTACAAATAAACTAAACTAGGCCTACTTCATACAAATAACTTTTCCATAGAAATAACATGTCAATCTATGTATCCAACCATATCTTTTCAATAAAATAAAATAAACTAGGGTTCCACAAATCAAACAAATAAGGGTTGTAATACATGCAAAATTCTAATACATGAAAGATTCAAATCTAATCAAATCAAACAAGGATTCCCCAAATCTTCAAAATACCATATTTTGTATGGATAGAAAGAAGGGGATCGGAGGAGAGTACCTTCTAGGATGGATTGGTGAAGAAATGCATGGACCAAATCGTCGGATCTGAAGGATTTGGGAGAGGGGATTGAGAGGGGGAGAGGAGGAAGCCGCCGGCGCTGTTCTGTAACTCCTGGAACGAATGGGTGGGGTGGGGGGAGGGGGAGCGGGCGGCTGGCATCTAAGTCACAGTGCAGCGCCTAAGGGCTAGGCGTTGCACATTACATGTGTGGCGCCTACCTCGTAGGCGCTGCACTGCTGGGTCCGGGGCCCAGGGCTGCCACGGTGGACTGGAGTGCAATGCCCCCGAGCTAGGCGCTGCACCATTGGGTGTGGCGCCGGCGTGGCGGGCGCTGCACAAAAAGGTCAGGGGAGTGAAATAGTTTCACGGGCAGTTCATTCTGTGAATTGATTTCGTCCCGAGGTCAAAATTGTCAAATTCGCCGATGAGGATCTGGACACCAGTTCCTTTGCTCAGTATGGCATGTTTCAGGATTGATGTCCATATTTGAAGTTCACTGGCTGGCGGAATTTTAGATTTTCTTGGAGGGCGACGGGGTTTACAAGCTGGATGGGTATCATATGATCAACTTGTAATTGTGATTGGCATCAACGAGGCAGGTATGCATGCTCGCACGAGGGACCCCTGCTATTAGTCAAACACTCGAACCTGTCGTTTATGCTACTGTATTATTGAGCGTTTTCTTTCTTTCTCGACGAGTATGGACATATGGTTGATAGGCACGACCACGCGATCTATTGCATACATCCATGTCACACTCGCTGCATGACACATCATGTGACCAAACCAATGCACTTACTCGAGACGGTTACTCAAATTGCCAGCAAATGTCTGGACCAAACTGTTTAGACATAGTTTGTAATCCAATGAGTCCACATGTCCGTTTCCCGCAAACCGGAGACAAACTAGGGGAGGGCTTTGCAGGAGTCCAGACCTCCTTCACGTAGGACTTTGACACCCCAGCCCACCCAAACCACAACCGGACCCTGCGTCTCCATCCCTTCCCCCTTTCTCCACATCTCCTTCCTCCCCGGCCAACGCCATCACTGTACCACCCCGGCCGCCGCCAAGACCTTGCCGGACCTCTACGACCTCTGCCGCTTCACCCGGCCTCCATGCTGCTTTGCCTAGGCCGTCGTTCCACACCTCTCGTCCGTCTGCCGCGCAGGAACCATTCGCCCATGCGGATGCCGTCCGTGGGGGTCACCATGCCCGACAAGTGTTTGGTGAAATGTCGTGCTAAATTTTCAATAATATTTCTCCCTTTGAAGCAATGGATTCGGACATGGAGTACATCTACAAGCAATACATTGAATCGTCCGATGAGGAGGATTATGCGGATGGAACGACATGATGCAGGCGGTCCTTGCAGTTGTAGAGCGTGCAAAACAACATGTTCTCAATTTCAGGGGATCGATTAAGGGTCATCGAGTGCTGAATCAGAACAGGGCACGGAGGCATTTTGACACTGATGGGCAATTAATTTGCCTCCGATGCCCTATTCACAAACAATTTTCACTGGCCCTTTTGGATGCGGCAAAATGTGTTCAATCGCCTCGACAATGGCGCTCGGGCCTATGATGACTACTTCATCTTGAAGAATGATGCCATAGGAAGATTTGGGTTCTATGGTTACCAGAAGTGCATGGCTGCATTGCGGATGCTTCCATATGGTATGGCCACAGATTCGTGGGACGAGTACCTCCGGATGTTTGAGAGCAAATACCAAGACGACATGGGTAGATTTGCTACTACGGTAGTTGAGGTATTTGGACCTTAGTACTTGAGAGAACCAACTGATGGCACTCTCGGAAGCAAGAGGATGGCCAGGTATGCTCCAATATCTTAATCGCATGCATTTGAGATGGAAGTACTGCCCAAAAACTCTATGAGGGCAATATCAGGGTCATGTTAAGAAGCCCACCACCATTCTTGAAGCAGTTGCTTCACAGGACCTCTGGATTTGGCACTCTTTCTTTGGCATGTTCGAGTCTCATAATGACATCAATGTGTTGCAGTGGTCTCCATTGTTTGCTATGTTGACTAAAGGACAAGCTCCTCCGTGCAACTCTACCATCAATGGGCACGACTACAACATGGACCACTATCTGGTTGACAATATCTATAGTCCATGTGCGACCTTCTCAAGACCATCTCTGAGTTAGTTAGTTAGAAAAGAGACCACTTTGCCAAAGACAAGAAGGAGCTAGAAAGGATGTGGAGAAGGCATTTGGTGTGCTCCAATCCCGTTTTGTAGTTGTTCGTGGACCTGCTAAAAGAAATGTGATTTGGAGACCTTATAGGAGATGATGACATTTTATGTGATCATGCACAACATGATCGTGGTCGATGAGGGTGAAAATACGGCCCGAGGTCTGGAACTTGAGAACATGAGTGATCCTATCCAACTTTCAAATCAGAATTCAGCCATGTTTGATTATGTGTCCAAATGCATCAACAAATCCAGTATCAAACAACTCATGAGCAGCTTAAGGAAGATCCGATTGAGCATATGTGGGCACTTAAAAGGGACAATTAAAACATATGTGCGAGTTGAATTCAAGTTTGAACTATTTTATTTCAACACATTGTTGGATTGTAATATTTACATTTGAACTACTATCACATTTTAATATTCTCACTCCTCGGAGATTTGATATGCTATTATTTTGAGTGTTGCAGACTTAAGAAAAAAAACAAGGGCAGCCGTTTAGGGGACACGATTGGATGGCTGGCTCCCGTATCCATGTCCGCGAAGGAGTTCGGGTCAGTCCACAAAAAAATAGCGTGTCCACTTTGAGGATCGACGTTGAAGATGCTCTTATACTACATATAATGGTTACAACATTAACCAGTATCTACAACAGCAAACCAAGATAGTATTCTAGCTAAACCTGACCCTGTTCCTATAAATTGAGCAAGGATGGGATTCAAACATGTCAAGGATGGCGTCGATTGCAATGTGGCCTTATAGCAACTCTATCAGAGTCGTCAATATGGCGACTTTGGTCTAAAATGTCACTCTATTAGAGTCACCATGATTTATGGAGGGCGCTCCATATACAGCTTGCGAGCTTCCACATTTGAAGGCTGTGTCCGTTGGTTTAGAGTGTGCATCATCCGCCAACCACTCGTGCTAGAGAGAAGTTTCACCTCCCTCTTCGCCTCCATCATTGGCCCATGTCAATTTTAGTTCTACTTTTTCCCGCTGCCCGCCATGTTTTTCCGCCATCAGCCACCTGCAGCTATAAAAAGCCGCAAAATCTTCACTTCCCTTCTCACTATTCACAACCTCCACTTCCCTTCTAGCCGCCCACTGTCGGTGTCAAAACCGGCCGATCTCAGGTAGGGGGTCCTGAACTGTGCGTCTGAGGATCGAAGGTAACAGGAGACAAAGAGGCCAGATGTTTACGTAGGTTCGGGCCCTCTTGATGGAGGTAATACCCTACTTCCTGCTTGATTGACTTTGATGAGTATAGGGGTTACAAGAGTCGATCTACCTCGAGATCGTAATGGCTAAACCCTCCGGTTTATATAGACACCGAAGGGGCCTAGGGTTGTACAGAGTCGGTTTACAGAAGAAGGAATCTACACATCCGGACGCCAAGCTTGCCATCCACGCAAAGGAGAGTCCCATCCGGACACAGGGGAAGGCCTTCTACCTTGTATCTTCACGGCCCATCAGTCCGGCCTATGTCACATAGCCCAGACACCCGAGGACCCCATAATCCAGGACTCCCTCAGTAGCCCCTGAACCAGTCTTTCGATGACGATGTGCTCGGTACGCAGATTGTCTTCGGCATTGCAAGGCGGGTTCCTCCTCCGAATACTTCAAAGCAGTCTTCTAAACAAGAGAACTGTATCCGGCTCTGTATAACAGTTACAACCCTCAACCATAAGGGCACAATACTTAATCAAAATAAGGTATGTCCACTGACAGCTTTTTTGGCAAAATGTTACGTTTGCCCTCTTTATTATTTCGAACCGTTTTTGGCCTCCCGCTTCGCGTTTCGAGACGCAGCCTCCATTGACACGTCTTGTCAAAGCAGAGATCGTGTCCCCTTATTGCGGGATTCTCATCAATACGGGTTTGGGTAATCCAACCGCGCCATTCACACGATCCCTTGGGAATAGGTGAATTTTAAGGCTTGAGGGGGGGGGGGGGCGCTTGATATTCACGGCCTATATAAACGGATAAAGATCCATTCTTTTCACCCCACGCCTTCTTCCTTCCTCAGCCTTTCCATCCTCAAGCTCCAGCACCCAAGTTTCGATCTTCCCCACTGCCACCAACCTTTCCAGCCATGTCCGGATCCGGTTCTCAAGGCAAGTGGGTGGCTTCCTCCATGACGGAGAAGGATATCAAGGAGCTCCGGGAGGCGGGGTACCTGAGTGCGGACGTTGCGCACAGGATCCCTGCCAAGAAGCAGGTCATCCCCACCCCGGAGCCCGGCGAAAGGGTGGTATTTATCCCCCACTTCCTCCGCGGACTAGGGTTTCCCCTCCATCCCTTTGTCCGCGATCTCATGTTCTATTACGGGCTAGATTTCCACGATCTAACCCCGAATTCCTTCCTCCACATCTCGGCGTTCATCGTCGTGTGCGAGGCGCTCCTCTGCATCCCCCACACTTCGGCTTATGGCTCAAGGACTTCAACGTGAAGCCGAAGGTGGTCTACGGGCAGCACGCGGACTGCGGCGGCTCCATGGTGAGCAACCTTCCCAACGTCACCTGGCCCAAAGGGGCCTTCATGGAGACTGTCAAGATATGGTAGCAGGAGTGGTTCTACATCACCGAACCTCGCGGCACCAACTGGGCGGCCACTCCTGAGTTTAGATCCGGACCCCAATGCGGCTCGCGTCGTGGACCAACAAGGGTCTGGACTGGGGGTCAACCGACGAAGTGATGATGCTGCAAAAGTGCATCAAAAATATCGTAGAGAAGGACACCAGTCTCACTGATGTGATTCAGGTGATGCTTTTCCGTCGGACCCTTCCCTGCCAGCGCCAGCCTCTCCATATGTGGGAGTTCAATCCGGAAGGGCCACGGACCCTGCAGCGATTCTTCGGCATGACGCACGAAGAGATCTGGAAGCTGCTCTTCAAGGCCTAGAAGTCGTGGCCGGAGACGACCGACGACATCGGCCTCGACTACGATCATCCGGCCACCCCGTAAGTGTTTAGTTTCCGAACATAACTTAATTTACAAACAAAGGGGTATGCTGAGACTTTCATCCTTTAATCAAGGCTGGACAAAGAAGGCGGAGCGGATCAAGTGTCCGGCTCCGCTGCCCGAAAATCCAGCTGATCCCCTGCTAACGAGGATGCTGGTCCCGGCGCCGTACCAGGCGCCAGAGAAGAAGGCCAAGAAGAAGGGCAAGGAGGCCAAAAGTGGCCTCTGCCGTAAAGGTACTTCGGATGCTATGTCCGGAGAGACCGAGGCTCCCTCCTCCCACGAGGGAGATGAGGACGAAGAGGAGGAGGAGGAAGAGAGCAATTCTCCCCTTAAGGGGAGGAAGAAGAAAAGGGCGGCCTCTATAGATCCGGAGGCGGAGGCGTCCAAAAGGGAGAAGATATCCCTCTCGGATGGCTCGGATTCGGATGCCGAAGCCATCCCCAAGTGGCGCCCCAGGGCAAAGCCCTTGGCCGAATCGTAAGTATCTAAGGATGCTTTACATACATCCGATCTTTTACAAATTGTAGGATAACACATTACATTATGTGTTTCAGTCGGGCCCGTGATCTCCCCCAACTATCATCATCTTCGGGGAACTCTCTGGCGCCGGAGATGGTGGAGAGCGAGACGCCTCCGCGAGCCTCTCTGCCACCCACCGCGGATGACCCCGAGGTGTTATCCCAAAGGACCTCTCCGGGCCACGGAAAGGTGCGGGAGGCCACCAAGACAGCGCCAGAGGGTAATGCCTCGGCTGCCGAGAACATGGGGGGGCACAACCCCCATGGAGACTGATGACGGGGGTCCTGACCAGTCCGGCCCCAAGCCGAATACCATTCCGGAGACCCATATGGCTCCAGAATCGAGCGAGCAACCCCCTTCAAAGGAGAGGGGAGCGCCTAATCCGACAGCGACCTCCACTAATCCGGAGGCGCCGAACCCTCTGATGGACACACTGCAACCTGCTTCCGTCGTGGAGGAGCACCATACCCTGATGGGTACAGTGGTTGAGAGGGTTCAGTCCGCCAAAAGCGGGCTGAACGAAGCCTTCACCAGCCTATTAACATGCTTTGAGGTATGTGATGTAATATTCTTAGCCGTTTGCATATGCAAAAAATATGCCTGTGTATAGATAGTAGCCCCTGAGACTCTGTTCGGCTTAAAAAAGGCCGAACAGAGGATCAAGTAATATTCGCAGGAGATAACGTACTTGTCTATTATGATAAACAGGCTTCGCTATTAGCGGCGACCGCCCAGGCCGCCGAAGTATCCGAACTCAAGCGGAAGCTGGAGCTGGCCGATGAGGATCTCGTCCGCATCAACAAGCGGTTTGATGAGGCGCAAGGTATGTTTTTGAAAAATTGTTTACACACCTGAAGTAATATGCCAATGCGGAGTCTAAGCTCGTGTGTTGCCCTGATCATTATTACAGGTAATGCGGCCGAGGACGAGACCCTGAAGAGCGCCCTTGCCCAGGCCGAGGAGCAGGCACGGGTGAGCAAAGCGGCCGCTGAAAAAGCGGATGCGGATTTAAAGGCCGAGCAGGTCACCCTCCGCCAGTATGAAGAGCGGGTGACCGAAGTGGAGCAAGAGCTCAAGGATGTCGCCAGCAAGTGCGAGGCCTTGGAAGAGAAAAATAAGGCCCAAGCGGCCGATCTCGCCAAGGCTCTCCAGGGGGCCAAGGAGGCACGGACCGAGTCCCGGGCGGCTCGCGAGGAGATCAAGCAGGCCGAGCAAATAGCGACTGGTAAGCCCTTTCTTTTGCAGAGTAAATTCGGCGTCCAGAAGATGCCTTCATCACTCGACTATGGAGTTCTCCAGATGCCTTTGCGGATCTTCCGAAGAGCGCTGCTGATGCCGCACAGTATTTCCGGGCCCAAGAGGGGAACACGACGGAGAAGCTCTTCTGGTCACAGTACCTGGCGCCGTAGCGTCCAACGCAATTGAACAACCAGATGATGCAGCTGGCGGAGCTGCATAGGATGTCTGCTTTGGCCATGAAGGACGTCATAGTCCGGCTCTGGCCAACCGAACCCATTCCTAGAAGTTACTTCGGCCTGGTGAAGCGACTTGGCGACGCCTGATACGTCTCCAACGTATCTATAATTTTTGATTGTTCCATGCTATTATATTATCTATTTTGGATGTTTAATGGGCTTTAATATACTCTTTTATATGATTTTTGGGACTAACCTATTAACCTAGAGCCCAGTGCCACTTTCTGTTTTTTCCTTGTTTTTGAGTATCGTAGAAAAGGAAAATCAAACGGAGTCCAACTGACCTGAAATTTCAAGGAGCTTATTTTTGGACTAGAAGAAGGCCATGGAGTAAAAGAGTTGCGCCAGAAGAGTCCCGGGCTGCCCACGAGGGTGGGGCGCGCGCCCACCCCCTGGGCGCTCCTCCCTACCTCGTGGACAGCCCGGAGACCCCCCTGACTTGTTCTCGATGCTAAAACCTCTTATATATACAGAAACCCCCAGAACATAACCTAGATCGGGAGTTCCGCCGCCGCAAACCTCCAGAGCCACCGCAAACCAATCTAGACCCGTTCCAGCACCCTGCCGGAGGGGGGAATCCCTCTCTGGTGGCCATCTTCATCATCCCGGCGCTCTCCATGACGAGGAGGGAGTAGTTCACCCTCAGGGCTGAGGGTATGTACCAGTAGCTATGTGTTTGATCTCTCTCTCTCTCTCTCTCTCTCTCTCGTGTTCTTGATTTGACACGATCTTGATGTATCGCGAGCTTTGCTATTATAGTTGGATCTTATGATGTTTCTCCCCCTCTACTCTCTTGTAATGGATTGAGTTTTCCCTTTGAAGTTATCTTATCGGATTGAGTCTTTAAGGATTTGAGAACACTTGATGTATGCCTTGCGTGGGATACCCGTGGTGACAATGGGGTATTCTATTAATTCACTTGATGTATGTTTTGGTGATCAACTTGCGGGTTCCGTGACCTTGGGAATCTATGCATAGGGGTTGGCACACGTTTTCATCTTGACTCTCCGGTAGAAACTTTGGGGCACTCTTTGAAGTTCTTTGTGTTGGTTGAATAGATGAATCTGAGATTGTGTGATGCATATCGTATAATCATACCCACGGATACTTGAGGTGACATTGGAATATCTAGGTGACATTAGGGTTTTGGTTGATTTGTGTCTTAAGGTGTTATTCTAGTATGAACTCTAGGATAGATCGACCGGAAAGAATAGCTTTGTGTTATTTTACTACAGACTCTTAAATAGATCGATCAGAAAGGATAACTTTGAGGTGGTTTCATACCCTACAATAATCTCTTTGTTTGTTCTCCGCTATTAGTGACTTCGGAGTGATTCTTTGTTGCACGTTGAGGGATAGTTATATGATCCAGTTATGTTATTATTGTTGAGAGAACTTGCACTAGTGAAAGTATGAACCTTGGGCCTTGTTTCCTAGCATTGCAATACCGTTTACGCTCACTTTTATCATTAGTTACCTTGCTGTTTTATATTTTCGTATTACAAAAAGCTATATCTACCATCCATATTGCACTTGTATCACCATCTCTTCGCCGAACTAGTGCACCTATACAATTTACCATTGTATTGGGTGTGTTGGGGACACAAGAGACTCTTTGTTATTTGGTTGCAGGGTTGTTTGAGAGAGACCATCTTAATCCTATGCCTCCCACGGATTGATAAACCTTAGGTCATCCACTTGAGGGAAATTTGCTACTGTCCTACAAACCTCTGCACTTGGAGGCCCAACAACGTCTACAAGAAGAAGGTTGTGTAGTAGACATCGAGCTCTTTTCTGGCGCCGTTGCTGGGGAGGTGAGTGCTTGAAGGTATATATTTAGATCTTGCAATCGAATCTTTTAGTTTCTTGTTTTATCACTAGTTTAGTCTATAAAAGAAAACTACAAAAAAATGGAATTGAGGGTGCCTCATATTCTTCATCTTTTTAATGTCTTCCGTGAAAATAAGGATTCCGATAATTGTGCTCAATTGCTAGAGGAAGAATGCATTAAAATGTTTCGCACTAAATCTTTGAATGATGAGCATTATTGCAATGTTGTTAGTATGAATTCTTTGAATACCCATGATGCTAATGATATGCAAAGCCACAAGCTTGGGGATGCTATGTTTGATGAAGATGATATTTTTAGTCCCCCAAGTTTTGATGAGCAAATTTATTATGATGAAAGAATGCCTCCTATTTATGATGATTATTGTGATGACACATATGCTATAAAGAATAAAGATAACCATGAAACTTGTCATCATGATTTCAATTTTCAATTGGATTATGCTTCACATGATAGTTATGTTGTTGAGTTTGCTCCCACTATTCCGAATGAGAAGAATTTTGCTTATGTGGAGAGTAGCAAAATTTCTATGCTTGTGCATCATGAAAATAATGCTTTATGTGATAGTTATATTGTTGAATTCATTCATGATGCTACTGAAAATTACTACGAGGGAGGAACATATGCTTGTAGGAATTGCAATAATATCAAGTTTCCTCTCTATGTGTTGAAAATCTTGAAGCTATGCTTGTTTTACCTTCCTATGCTAGTTGATTCTTGTTCCCATAATTTGTTCGCTCAAAAAATCGCTGTGCATAGGAAGTGGGTTAGACTTAAATGTGCTAGTCATATGCTTCATGATGCTCCCGTTATGTTTCAATTCTTATCTTTTATGTGAGCATCATTGTCATCATCATGCCTAGCTAAAAAGGCAATAAAGAAAAGCGCTTGTTGGGAGACAACCCAATATTTAACTTTACTGTTTTTGTGTGTTCACATGATTATGCTACTGTAGTAATCATGTTTTATAGCTTTTGTTTCAATAAAGTGCCAAGTAAGACCTTTAGGATAACCTACGGTGATAGTTAATTTGATCTTGCTGAAAATCAGAAACTTTTGCGCCCAGTAAATTAGTTTTCATAATTCACAGAAGCGTGCTATTGATCTGATTATTTTTTCTCTGGATTGGTACACAAATTGCTCAGGTTATCCTAATTTGGTAGGATTTTTGGAGTTACATAAGTATTCGAATGATACAGATTACTACAGACTGTTCTGTTTTTGACAGATTCTGTTTTCAATGTGTTGTTTGATTATTTTGATGAATCTATGAGTAGTATCGGAGGGTATGAACCATAGAGAAGTTGGAATACAGTAGATATTACACCAATATAAATTTAGAATGAGTTCACAACAGTACCTAAGTGGTGATTTATTTTCTTATACTAACGGAGCTCATAAGATTTTCTGTTGAGTTTTGTGTTGTGAAGTTTTCAAGTTTTGGGTAAAGATTCGATGGACTATGGAATAAGGAGTGGTAAAAGCCTAAGCTTGGGGATGCCCAAGGCACCCCAAGGTAATATTCAAGGACAACCAAGAGCCTAAGCTTGGGGATGCCCCGGAAGGCATCCCCTCTTTTGTCTTCGTTCATCGGTAACTATACTTGGAGCTATATTTTTATTCACAACATGATATGAGTTTTGCTTGGAGAGTCATTTGATTTTGCTAGGATTTGCTTGCTTTTATTTAGAATAATGTTTTGCATCTTTATTTTCAATATAAATGTCAAGGATAGCCTTTACCATGCTTATTTTGCAAGTATACATGTTGCTGGTTCAAAACAGAAAGTTTATCAATGTTGCAAAAATCCCTAGAAAAGTCAGAATATGATAAAATGTTGAAACTTTTTGCATATCGGGCTCTGATAAATTTTATACAGTGTGGTAGAATTTCATAATGTTTAGAATTTGATACTCTTGCATTCTTTACATACTGTACTGTTTTGGCAGATTGCTGTTATGTTTGCATTGTTTGCATATGTTTGCTTGTTTAGTGATTCTATTTGAGGATAGGAGTATTAAATATGCAGAGACATTTAGTATGCAATATTGAATAATAATTTTTTTGATTTGCTACAGTTGAGAATGATAAGGTTTTTGCATTGGTTTATACTAACTTATCTCACGAGTTCTTGTTGAGTTTTGTGTGGATGAAGTATTTGAGATTTAGGGAAACCGAGATATAAAAGGAATTAAGGAGACACAAAATCTCAAGCTTGGGGATTACCAAGGCATCCCAATATAATATTTCAAGAAGTCTCAAGCATCTAAGCTTGGGGATGCTCGGGTAGGCATCCCACCTTTCTTCTTCAACAATTATCGGTTAGTATCGGTTGAACCTAAGTTTTTGCTTCTTCACATGATGTGTGCTATCCTTGAAATGTCATTTTGTTTTGTTTTGCTTGCTGTTTGAATAATATCTCAAGATCTGAAATTCTTAAATGTTAGAGAGTCTTCACATAGTTGCATATTTATTCGACTACTCATTGATCTTCACTTATATCTTTCGGGGTAGTTTGTCATTTGCTCTAGTGCTTCACTTATATCTTTTTAGAGCACGGCGGTGGTTTTGTTTTGAAGAAATTGTTGATCTCTCATGCTTCACTTATATTATTTTGAGAGTCTTTTAGAACAGCATAGTAATTTGCTTTGGTTATAAAATTAGTCCTAATATGATGGGCATTCAAGATGGGTATAATAAAAACTTTCATATAAAGTGCATTGAATACTATGAGAAGTTTGATTCTTTATGATTGTTTTGAGATATGAAGATGGTGATATTAGAGTGATGCTAGTGGAGTAATTGTGAATTTGATAGATACTTGTGTTAAAGTTTGTGATTCCCGTAGCATGCACGTATGGTGAACCGTTATGTGATGAAGTTGGAGCATGATTTATTTATTGATTGTCTTCCTTATGTGTGGAGGTCGGGATTGCGCGATGGTTAACTCCTACCAACCCTTCCCCTAGGAGCATGCGTGTAGTACTTTGTTTTGATGACTTGTAGATTTTTGCAATAAGTGTGTGAGTTCTTTATGACTAATGTTGAGTCCATGGATTATACACACTCTCACCCTTCCACCATTGCTAGCCTCTCTTGTGCCGCGCAACTCTCGCCGGTACCATAAACCCACTATATACCTTCCTCAAAACAGCCACCATACCTACCTATTATGGCATTTCCATAGCCATTATGAGATATATTGCCATGCAACTTTCCACCGTTCCGTTTATTATGACACGCTCCATCATTGTCATATTGCTTTGCATGATCATGTAGTTGAAATCGTATTTGTGGCAAAGCCACCGTTCATAATTCTTTCATACATGTCACTCTTGATTCATTGCACATCTCGGTACACCGCCGGAGGCATTCATATAGAGTCATATTTTGTTCTAAGTATCGATTTGTAATTCTTGAGTTGTAATTAAATAAAAGTGTGATGATCTTCATTACTAGAGCATTGTCCTAGTGAGGAAAGGATGATGGAGACTATGATTCCCCCACAAGTTGGGATGAGACTCCGGACAAAAAAAAGAGGCCAAAAAAAGAAGAGAAAAGGCCCAAATAAAAAATAAAAAATGAGAGAAAAAGAGAGAAGGGGCAATGCTAATATCCTTTTACCACACTTGTGCTTCAAAGTAGCACCATGATCTTCATGATAGAGAGTCTCCTATGATGTCACTTTCATATACTAGTGGGAATTTTTCATTATAGAACTTGGCTTGTATATTCCAATGATGGGCTTCCTCAAAGTGCCCTAGGTCTTCGTGAGCAAGAAAGTTGGATGCACGCCCACTTAGTTTCCTTTTGAGCTTTCATACACTTATGGCTCTAGTGCATCCGTTGCATGGCAATCCCTACTCACTCACATTGATATCTATTGATGGGCATCTCCATAGCCCGTTGATACACCTAGTTGATGTGAGACTATCTTCCTCCTTTTTGTCTTCTCCACAACCATCATATTCTATTCCACCCATAGTGCTATGTCCATGGCTCGCGCTCATATATTGCGTAAAAGTTGAAAGAGTTTGAAAAGGCTAAGTATGAAACAATTGCTTGGCTGAAACCGAGGTTGTGCATGATTTAAATATTTTGTGTGATGAAGATAGAGCATAGCCAGACTATATTATTTTGTAGGGATAGCTTTCTTTGGCCATGTTATTTTGAGAAGACATGATTGCTTTGTTAGTATGCTTGAAGTATTATTATTTTTATGTCAATATTAAACTTTTGTCTTGAATCTTATGGATGTGAATATTCTTGCCACAATAAAGAAGATTGCATTAATAAATATGTTAGGTAGCATTCCACATCAAAAATTCCGTTTTTATTATTTACCTAATCGAGGACGAGCAGGAATTAAGCTTGGGGATGCTTGATACGTCTCCAACGTATCTATAATTTTTGATTGTTCCATGCTATTATATTATCTGTTTTGGATGTTTAATGGGCTTTAATATACTCTTTTATATGATTTTTGGGACTAACCTATTAACCTAGAGCCCAGTGCCAGTTTATGTTTTTCCTTGTTTTTGAGTATAGCAGAAAAGGAAAATCAGACAGAGTCCAATTGACCTGAAATTGCACGGAGCTTATTTTTGGACCAGAAGAAGGCGAGTAAAAGAGTTGGGCCAGAAGAGTCCCGGGCTGCCCACGAGGGTGGGGGGGTGCACCCACCCCCTGGGCGCGCCTCCCTACCTCGTGGACAGCCCGGAGACCCCCTGACTTGTTCTCGACGCCAAAACCTCTTATATATACAGAAACCCCCAGAACCTAACCTAGATCAGGAGTTCCGCCGCCGCAAACCTCCAGAGCCACCGCAAACCAATCTAGACCCGTTCCGGCACCCTTCCAGAGGGGGGAATCCCTCTCCGGTGGCCATCTTCATCATCCCAGCGCTCTCCATGACGAGGAGGGAGTAGTTCACCCTCGGGGCTGAGGGTATGTACCAATAGCTATGTGTTTGATCTCTCTCTCTCTCTCTCTCTCGTGTTCTTGATTTGGCACAATCTTGACGTATCGCGAGCTTTGCTATTATAGTTGGATCTTATGATGTTTCTCCCCCTCTACTCTCTTGTAATGGATTGAGTTTTCCCTTTGAAGTTATCTTATCCGATTGAGTCTTTAAGGATTTGAGAACACTTGATGTATGTCTTGCGTGGGATACCCGTGGTGACAATGGGGTATTCTATTGATTCACTTGATGTATGTTTTGGTGATCAACTTGCGGGTTTCGTGACCTTGGGAATCTATGCATAGGGGTTGGCACACGTTTTCGTCTTGACTCTCCGTAGAAACTTTGGGGCACTCTTTGAAGTTCTTTGTGTTGGTTGAATAGATGAATCTGAGATTGTGTGATGCATATCATATAATCATACCCACAAATACTTGAGGTGACATTGGAGTATCTAGGCGACATTAGGGTTTTGGTTGATTTGTATTTTAAGGTGTTATTCTAGTATGAACTCTAGGATAGATCGAACGGAAAGAATAGCTTCGTGTTATTTTACTACGGACTCTTGAATAGATCGATCAGAAAGGATAACTTTGAGGTGGTTTCGTACCCTACAATAATCTCTTCATTTGTTCTCCGCTATTAGTGACTTCGGAGTGACTCTTTGTTGCATGTTGAGGGATAGTTATATGATCCAGTTATGTTATTATTGTTGAGAGAACTTGCACTAGTGAAAGTATGAACCTTGGGCCTTGTTTCCTAGCATTGTAATACCGTTTACGCTCACTTTTATCATTAGTTACCTTGCTGTTTTTATATTTTCAGATTACAAAAACCTATATCTACCATCCATATTGCACTTGTATCACCATCTCTTCGCCGAACTAGTGCACCTATACAATTTACCATTGTATTGGGTGTGTTGGGGACACAAGATACTCTTTGTTATTTGGTTGCAGGGTTGTTTAAGAGAGACCATCTTCATCCTACGCCTTCCACGGATTGATAAACCTTAGGTCATCCACTTGAGGGAAATTTGCTACTGTCCTACAAACCTCTGCACTTGGAGGCCCAACAACGTCTACAAGAAGAAGGTTGTGTAGTCGACATCAAGGCCCTGCCCCGAATTGAAACGGTGAAGCGCTCATAGAGAGTGCGCGGATGGCCTTTGCCCGTGTCAAGATGCACTGGGCGAAGATGAAGGCCGCCGTTGTGGCAGTCGAGGGCCCACCCGAAGGCAAGGACCACCGCAAGCCGAAGCGATATTTCGAAGACGTCCTAGAGGGTGCCCGTTTAATAGAGGGTCAATGCTCGAAGGATATCATGTTTGAGTGAATGTATCCGAACTGCCCAGATGTTGTGTTATGAACTAAGGCTTTGTAATATATTTGTGCCTTTATCTGAAATTATTTTCCTCCTGTGCGGCCGTTTTTATTTCTGAAGTTTACCAGTCGTCGACTTCGGCCCCCACATAGATACTACGGGGGTGTTCGGGATAGCACATGACCACACCTGACCCAACGTCTTGGTTCGGAAAGGAGGTGTCAGTGCAGCGAACCAGACAATCAGACTATGCGACTTTATCACTCTCACTTAGCCATAGGAGTTTGACAATGGGACTATGAGCTAGCCCCTGGTGCATGTGCGGCTATCTGAACATGGATGCCTTAGGCGCGTGACTGGGTGGAGGCCAGTCCTTCGTACAATACGGAAAAAATTGCAAGAGATTTAGTAAGTCACCGAATCGCTGACCAGCTCTCGCTGCATCATGACAGTCAGTTTTCGGCTTTCTCTACTGAGGTGTTTGACCGGACGAACCAGAAACACAATCGCAGTAGTTCTCCCTTTACTACCTTAGCCGAACAAGCGGAACGTAAGGTGGTAACCACAGGAGCCGGGCAACCCAACTATTGACCAAAGACATGATTTAGAGCCGATGCATATAATGCAATATTCGGGACGCCGAAGTATACTATAAAAGTGTTTGGAATTTTTTTTTGAAAAATATATGTGGCCGAATAGAGCCCCTGGCAATTTAAATCATGCCGAGGTGTATATGCCAACCTGACTTGAAGAGGGAATACAGATTATGAAATAAGCCAATACCGAATAAGGTTGGACAAAACTGTTTCCATTATAGTCTGATTGATACATCAGAACGTGCTCTTAAAAAGGATGCCATAAGCATCAAGGCTATTTTACATGCCAAGAATTTTTGAACAAGGGAAAGCTATATACAGGTCCTAAAAAAGAAAAGGTGGTCTTGAAGATCCTTTGGACACTCTGCTGCACGTGTGCGTTGCTTTCGCCTTTGTGAGAGAGATTCCTTGAGAGGAACGGCCCACGGTTGTCTATACGAAAACGGGCTCAAAAAGAGTCCTTGCATGACCGTGGAGTAGCTAGGTTTTAATGCACCTGTGGTATTTGAAAAAAAAGATCAAAGGAAAAAGGTCAAGGTCACATAGGGTCGAGCCGTACTATAGACCTATCCGTAATGTGCCTCCGTCGTTGCCCAGGGTATTTTGAGTGCGTAATTATGCACGCGCGGTACATGTGCCACAGATGTGTGTGGTGATCGACGGAGACAAAACTGCTAGTTTAGCTCTGGAGTCGCCGAGCTGTCATCATGCAGAGTAGACCGGACGCGTTTAACAGTGTCCGGGGGCTTGATGGCCGATGAAGTGTGCGGCTTGATAGGGCCGCTCTGTACCTCGGCTGCGAGGGTCGCGGTGTGCTCCTCGGTACGGAGGGAGCGCTCCATGTTTCCATTAACTGTGATGACGCCGCGGGGTCTAGGCATTTTGAGCTTTAAGTAAGCATAATGCGGGACCGCATTGAAGCGAGCGAAGGCGGTTCATCTGAGCAGTGCGTGATAACCACTGCGGAAGGGGACGATGTCGAAGATCAAGTCTTCGCTTCGGAAGTTGTCCGGCGAACTGGAGACTACTTCCAATGTTATTGAACCCATGCAGCGGGCTTCTACACCAGGTATTACTCCTTTAAAGGTGGTGTTAGTAGGCTTGATTCTTGATGGGTCAATACCCATTTTGCGGACCGTGCACTAGTACGCGTCGGTGCTATACAAATGGTTTTTAACCCCTTTCCGTGACGGCATTTGGAACCGTCGCCTAGTGAGTGACGGCGATAGGGGGTCCTTGCCACACGACCCAGAAACCGTCGGGGATATGCCCTCCTAGCACACACGCTCGGCAAAATGAGGTCGTGTGTGACCGGCGAGCGCTCAAATACGGAAATACGTACAGTAGAGCTAAAAAAATACAATTATACAGGCAAAATTGTTTCCGGTCGCAAGTACATCCCACACAGTCAGTCCCCGCTAAACGTTTCCGTTCGTATGTACATCCCACATAGTCGCTCCAAGGAAAACGTTTCCGTTCACAGGTACATCACACACAATTTTTCCCGTTAAATCATTTGTGATAGCGTTGCCATTGCACACGATATTAACAACTTTATCGTTTGCGTTATTGAATGCCTCACACATGGTCCGTAGAAGAAACTGTGTGGCAAAGGCTGTCCATCACACACAATTTTTATGTGGTAAACGTTTGCGCAAGGTGGCCTAACGCAAACAGTTTTCAAGAGAAAGTCGTGTGTGATTGTTCATTGATCCAACACGGTTTATTCCTAGAAACTATGTGTGTTGCCTGAGGTCATCGCCCACGGTATTTTTTCAATAACCGTTTGCAATAGCAAAACCTAATTAGCAGGCTAATTGCCCTATTATTAATAATCCATTTATTAATCTAATTGCCATTCATATTAAGCACATAATATATTTCATTTCCATATTAAGGAAGCAGAATTTCATAATTGAAATACATCAGAGTACAACATGATATAGCTTCAGCACTCAGCTACCCCATTATACAACTGCACCAGCACCAAGTTTCACATGCAACATGTAGAACCTTTCGAAATTAGCATCATAGACGGTATATAGACAGATGCATCTCATCTGGAAAACTGCTGAAGCGGAAGGTGAATATTGAGCCTTCATTCATGTCGAAGGTCTTTGCAACTTTAGGCCAGTGCCTGTGGATGATTGACCGTCCGTCCTTCGTCCTCTTCAGGAACACTTCAGTATTGAATCGTGGGTGTTGTATGAAAACCTTCCTTGCCTCCTGATCATAGAGGTGGTTTGAGAGGTAATCATCAGTGAACTGCTTTGGAAAGGCCTGAAAACAAGGATGTGCATAAATATCTTCTCTATATTGGAAATGGGGCAAAGGAATAAAAAAAGGCAAGGTATAATAGTTAGTACCATCTTGTAGTGAACTGATGTCTTCTTCATTGTGCAGACAAAGATCTTGTAGTTTTTTGCCGCTAATTTCATTATCCTAACAATCTTTCTGAGTTTCTTGACTTGATTGATATTCATGGACAACTCATTTCCCCATATGCAAAAAGGGTCGAACAGTGGGTCAAAACCTCTGACAGCAGGACCTACATGTGCAAGACCAAATTGTTAAAAACCTAAATATTAGAATGGTTCCTGCAATTGCACAATAATGTGCTATTAGAGAACGGACCATGCACCTGCAGTTAACTAAACACCACAACAAATGAACCAAACGTTAACTGAGCACCACATTGCACAATATAACATACTCCTAATAGAAGATCACACAGTTAACCAAACCAAGCATGCTTAACAACTTGGAAATATAACAATTGTATTTGTTTCTCATGTATTTAGTACAACCAAATTCGATTTATTTCTCACATGGTATACAATAACAGAATGCAGCCACAACAATTGAACATCGCATTGCAGAATTGAACCATGCAGTTAAGTAAACACCACAACAAATGAACCAAATGTTAACTGAGCACCACATTACACAATATAACATACTCCTAATAGAAGATCAGACAGTTAACCAAACCAAGCATGCTTAACAAGTTGTAAATATAGCAATTGTATCTGTTCCTCATGTATTTAGTACAGCCAAATTCGATTTATTTCGTTGTAAATATAGCAATTGTATCTGTTCCTCATGTATTTAGTACAGCCAAATTCGATTTATTTCCCACATGGTATACAATAACAGAATAACATTATGCAGCCACAACAATTGAACATCGCATTGCAGAATTGAACCAAACAGTTAACTAAACACCACAACAAATGAACCAAACGTTAACTGAGCACCACATTGCACAATATAACATACTCCTAATAGAAGATCAGACAGTTAACCAAACCAAGCATGCTTAACAACTTGGAAATATAGCAATTGTATTTGTTTCTCATGTATTTAGTACATCCAAATTCGATTTATTTCTCACATGGTATACAATAACAGAATGCAGCCACAACAATTGAACATCGCATTGCAGAACTGAACCATGCAGTTAAGTAAACACCACAACAAATGAACCAAATGTTAACTGAGCACCACATTGCACAATATAACATAGTCCTAGTAGAAGATCAGACAGTTAACCAAACCAAGCATGCTTAACAACTTGGAAATATAGCAATTGTATTTGTTTCTCATGTATTTAGTACAGCCAAATTCGATTTATTTCTCACATGGTATACAATAACAGAATGCAGCCACAACAATTGAACATCACATTGCAGAATTGAACCAAAAAATTAACTAAACACCACAACAAATGAACCAAACGTTAACTGAGCACCACATTGCACAATATAACATACTCCTAATAGAATATCAGAAAGTTAACCAAACCAAGCATGCTTAACAACTTGGAAATATAGCAATTGTATTATATTCTCATGTATTTAGTACAACCAAATTTGATTTATTTCTCACATGGTATACAATAACAGAATGCAGCCACAACAATTGAACATCGCATTGCAGAATTGAACCAAACAGTTAACTAAACACCACAACAAATGAACCAAACGTTAACTGAGCACCACATTGCACAATATAACATACTCCTAATAGAAGATCAGACAGTTAACCATACCAAGCATGCTTAACAACTTGGAAATATAGCAATTGTATTTGTTTCTCATGTATTTAGGGTTGCCAAATTCGATTTATTTCTCACATGGTATACAATAACAGAATGCACCCACAACAATTGAACATCACATTGCAGAATTGAACCAAACAGTTAACTAAACACCACAACAAATGAACCAAATGTTAACTGAGCACCACATTGCACAATATAACATAATCCTAATAGAAGATCAGACAGTTAACCAAACCAAGCATGCTTGACAACTTGGAAAATTGCACCCTGAAGAATTGAACATCACATTTGCAGAACTGAACCAAACAGTTAACTGAACACTACATTGCACGACATATAGAACATATACTCTAGAGCAGAAGATTGCATGGTAAAAGTAGATAGCACAATTCACTAGAATTTGATAAGGAAAGGCAGTAGCTAGCAAACTGAACATGGGTCCTTATAGTGAGCTAATAAGACAAGCTACTCCTCATTGTTGGAGATATCGATGACGATTGGCTCCTTGGACATGGAAGAGGGCGAGGCCTCCGCTTCGTGGGTGCCCTCGTCGTAGTGGTGAGTTGCCTGAGCCACTCCGGGCACCAACCTACTGGCTCTCGAGATGAGGTAAGCACGTGCACGCTGAGAAAACACCTCGTAGTCTTCTTTGAAGGCATCGACGGTGGCCTCGAGAAAACGCCACGAACTGTCGTTTAAAGCAGCCAACCGCGTCGCAGCGTCGGCGGGCGAGGCATCAACGGTGGCCTCAACAGTGAGGTGCTCCTCCAAGATCTGGGGGTCGGCACGAATGGCAGCCATCACGACCTCATCCGCGCGTGCGGCCATGATTTGCTTCTCCGCTGCCAAATGCTCCTTGAGATCCTGGCTATACTGCATGCACCATGGCTTAGGGCGGCGCTTATTTGGTGGAGGGGTCGGTGATTTGGGTGGAAGGTGTCGCGCTCGCGCCGGCGGTCGGGGCATGTGGGATGTGGAAGGAGGAGGAGGAGGATGGGGGTCGGGTGTGGATTACCTGCCTGGATATGCGAGGCCGAGCAGCGTGAGGAGGGTCGCCGACGAGGAGGCGGTGCTGCAAGCAAGGAGTGAAGGTTTCAACTTGGAAAGGAAGGCGGAAACAAGGAAAATGTGGCTTTTGGTAAGGGGGAGGGGGGCGGGGAGGTAGATATTTCGCGGAAGCCGAAAATTTGGAATCGCTTCAGCGAAAAAACTGGCGCGCAAAGTGTCATCAGACACTGTCCCTTATTCATAGCGGGCTGTGGACTGTAGCCATTGCACCTTCTCGCATAAGCTGTATGCGTACTATAATCCGACGGTGCTTCAAGATATTTTGTGCTGCATCTCACACGGTTGGTGATAATAAACTGTGTGCGATCTACTTAATTTTTCGTCTTGATTTGAATTACGTAATGGGGTCACAGCTGCAAAGGATGGTGTCTGAGTTGCTAGAACTTTTATCTGCAGTGAACATGCAACTATATGTGTGTCGTCAAAAAAATTGGAATTATTCAGGGTTCGTTTGGACCTTTTTATACATTAACTTGGTTTTGTAGGCATTTCAGGTGCATAATTCAAATTTGAACTACATGCACATGCTCCAGTGCATATAAACTGGTTGAATAATCAAATCCGTGTCCTTGGTTGCATGCTTAGGTCCCATGCAAGAAATGGGAATGGAATGTCAAACACCCTGCCACCGTCACTTAGCCGCAAACATTGAGATACTTGGTTTTTAAATTCTAGTAAATACAAAACTCGTCTGAAATTCATGAAACTTGGCATGCTATCATGGAGCGGCATCAACATGCCATGGTAAAAATTGTGTCCCATTTGGGGCAGGTTTGGGTATAAGCGTCTCACAAACCAGAGCTTCTCAGAACAAGCGTGATGGTTTCGGTAGGGAACGTGCCACCTTTGGGGACGAAACGATATCCGTTGCCTCTATTGCTTCCAAATTTTTTCTAGTGTCAACATAGAACAACAGGAGTGTTGTGTTTAATTTTGATTTTGTTGGGGTTCGTTTGGACATTTTTATACATTAACTTGGTTTTGTAGGCATTTCAGGTGCATAATTCAAATTTGAACTACATGCACATGCTCCAGTGCATATAAACTGGTTGAAAAACCAAATCTGTGTCCTTGGTTGCATGCTTAGGTCCCATGCAAGAAATGGGAATGAATTTCAAACACCCTGCCACCGTCACTCGGCCGCAAACATTGAGATAACTGGTTTTTAAATTCTAGTAAATCCAAAACTCGTCTGAAATTCATGAAACTTGGCATGCTATCATGGAGCGGCATCAACATGCCGTGGTAAATTTTTTGTCGCATTTGGGGCAGGTTTGGGTATAAGCGTCTCACAAACCAGAGCTTCTCACAACAAGCGTGATGGTTTCGGTAGGGAACGTGCCACCTTTGGGGACGAAACGATATCTGTTGCCTCTTATTGCTTTCAAAATTTTTCTAGTGTCAACATAGAAAAACAGGAGTGTTGTGTTTAATTTTTGAATTTTTTGGGGTTTGTTTGGACATTTTTATACATTAACTTGGTTTTGTAGGCATTTTAGGTGCATAATTCAAATTCGAACTACATGCACATGCTCTAGTGCATATAAACTGGTTGAAAAACCAAATCTATGTCCTTGGTTGCATGCTTAGGTCCCATGCAAGAAATGGGAATGAATTTCAAACACCAGGGCACCGTTGATTGCCGGCAAAACATTGAGATACTTTGTTTTTAAATTCTAGTAAATCCAAAGCTCGTCTGAAATTCATGAAACTTGGCATGCTATCATGGAGCGACATCAGCATGCCATGGTAAAGTTTTTGTCCCATTTGGGGTAGGTTGGGTATATGCTTCTCACAAACCAGAGCTTCTCACAACAAGCATGATGGTTTCAGTAGGGAACGTCCCGCCTTTGGGGACGAAACGATATCCATTGCCTCTCATTGCTTTCAAAAATTTTCTCGTGTCAACATAGAACAACAGGAGTGTTGTGTCATTTTTTGTGATTTTTCGGGGTTTGTTTGGATATTTTTATGCATTAATTGAGTTTTCAGGTGCATAATTAAAATTTGAACTACATGCACATGCTCTAATGCATATAAATTGGTTGAAAAATCAAGTCTGTGTCCTTGGGTGCATGCTTAGGTCCCATGCAAGAAATGGGAATGAATTTCAAACACCAGGGCACCGTTGATTGCCGGCAAAACGTTGAGATACTTTGTTTTTAAATTCTAGTAAATCCAAAACTCGTCTGAAATTCATGAAACTTGGCATGCTATCATGGAATGGCACCCGACATGCTCTAGTATTTTTCGTGTCCATTTTGAGAGAAGGCGCACTCGAATAACAGCCAACAAAGGCATTTTGAAAAAATAGCTGCCACTTTAATATCTCAAACGTTTGTATAATTTAAATAGTGTGCGTTCTGTTAACCATTAACCTGACGCCACGTGTCTTCGTTTTAATGGCTATAGGAGGTGTCGTGCGGACATCTGCTTGACCTTGACTGAACGGGAGACGTGCGAGCGGAGTCCGGTGCGCAGGCTGACCGAGAGGCATGCAAGCTGTCCTCCAATGCGCAGGCTCACCGGGAAGCGTGCGAGTTGTCCGCTGCGTAGGCTCGCTGGGAAGCGAGCCTTTTGACTTCCATGGCCGCCCGCTTTCCTCTCCATTAATGGCACCCGAGCCGCTGTTTAATACTGTTCGCCTCCCATTCCCCTCCCTCCCGCAGACCTCCACCAACGCCATGGCGCAGAATGATCATCTGCCACTAGTCTTCAAGTTTGGTGAAGTCGACTCCGAGCCGGAGGAGATAAAAAATAAGGAGGAATGGGGCCTCATGTACATGGCCCAGAACGAGCTGGCCGCGGCGGTTGCTGCCCTCGCTCCCGTCCCAGCTCACATCCCCGTGCCCGGGCCAGCGACCATCCCTGTAGCATTGACGGGCTGGTCACCGAGCACTATCGCAGAGCTGGAAGCCGCAGGCGTCAGGGAGGTCTCCGCGGACCCGCGCAAGCTCGTGTACATGCCAGCGCCAGCGCCCGTGCCCGTGCGCGCCCCTCCACCCGCCGTGGCATCGGCCCCCGTGCGTTTGGCTGCACCCGCCGCGCCCGTGCCCCTGCCCGTGCGCGCCCCTCCACCCACCGCAGCGCCGGTCCCCGTGCGTTTGGCTGCAACCGCCGCGCCCGTGCCCGTGTGCGCACCCTCCTCAGCGGCATTGGACGATGCCGTCGACCGCTACCTCTCAGCAGCGCCAGTTGCCGTCCTCTCACGCCTTGCCCGTCGATCGCGCGATGACATGATGTTTGATTTACAAGTGAAGAACATTTTGTGCTACCTTGAAGACTTCAACAACGGCGTCCCGGAGGACGACAACGACAACGACGGCGCGGCACGCCGCCTCCGCCGCCGCCGGAAATAGTTTTTTGGGGGTTTAATACTGTATCTTGAATTCTCGATCATATGAATATAAATTCGCAGTGTGACTGAATGAAAGATATGGTTTGAACGAACTTGCATTTTTCTCTCTTAATTTACAGACTTATCAAACGATTTTCTTTTGAAAAAAATGTCAATGGTTTTTAAATATAAAACACTCATTGCAAACGTTTTAGTTAGAACACCCGTATGCAAACCGACAACTTCCCCAGGAAGCCAAGGGAAAATGTGCCGAGCAGGATTTCTACAGCTTTTGATCGCAAACGTTTTAGATAGAACACCCGTATGCAAAGTGAGAGCTATGGTCTTCCTTCGCAGTGCAGGATTTGTGCATCCCTTCAACGCAAACTATTCTTTTGGATGACCCATGTGCAACCACGTAGAAACAATTGGGTAAGATGTGCATCTGTCATTTTGGGTATGTTGTCATTTGTCAAACAGGAAAGATTGACATTTGTTTATCTAGTAACATTGCCATTTGTCAACCTTGTAACACTGTGATTTGTCAAAATATGCAGCTAAAAATCACTAGCACTATCTGATTTTTGCAACTAAAATCACTAGCACTGTTCATATGGACACCACTAGTAGGCGTGAGTTGATGGACGCATATGCAAATGTACCATTGATTACATACAACAAGTCATCAACCCACAATGACAACGAGGATACACATTGGATTATAGATCATTTCCAACAAAACATTCTAGTAAAGTAAAGTTTTTTCTCACACAACGAATAAGTAAGCGATGAAATGAACTTCAGCTCAACCACTCGTCGGCGTTGGAAACGCTTGCTTTGAACCAGAAGTGATTCTCTGGGAAGGGGCAGCTACTGTCAATCTCGAGACCAACGCATGACTTATCATCCAGGCTGAAGCGGCCTATGTCAGGACGCATATTGTGATAGCCACGGTAGGGAACCATAGCAATGTACGAGGTATAGATACAGTTGCTTCTCATAAATGGTAGTAACGTTGTGTCAACAGCAGCTGGATCGCCTTTCACCATCATTGGATAGTTTTGTCCAAGGAAGAGCGAGTTTCCTCCAAGACTTTTGATACTGAACCAGGGAGAAGGTGTTGGCGTTAGTACACTAGTATCCATCCCGAATACCCTGCAACGGATGTTGGAATAGGTCCGGAGAGTGTGACCATGCGAGACAACACCTGCTTCCTTAGTAACATCAGTAGTGCCCTGTATACAGACAAGAAGAGGTGATCCATCGGAATAAGTTGCCAGGCTCCACTGAGTATATGGGTCCTGCTCGTCCTCATGCTCATGATCATCACCATCGTCATCTCCCCCTTGGTTATAAATTTTTTCAAGAATGGGTGGTGGAATGTGCACAGGACCTTGGAAACACAAGAAGGTTAATTAGTAAAGGGAAACTAGCTAGCTAACCCGCTTGCATGTGGATGAAACAATTATAATTACATGGGAAGACAAACATACCGAAACCATAAGGATTCCATGCAAAAACAGTGCCACGAGTGGTGGCAGCAAACACAAGACCCTCGTACTGAATTGCATCACCGTACTCATCTGTGTACAAAAATTGATTTTTGAGCAATATCCATCGAGTCGTGGAAGCAAGGACGACAACAAGCTTGTCGAAGATAGCAACAACTTCATAGTTCATGTAATTCCAAGAGCGGTTGGGAACTCGACAAATTGCTATCCTCTGTAGACGACAGTCACCATGATCATATTTGAACGTACGTAGAATACCGGTGTGCTCAACTTCAGGGCAGTCTGAGATTTTTGGAAGTGGAACCCGGTGACGAGTGTACACATTCACAAGTTCCCACTCGCAGTTGTACCCAATATAAACAACCCGATCTCCATTTGCGCCTGCCCAAGCCTTACGCTCAAGCGATGACATCTTAACATCACACGTATCATTATCAAGCGGCATCAACTTGCACAAGGTGAGGCTTCCATCGTCCCCGCGATAGTGATCAGGGTCTCGGCGAAGAATATAGGGGAGATCAAACCACTCCTGGACCCTTGGGTTCCTTGTAATGATGTTATTAGTTGAGTCGAGAATGGTCTTGAACGAACCTGCCATGCTAGCCGAGGTGATGACGTCGCACCGATCAATGAGTTCCTCCACCATGTCATCTTTCGGATCGGGGCAAGAATAACAGGGTCGTTTCCGGTGTATTCCCTCCCTGGAGAAGATGATCGAACAATGACAGAAGGAAGGGTGAAGGCAAATGGAGGGAGGAAGAGCGTGTGACAGCAGTTCCAAATCGAGAGGGTAAGGCAAAGAGGCGGTGGATGGTTGCCATGGTACAAGAAGAGGCTAGTGGGGAGCGAACGGTTGCCACAGAGGTCACACACTGACGACAAGGCTGAGTGAACCGCATGCCGTATATCGCACACACCTTGATCCGACTGACCGTTTCTTTTGTGTTGCCTAATCACAAATAGTTCATCCGAGTGAACTGTATGCTGTACATCGCACACACCTTCATCTGGCTGCCCATTTCTTTTGTGTTGCCTAATCACAAATAGTTCATCCGAGTGAACCGTATGCTGTATATCGCACACACCTTCATCTGGCTGCCCGTCTCTTTTGTTCCTCCTCATCGCAAACAATTAATTGAACTGAACCATATGCCCTGCATCGCACACGCAACTAAAATCCGAACCGTGTTTGATGCATCCGTCATCGCAAACATTTTGCACCTTTTTTGACGGTTTTTTACACCACCGTTTGCGATTATTGCATTGCACACAGTTTCGTCGAAGGGTCTCTGATCGTAGTGTCTCGTTAGCAGCATCCTGCAGTAGTGGTGTCTTGATAAATCAAGTTAAGACTACTGCCGCCGTCCATGAGGACTCGTGTGAGATGGAATCCGTCGATGATTGGATCAAGGACCAAAGTGGCCGAACCTCCATGACGGATGCTAGTCGGGTGGTCCTTACGATTGAAGGTGATCGGACAAGCCGACCAGGGGTTGAATTTTGGGGCGAGTGGCTCTACAGCGTAGACGTCCCTTAGTGCGCGCTTGCGTTCCCTCTTGGGGATATGCGTGGCATATATCATGTTCACTGTTTTCACCTCAGAGGGAATTTCTTCTGTCCCCTGTGTTCGGTGGGTAAGGCTCTTCATCGTCCTCGCTTGGCGGCCCGTTCACCTTGTGTTCGGTGTTTAACTTACCGGCCTGTTTAAAGACCCAACAATTTCTGTTGGAATGATTGGCAGGCTTTTCAGGGGTGCCATGAATCTGGCAAGGCCGATTGAGTATTTTTTCCAAACTGGATGGACCATCTTTGTTTCCTTTTGTGACGCCCCCAATTTGACCGTACACTAATCATGCACGCAAATGTGTACGATCAAGATCAGGGACTCACGGGAAGATATCACAACACAACTCTAAAACATAAATAAGTCATACAAGCATTATAATACAAGCCAGGGGCCTCGAGGGCTCGAATACAAGTGCTCGATCATAGACGAGTCAGCGGAAGCAACAATATCTGAGTACAGACATAAGTTAAACAGGTTTGCCTTAAGAAGGCTAGCACAAAAGTAGCAACGATCGAAAAGGCAAGGCCTCCTGCCTGGGACCTCCTAACTACTCCTCGAAGCCGAACTCCATGTAGAATCATCCTCGGGATCTCTAGCTCCTGGACTCCAGCATCTGGTTGCGACAATCAGGTATACAAAGGGGAAAAGAGGGAGAAAAGCAACCGTGAGTACTCATCCAAAGTACTCGCAAGCAAGGAGCTACACTACATATGCATGGGTATAGGTGTAAAGGGCCATATCAGTGGACTGAACTGCAGAATGCCAGAATAAGGGGGGGATAGCTAGTCCTGTCGAAGACTACGCTTCTGGCCACCTCCATCTTGCAGCATGTAGAAGAGAGTAGATTGAAGTCCTCCAAGTAGCATCGCATAGCATAATCCTACCCGGCGATCCCCTCCTCGTCGCCCTGTTAGAGAGCGACCACCGGGTTGTATCTGGCACTTGGAAGGGTGTATTTTATTCAGTATCCAGTTCTAGTTGTCATAAGGTCAAGGTACAACTCCGGGTCGTCCTTTTACCGAGGGACACGGCTATTCGAATAGATAAACTTCCCTGCAGGGGTGCACCACATAACCCAACACGCTCGATCCCATTTGGCCGGACACACTTTTCTGGGTCATGCCCGGCCTCGTAAGATCAACGCGTCGCAGCCCCACCTAAGCACAACAGAGCGGTCAACACGCCGGTCTAATCCTAAGCGCGCAGGGGTCTGGGCCCATCACCCTATGCACACATGCACGTTGCGAACGCGGCCGCGAGCAGACCTAGCAACCCACACGATCACGGCGGTTACGTCAAAGCGGTCCAACACGGCGCGCGCCACTCAGTCGCTGACGTCACGAAGGCTTCGGCTGATACCACGACGCCGGGATACCCATAACTACTCCCGCGTAGATGGCTAGTGCGTATAGACCAAATGGCCAGACTCAGATCAAATACCAAGATCTCGTTAAGCGTGTTAAGTATCCGCGATCGCCGACCAGGGCCAGGCCCACCTCTCACCTAGGCGGTCTCAACCTGCCCTGTCGCTCCGCCATAAAGTAACAGTCGGGGGCCGTCAGGAACCCAGGCCCACCTCTACCGGGATGGAGCCACCTGTCCTTTCAGCCCCCTCATCAGAATCACTTGCGGGTACTCAACGAGCCGACCCGACTTTAGTCACCACATGTGTCATGTATATAATGTATATAGTATATACCCGTGATCACCTCCCGAAGTGATCACGGCCCAGTAGTATAGCATGGCAGACGGACAAGAGTGTAGGGCCACTGATGGAACACTAGCATCCTATACTAAGCAGTAGGATAGCCGGTAAGGGTAACAATTGTAGTAACAAAGACAGGCTATGCGCCAGGATAGGATTAACGGAAAGCAGTAACATGCTACACTACTCTAATGCAAGCAGTATAGAGAAGAATAGGCGATATCTGGTGATCAAGGGGGGGCTTGCCTGGTTGCTCTGGCAAGAAGGAGGGGTCGTCAACTCCGTAGTCGAACTGGGTAGCAGCAGCGTCGGTCTCGTAGTCTACCGGAGAAGGAGAGGGGGAAGAAACAGTAAATACGGAGCAAACAAAGCATCACAAAACATAAGGAGGCAAAACGCGGTGCTAGGTATGCCCTACAGCGGTAGTAAGCGATACCGGCGAAGGGGGGAAACATCCGGGAAAATATCCCCGGTGTTTCACGTTTTCGGACAGATGAACCGGAGGTGAAATGTTGCAGGTTCACTATGCTAGGGACGTGTGGCTGACAAACGGACTACGTAGTCGGATTCGTCTCGTCGTTCTGGGCAACTTTCATATACAAAGTTTTTCCATTCGAGCTACGGATTATTTTATATTAATTTTTAAAGATTTAAATCATTTTAGGATTTATTTAATTAATTTATTCAACATTATCCAGAACAGTAAAATATGACGTCAGCATGACATCATACTGACGTCAGCAGTCACGTCAGCAGTCAACTGTGCATTCGACTGGGTCAACTACGGGTGGGTCCCGCATGTCATACACTTCTTAGCTTAATTAGGGTTTAGCTAAATAATTACTGTTTAATTAACTATCTAATAAATTAGATTAATTTAATTAGGATTAATTAACTTAATTAACTAATTAATAATTTTATTAATTACATTTTTATTAATTAATTTATTATTATTATTATTATTTATTATGAATTATTTTATTATTTATTTATTTATTTTTATTAATTATTTTTATTAATTATTTATTTATTTAATTCCTTTTCCTTTTTTTAAAACGTTTTAGGGGCGGGGCCCATGTGTCATAGGCCCCAGGGGGCCATAGTGGTTTTGGGCGCGGGTGCGGGCACGCAGGCCCGTGGCCACCAGAGGGGCACCGGCGATAGGAGGGCACGGCGAGGCCGGTCGCCGGAGGCGACAGCGGTGAGGCCACGGCGGTGCGGCGCCAGGGCGCGGCGGTTGCCGAGGTCGGGCGCGGGTGGAGGTGGCCGCGGACGGCAGTGGCTGGGGCGCGAGGCAGGCGGGCGGGCACCGCGATGGTGGGAGCGAGGAGCGGGACGACGTGGGGACGGCTGGTGCGGTGCGCGCGCTGGAGCTAGGAGGGGATGGTGACCGCGGCGGGGACAGCGCGGGCGCGTGGCCACGCACGGGCGACGGGTGTGTGCGAGGAAAGTAGCGGGAGAGGGGGGGAAGGGGCTCACCCCCGATGCAGGGGTACGGGCGGCGAGGGTTGACGGAGTCCGTCGAGGGGGAGGTCGAGGACGCGGTTCCGGCGAACGGCGACGGCAAGGCGGTCCTAGGGCGTTGGGGACGGCGGCACGGCGGTGAGGTAGCCCTGGGCGGGGTGGCAAGGGCGAGGTGGCGGTCTGGTGAGGCGGCACCGACACCGGCGAGGTGGTGGCCTGACGAGGCGGCGGCGGTGAGCGCCGACGGAGGCTCCGGGCGAGGGCGCGGGCGACCGCGTCGGGGGGGCGACTGGGTAGTGGCTAGGTCACGGGGGGGGTGCGGGGATAAGGCGATGGGGTGGGCTGGCCTGGTGGCTGACTGGGCCGACCTGTTGGGTCGGTTGGCCCGGGGGTCTTTTTTTTTATTGGTTTGGTTTTCTTTTATCTATTTCCTTTTTACTGTTTTATCTCACTTTCTATTTACTATAGTTTTATAAAATGCTAAATTAGTTCCTAAAATAGTGTTACTACTTATTCTATTGTCACAATAACTTGGGCTCCCAAATAAATTAGTTTAATATTTTATATATTACATAAAGCATTTAATTATTGGTTTTAGCTGCTGTTTTGCTCATTTTAGAGTATTTACACGTTTTATAAAAGTGTGGTTCCTCCTCCATTATTACTTAGGATTTATTTGTTCCAATTTAAACATTTTAGTTTTGATGTTTGAAAACTTTTATCGTTTGCCTTGATTTTGAATTTTGAATTTGAACGGGATTGAATCATCGGGAGAATAACAACAGTGATCGTGGTGATGTGGCCCCATTAGCAGGGAATTACTGTAGCCTAATTATCCGGGCGTCACAATTCTCCTCCACTATAAGAAATCTCGTCCCGAGATTTAAGAGGGGTGTAAGGGGGAAAGTCCTGGTTACGAAATTCTAACGATTCTTCTCGGTCTTGGTTGCTCTTCTCGAAGAGGTCGATCCATTACGTTGAGGTCTCCATTTTCCTGCTTCAGGTCATCATGATGAAGCTGGCATCCTTCCTTCGGGAACTCCATCGTACTTACGAAGGACAAGGGGTTCTTCGGAATAATAGGCCTCTGAGCGGTTGACTATCTGGTTGATAACATCGGGGAAGGTGGCGGAAAGTAACTCTCGAATGGAAATTTAAGACAATATCGAGAGCAAAGTAAGGGGGTATAGTGGGGAAGTTTCGAGCGGGCAGGCAATCGTTCGAAGCCTGAAACAAAGTGTGAAAGGGGTTCGAAGCAATCGGAATAAGTATTATGTCTGATGCCAGTATAGATCAGTAGGACGGTGGTCCGTGAATTACATACGAGGCCACGCGCGAAGAATAAATTTGGGAACAGGGGGTGCACAGGAGAGTCAGGTTTCGATCCTGTGGAACTGTGGGTTATGGGCCCACCATGTGGGTTAAAAGTAGGAAGGGTAGCAAGGCATGTCAGAGGGTAGCCTGTCAGTTATATGTCAGCAACATCGTCGGTACCAAGGGCAAGGGACGAAGAGAACCATTTTCCTGCTCGTTGAAATGAGGCGGACCATTAGGCAAAGTTCTCGTCCATCGGTGGTTACCGAAATGTCACCAACAATAGTAACAGGGTCTTACTGACAGAGTTGTACACCGAGGTGTTTACATAAGCAGGAGAATATTACTGCTTAGATCATATAGATCACGAGAAAGGTTAAACCAAACAATGGAAAGGAAAATACGATTATCAGATTAAACAGAAGAATGGAAAGGAAAATGTGTTTAAACACATATTTCAAGGGTATATCCTTCCCAAGGACAAGCAGAGCATGATATCCATGACATGATATAATGTAGAAAAATCTTTAGGTACGGGAGAGAATTTTCATGACATTACCCATACAACGGTGTTTGGATAATTGCGCAGGAAACATTTAGCATTGTGCTTCAAATGTTCCCGTTGAAAATTGGAGTACCATAGACATGCTTCGAGATAGCATTGACATGGTCAACAGGTGAAGATCAGACTTTGGAAACAAAAAGGATCCATCAGGAACAACTTATAGAATAAGTCTTACAATTTCCTCATGGAAGAATAGCTAACCTTGCTAAAAAGAAAAACTTATAACAATAGGTCCTCCCGCCAGGTGTGCTGGGTATCATCACCTTATTGGGTCATAGTAGACCAGTGTTATAACTCTTGGAAAAATGTTCCAACCATCATATATGACCGAGATTCAGATATGAACGGTGTTTGGATACCTCAGACTCAGGATGCCTGAGAAGAAAGGTGCAAAACAAATTGACGAGACGACATTGTAAGATCCTCGGGAAATGAACTATGGAAGCGAGTTCTGAACAAGGGTCCATCATTAAATCAAGGGGAGGTGAGGAGGTGACTGATTAACTCAGCGACAATCCGTTGAGATCTCCAAAAGATGGATTTCCCCAACTATGTCAACAAGGAGATAACATAGCTAGATCGAATGTCTTAATGACGTATGCTCGAGGAAAACATACACAGTTAAACATTGGTTGAAAGGTGCACCCGAAATATGGGCTAGGTAGCACGATCAATGTTGGAATGATGATTCATTAAGCCATAGACGTAGACTGAAACTATAGGCCAATAACTTCAAAGCATTAGGGTTGCTAGAAGTTTAGAATTTACACATCACAGACCATTTGTCGGTATTTCGTTTAGAAACAACACGGGGATCAGATAACAAATAGAGATGGCGAGAAGTATTACTATATCAAGAATTCTCAAGAGGTGGAGAAATTCTCACAATATCCTTGACATAAAAGATGGTAATACTCCAAGGTAGAACACAACATAGGCTGGTTAGCAAGGAGCTCCATAATTTGATCAAGTTTGTGATGAAAGGAATGAAAGGTTGTTGTCGATGGTAACTCAAATTACCAAGGAACGAGGATGGCACTTATCATCAAGAATTCCATTGATATCCTGGAAGGAGTCAAAATGTTGATGATGTTCACGGCAAATTTTGTCAAGAGGCTCCACGAAGATGTAATCGATCGGCGATGACATCAAGTCAAAGGAATGATGAAGCGATAGGTTAATGGAACCAAGGGGAAGGCACAAACTTGAAATCAAGCCTGTTGTTCAAGGCGAACTAATATGACGAGGAAGATCGACATAAGCTTAGCTCATCACCGAAAGTTGTGTTCCGGGAAGGACCGGGTAGCACAGTTAAAAGTTTGCACGATAATGATATAGCCGATAAGGCTAGGAATGACTTGAAGGATTATTACACTCGTAAGCAACAAGAATTACTTAGAGTTATTGAATCGGAGTGCGGAATCGATTCGCTTATCGGTGTTCTCGAGTGACTAATAACTCAGAGCCCGTGGAAAATTGGGATCAGTGAGAATGTAGCACTTGATGAAGAACTCATAAGAAGTTATGCAGTTCCATGATAATCTCGAGATACCAGGGGGGTAATACTCGACGACAACCCAAAGTAGAGGTTGGACTGGGGTATTGCCCTTACAGAAGACAAGTGCTTAAACTTGTACGAGAAATGGTATTTAAAGGAGAACATGGTCGGAACCACGATTGCAAAAGGATCAATACACAGATACTAGACGATATCATATCAAGGAAATAGTTACTATTACAAGAAGCTCCTAAGATAGGATCTACATCGTGTCCATGGGCATGAACACAAAGTTCAAGGTCGACTCCCACTTCTCCAATGCATAACCTTTCATTAACTTCTCGCATTCGATAAAGGCATTAGAGTTGAAAGTTTTACCTGGTGAAATACCAGATGAGTATGGCCCGTGAAATCTTTCAGGCTCACATAGATTAGGTAAGGCATTGGTTCAACCCATCGAGGCATCTTAGGAACATATACCACAAATTGTTTTTGAGTAATTAACACAAGCTCGAATGTAGAGCATGGTTCACAAAGCAGAGGATACAATATACCAAAGGCATCATGTATCCGAGGAAAAGCTCACAAGCTTATTTAATATGAAGGACATTGTCGGATAAAATCCGAGAAAAGGGTCTGGTGGTCCACAAGGGATCGGATGTGAGCATCAGTACTCAACCAGAGGAAGAAAGAATGCCAGGAGATCAGGTTATAGAAACAACTGACTAACTCAAAGCTCACATGTAAAGGAATTATAGTTTCCAATCAAAGGATCAGAAGCAAATGCTCTGATTAAGGATGGATAACTTGAGTAAGCTTAGGGGTACAAACGACGACAATTTGATTGGTCGAGATCCAGCTCATGTTAAAAATGACATCTGAGCCGGAAGGATGAATTGTAGGTTCTGATTGAGGATTGCGAGCATTCGCAACAAATTGGATCAACGGACTCAAAATGATAATGGCAAGAGATGCCAATAATATTACGAGACTTAAGATTAATCATAATGCAAGTAAGCAAGAATTTCAAGAGCAAAAAGGCTCCTGAAGATTTTCGAAGATCGAATGATATTAGGAACACTTTTGTGAAATACTTGAATCAACTGGGGATGAGCGGATACTCGGTAAGTGCGAGAATTATTCGTAGGGGTATTCAGGTGACAAAGAACTGTATAGCAGTAAGCTCAAAGGATTCTTGGAACAACGGAGAGCGGTTCGGGGCATCTTGTATCAACAAGATCAACTTGGAATAAAATTAAGAACGACAGGTGTAAGTATTTATCCATAGATCAGTGGTAGGGAATTGCAAAAGCAACGTGCACAAAGTCTCGAGAACATTGGAGAATATTTGAGGGCACCTTGTAATAACAAGGGCAACTGGGGATGAAGGTATGAACGATAAAAGTATGTATTTATCCATAAAGATTTATCGGTGATAGGGATCGCAATGGCGAAGGGCACAAGGGTCTCGGGAAAGCATCAGAGAGTGTCTTCAGAATCTTCTGGTGCAGCAGGCGATCATCTGTAATAAGGGGCTCTCCGGGTGAAAGTGATAACGAGATCCTAATGTTAGATTTAGCAAAATTCATTTAACCCGAATAGATGAGAGATCAGAGTCCCAGAGTATAGACAAGGAGTAAAAGATCCTAATACCACCCAATGGCGACGTGGGCCCGTAAGCCACACAGTCATGTTAGTAAAAGTTTTTCAATGACTAGACTCGACTTCGGCCAAGGAGTTGGAAAGGGGGATTCCTACAGGCAGTTGGCTCTGATACCAACTTGTGACGCTCCCAATTTGACCGTACACTAATCATGCACGCAAATGTGTACGATCAAGATCAGGGACTCACGGGAAGATATCACAACACAACTCTAAAACATAAATAAGTCATACAAGCATTATAATACAAGCCAGGGGCCTCGAGGGCTCGAATACAAGTGCTCGATCATAGACGAGTCAGCGGAAGCAACAATATCTGAGTACAGACATAAGTTAAACAGGTTTGCCTTAAGAAGGCTAGCACAAAAGTAGCAACGATCGAAAAGGCAAGGCCTCCTGCCTGGGACCTCCTAACTACTCCTCGAAGCCGAACTCCATGTAGAATCATCCTCGGGATCTCTAGCTCCTGGACTCCAGCATCTGGTTGCGACAATCAGGTATACAAAGGGGAAAAGAGGGAGAGAAGCAACCGTGAGTACTCATCCAAAGTACTCGCAAGCAAGGAGCTATACTACATATGCAAGGGTATATGTGTAAAGGGGCATATCAGTGGACTGAACTGCAGAATGCCAGAATAAAAGGGGGATAGCTAGTCCTATCAAAGACTACGCTTCTGGCCATCTCCATCTTGCAGCATGTAGAAGAGAGTAGATTGAAGTCCTCCAAGTAGCATCGCATAGCATAATCCTACCCGGCGATCCCCTCCTCGTCGCCCTGTTAGAGAGCGATCACCGGGTTGTATCTGGCACTTGGAAGGGTGTATTTTATTCAGTATCCAGTTCTAGTTGTCATAAGGTCAAGGTACAACTCCGGGTCGTCCTTTTACCGAGGGACACGGCTATTCGAATAGATAAACTTCCCTGCAGGGGTGCACCACATAACCCAACACGCTCGATCCCATTTGGCCGGACACACTTTTCTGGGTCATGCCCGGCCTCGTAAGATCAACGCGTCGCAGCCCCACCTAAGCACAACAGAGCGGTCAACACGCCGGTCTAATCCTAAGCGCGCAGGGGTCTGGGCCCATCGCCCTATGCACACATGCACGTTGCGAACGCGGCCGCGAGCAGACCTAGCAACCCACACGATCACGGCGGTTACGTCAAAGCGGTCCAACACGGCGCGCGCCACTCAGTCGCTGACGTCACGAAGGCTTCGGCTGATACCACGACGCCGGGATACCCATAACTACTCCCGCGTAGATGGCTAGTGCATATAGACCAAATGGCCAGACTCAGATCAAATACCAAGATCTCGTTAAGCGTGTTAAGTATCCGCGAACGCCGACCAGGGCCAGGCCCACCTCTCACCTAGGCGGTCTCAACCTGCCCTGTCGCTCCGCCATAAAGTAACAGTCGGGGGCCGTCAGGAACCCAGGCCCACCTCTACCGGGATGGAGCCACCTGTCCTTTCAGCCCCCTCATCAGAATCACTTGCGGGTACTCAACGAGCCGACCCGACTTTAGTCACCACATGTGTCATGTATATAATGTATATAGTATATACCCGTGATCACCTCCCGAAGTGATCACGGCCCAGTAGTATAGCATGGCAGACGGACAAGAGTGTAGGGCCACTGATGGAACACTAGCATCCCATACTAAGCAGTAGGATAGCAGGTAAGGGTAACAATTGTAGTAACAAAGACAGGCTATGCATCAGGATAGGATTAACGGAAAGCAGTAACATGCTACACTACTCTAATGCAAGCAGTATAGAGAAGAATAGGCGATATCTGGTGATCAAGGGGGGGGGGCTTGCCTGGTTGCTCTGGCAAGAAGGAGGGGTCGTCAACTCCGTAGTCGAACTGGGTAGCAGCAGCGTCGGTCTCGTAGTCTACCGGAGAAGGAGAGGGGGAAGAAACAGTAAATACGGAGCAAACAAAGCATCACAAAACATAAGGAGGCAAAACGCGGTGCTAGGTATGCCCTAACGCGGTAGTAAGCGATACCGGCGAAGGGGGGAAACATCCGGGAAAATATCCCCGGTGTTTCACGTTTTCGGATAGATGAACCGGAGGTGAAATGTTGCAGGTTCACTATGCTAGGGACGTGTGGCTGACAAACGGACTACGTAGTCGGATTCGTCTCGTCGTTCTGGGCAACTTTCATATACAAAGTTTTTCCATTCGAGCTATGGATTATTTTATATTAATTTTTAAAGATTTAAATCGTTTTAGGATTTATTTAATTAATTTATTCAACATTATCCAGAACAGTAAAATATGACGTCAGCATGACATCATACTGACGTCAGCAGTCACGTCAGCAGTCAACTGTGCATTCGACTGGGTCAACTACGGGTGGGTCCCGCATGTCATACACTTCTTAGCTTAATTAGGGTTTAGCTAAATAATTACTGTTTAATTAACTATCTAATAAATTAGATTAATTTAATTAGGATTAATTAACTTAATTAATTAATTAACTAATTAATAATTTTATTAATTACATTTTTATTAATTTATTATTATTATTATTTATTTTTATGAATTATTTTATTATTTATTTATTTATTTTTATTAATTAATTATTTATTTAATTCCTTTTCCTTTTTAAAAACGTTTTAGGGGCGGGGCCCATGTGTCATAGGCCCCAGGGGGCCATAGTGGTTTTGGGCGCGGGTGCGGGCACGCAGGCCCGTGGCCACCAGAGGGGCACCGGCGATAGGAGGGCACAACGAGGCCGGTCGCCGGAGGCGACAGCGGTGAGGCCACGGCGGTGCGGCGCCAGGGCGCGGCGGTTGCCGAGGTCGGGCGCGGGTGGAGGTGGCCGCGGACGGCAGTGGCTGGGGCGCGAGGCAGGCGGGCGGGCACCGCGATGGTGGGCGCGAGGAGCGGGACGACGCGGGGACGGCTGGTGCGGTGCGCGCGCTGGAGCTAGGAGGGGATGGTGACCGCGACGGGGACAGCGCGGGCGCGTGGCCACACACGGGCGACGGGTGTGTGCGAGGAAAGTAGCGGGAGAGGGGGGGGAAGGGGCTCACCCCCGATGCAGGGGTACGGGCGGCGAGGGTTGACGGAGTCCGTCGAGGGGGAGGTCGAGGACGCGGTTCCGGCGAACGGCGACGGCAAGGCGGTCCTAGGGCGTTGGGGACGGCGGCACGGCGGTGAGGTAGCCCTGGGCGGGGTGGCAAGGGCGAGGTGGCGGTCTGGTGAGGCGGCACCGACACCGGCGAGGTGGTGGCCTGACGAGGCGGCGACGGTGAGCGCCGACGGAGGCTTCGGGCGAGGGCGGGGGCAACCGCGTCGGGGGGGCAGGGCGTGCGCCCGATCCAGATCGCGCGGGGAGGGGAGAAGGGGATCGTGGGGGGGCGACTGGGTAGTGGCTAGGTCACGGGGGGGGGGGGGGGGGCGGGGATAAGGCGACGGGGTGGGCTGGCCTGGTGGCTGACTGGGCCGACCTGTTGGGTCGGTTGGCCCGGGGGTCTTTTTTTTATTGGTTTGGTTTTCTTTTATCTATTTCCTTTTTACTGTTTTATCTCACTTTCTATTTACTATAGTTTTATAAAATGCTAAATTAGTTCCTAAAATAGTGTTACTACTTATTATATTGTCACAATAACTTGGGCTCCCAAATAAATTAGGTTAATATTTTATATATTACAAAAAGCATTTAATTATTGGTTTTAGCTGCTGTTTTGCTCATTTTAGAGTATTTACACGTTTTATAAAAGTGTGGTTCCTCCTCCATTATTACTTAGGATTTATTTGTTCCAATTTGAACATTTTAGTTTTGATGTTTGAAAACTTTTATCGTTTGCCTTGATTTTGAATTTTGAATTTGAACGGGATTGAATCATCGGGAGAATAACAACAGTGATCGTGGTGATGTGGCCCCATTTGCAGGGAATTACTGTAGCCTAATTATCCGGGCGTCACACCTTTGAATGGCTTCTTCTGCTGACCGGATTTAGAGCCACTGAATTCGGCGTTGACCGTCGTGTCTTCGGTATCTTCAATGTTGCTTCGACGCTTGTGTTTGTTGTGTCGTGGCCTACCGTTGCCATCTCTGGCTTCGGAGGTACCAGGGTCGCTGGTACTGTTGCTTCTACGAGCTAACCAGCTGTCTTCCCCCGCGCAAAAGCGGGTCATCAGTGTGGTAAGGGCTGCCATGGACTTTGGCTTTTCTTGGCCGAGGTGTCGGGCGAGCCATTCGTCACGGACACTATGTTTAAAGGCAGTGAGGGCTTCGGCGTCCGGACAATCGACGATTTGGTTCTTTTTAATTATGAACTTAGTCCAGAGTTTGCGGGCTGACTCTGCGGGTTGCTGGACTATATGACTAGGTCATCGGCGTCCGGAGGCCGGACATAGGTACCTTGGAGGTTGTCTCGAAAGGCGTCCTCCAAGTCTTCCCAGCTACCAATGGAATTCTCTGGGAGGCTGTTTAGCCAGTGCCGCGCTGGTCCCTTTAGTTTTAGTGGGAGGTACTTGATGGCATGGAGATCGTCACCGCGAGCCGTGTGGATATGGAGAAGAAAATCTTCAATCCATACTGCAGGATCTGTCATCCCATCGTATGATTCAATGTTCACGGGTTTAAACCCTTCTGGGAACTGGTGCTCCATTACCTCATCGGTGAAGCATAAGGGTGTGCGGCGCCCTGTATCGGGCGACGTCACGACACAGTTCGGGCGACATCCGTGTTCGGTTTTCAGCCCGGGTGAGATTATGCTTGTCGCGCCGGGCCTGATGGCCGTCCTCTCGCGTTGGAGCACGCCCCCTTGATCCATAGATTGATCTGGTCTGACCGGCTCTATTATCCAGGTCCTTGCGTAGGTCGTAGGTGTAGCCCGGAGCCGCTACCTCCTTGCCTCTACGGCGGAGTGGTGCGGGCTGGTGTTCGGCATAAGTAGCCGCTCTGTCCCGTCCACGTGGTGGTCGGTCAGGTTTATCAGCATGTTTATACTTTGGCAGTATTGGCTCAAGGGCCTCATCGTCAAATTGTGGTAGTAGCTTGCGCTTCGGGTAGCTCTTTGTTGGGCGTTCGAAGCCGTATTCTTCGGTTGCCAGGACTTTAGTCCATCTGTCATTGAGCGTATCCTATTCGGCTTGAAGCTGCTGCTGCTTCTTTTTTAGGCTTCTCGCTGTTGCGATTAGCTGGCGCTTAAAGCGCTCTTGCTCGAGGGGTTCCTCTGGCATGATGAAGTCTTCGTCGCCGAGGCTCACATCATACTTTGAGATTGGTAGATAGTTACTATCCTCCGAGCCCTCGTTCCCGACCGGATCATCGGGGTTAACTTGCCCCTCCTCCCAATCATCCTATTCGGATGTGGGCTCAACGGGGGCTTCGGTGTCTTCATCGTTCTCCAGAGTGTTATTGTCTCCGGTGCCGGTATTGCTGTCTTTTTCGCGGCGCGATTTTGAGTGGCGCCGCTGGCGTCGACGCTTCGGTGGTGCCTCAGCAGGCTTGTCCTCAACCGGATCCTTCCTGCCTTCGCCGTCATCCTCTTTGGGTGTATCTACCATATACACGTCGTATGTGGAGGTGGCCGTCCAACGTCCGGTAAACGGCGGGTCTTGGCCTTGTTTGTCTCCGGCATCGTCGTCCATGCCGTCGATGTCTTCGGAGGCGTAATCCAGCATGTCGGTTAAGTCTTCGATAGTGGCTATGAAGTGGGTGGTGGGTGGGACGTAAAATTCCCCGCTTTCAGCCCCTAATCCGGGCTAGGCGAAGTTCGGAGGTGATTCCTCTATAATGGCGAGGGATCGCATTAAGTCCAGAGCCTCGTTTAAGAGCGAGGTTTGGATAGGGAAGTGAGAGTCCGTGGAGCTAGGCAGGGCAAAAGCCTCCTGGCCATGCTCACTTGGCGTGGACCTCGAGAGTTCGGAGCTAGCGTCCGGGGGCGAGTCCGGCTTTCCAATGATAGGGGGAACCCAGTTTGACTCCGGGCTTGCCGATGACACAGTCCCCTCCGGATCTCCGGTAGTGAGCTTCATAATCGGAGAGAGTCCGGTGGGCTCCAAACTCCCATCTTCGGACCCGGTAGTTTGCTCCGAATCTAAGGCCAGAGCGGTGGTCGAGGCCGCGAACCCTTCGAAGATCAAGTCTCCTCGGATATCAGCAACATAATTCAGGTTCCCAAAACTGATCTGATGACCAGAGGCGTAGCTGTCGATCTGCTCAATGTGGCCAATCGAGTTGGCACGCAGCGCGAAGCCGCCGAACACAAAAAATTGACGGGGAAGAAAAGTCTCCCCCGAAACAGCATCGTTATAGATGATCGAACGAGCCATCGAACCTTCTGTGGACGGAACATCGGAACTCTCAATGAAAGCACCAATGTCGGTGTCAAAACCGGCCGATCTCGAGTAGGGGGTCCCGAACTGTGCGTCTGAGAATCGAAGGTAACAGGAGACAAAGAGGACACGATGTTTACCCAGGTTTGGGCCCTCTTGATGGAGGTAATACCCTACTTCCTTCTTGATTGACTTTGATGAGTATAGGGGTTATAAGAGTCGATCTACCTCGAGATCGTAATGGCTAAACCCTAGATGTCTAGCCTATATTATTTGTCATAGCCTCTACGGACTAAACCCTCCGGTTTATATAGACACCGGAGGGGCCTAGGGTTGTATAGAGTCGGTTTACAAAAGAAGGAATCTACACATCCAGACGCCAAGCTTGCCATCCACGCAAAGGAGAGTCCCATCCGGACACGGGGGAAGGCCTTCTATCTTGTATCTTCACGGCCCATCAGTCCGGACACCCGAGGACCCCATAATCCAGGACTCCCTCACCCACTACCTCCATTATCAGTGACGGCGGACTGGGTATTGTTATTGGTGGAGGAGCGGGATCAACGGAGGAGAAGCGGGTAAAATTTATACCGGGCATTTTGAAAGATGCATAAGGATTTCCGCAAGGATTAGCGCATGTGTCCCCAAAATGGTGAACATAATTTTCCAATTAGGTGGAAAGAAATCGACGACTCGACAGACGATTGTGTGATGCATGGAGGAATGAATTCGACGTCAATGTTTGGAATTGTGAGAACCAGGTAATCCATGGGGATACATGGATTGTTAGCTTCTTAGGCTAACTCTAATGCATGACCGCAAACGGAAGTGTGTTTTGTCTTGTTTATGTCCGTTTGCGTCGGCTAAACGGACGCGAGGGTCCGTTTGCGGTCGTCTGCCCGTCGGTGCCCCAGCCGGCTGCAGCATCAAATAGTTTCTGCATTTTGGACATAAATTTTAAATAAAAAAAATGAAAAATAATTTAAGACGATAACTTATATATTACTTAACTTAAGTCCACAAGTCCCAGATGAACATTCAAATTAAACTTGAACTAAAGAAAACATAAAAATAAGGAAACCCTGGATCGGCCGTCGCCGCCGTGCTGGCCGTCTTTAGTCGCCGCCATCCTCGTGGCAAGGTTGATGTACGTAGGTGGCTGCCAAAGATGGGCTGACGGCCCCTGCGGCGGCTGGCAAAGTTGGGAGGGCGTCGCCTGCTGTGGCTGCGGCGCTACTGGTGGCCATGGCGGGGACAGTGGCCACGGCTCGACGCCCACCCACGAGGCCGGCGCAGACATGTACTCCGGCGTGCAGGGCACCGTCGACGTCCACGTCCATGACCGCCCACCCATGGCAGGTCCCTGGGCCTGGCCCGAGCCGCCGGAGGCTCCAAACCACCTCATCTTTCACCTCTAGCTATGGTATGGTGATGTCGCCCTGCGGTCAACAATGCCATCTGCACGTCAAGGCCGTCGCCGACAGCGGGGTGCCTATGTCCCAATACCGCTGGCACACCACCACCTTGACGTACGGCTGCATGCGCGGCAGGGCCGCTGATGTAGAAATGGAGAAGGCGGGCGGCAACATGAAGTAGTCGGCGACGCTCCCCGACGACACAGAGGACGACCCTGTTTGTGGTCGTGCTTCACCTTCTTGCCGGGGATCCACTTACACATCCTCATGCCGGCGGCCGGCGAGGAGCAAGGAGCGAGGGCGGCGCTAGGGTTGGAATTGTCAGGGCGTGAGGGGGCAGTGGAAAGAGTGTGGATGCGGTTGGAGTTCAGAAGTGGATTGGCCGGTCCACGGTTTCGCCATTAAAAAGGATGCGTCGGGACAGCTAGGAGGCTGATGTGCGGCCCGACCACATGAGCGGATTAAACGGGGTCGGCGGGAAGCAGTTGCACGATCGACATGCGGGCCCGATGGTGGATGACGAAAGGACGTGTGCGCATCTGTCCAGTGTTCGTCTGGAGGCAAATCCGGCCCAAATTTGCGCCGAAATTGGGTCGAGCCAGACAGAATTTGCTCATGCTCCCGCGCGTTGGGCCATGACATTTGTCCGTTTCGACTCAAATGAACTGGGGCGGATGAAACTGGGTCGTGCATTGGATTGGCCTTACGGTTTCTAGCATCACCTTTGGAATCGAGTCGCCGCTACCGGAAATCGGCACATGAAAGCTGAAATTGCCATCAAAATTGGTACCTCATCGTAATCGCACTCACCCTCATGGTCGTGCTCGTGGTCGTCCAAGCCCTCACCATCGTGTCGGGGTTTAACTGGATATTGTTGGTTTAACGGAATATGGATGTATTGAAGATTGGAAGAGAAAATGAATGTGTCACTGATGAATCGATCGCATGATATGTAAACAACCATTAGGACGATTTCGTGTTTACATTTTGTCTTGACAGCTTCCATATATTCAGACAAAGTGCGCTTCATATACGACACCGAGGCTGTCATACAGTGCGCGCTTCATATACGATACGGAGGCTGTCAATATGGGCAACTCCAGTGGGAAACCATGTGATCGGTGCCTTGCGGTACGTCCACGACGACCCAATCATAGTCTCACAAGGTCACATGCATGGTTCCCCGTGATAACCTAGCCGCCCACTACCTCCACTATCATCGTCGGTGAACTGGGTGCTGTTATTGGAGGAGGAGCGGGATCAACGGCAGAGAAGCGCTGGTAAAATTAATACCAGGCATAAGGATTTCCGCAAGGATTATCGCACCCCCAAAATGGTCAACATAAATTTTCCATTAGGTGGAAAGAAAACGGCGACTCGACGACGATTGTGTGGTGCGTGGAGGAGTGTTTCGACGTCGATGTTTGAAATTGTGAGAACCAGGGAATCCATGGGGATACATGGATTCTTAGCTTCTTACGGTTTCAAGCATCACCATCGGAATCGAGTCGTCGCCATCGGAATCGTCACAGGGAAGCTGAAATCCCTGGCGAAATTGGTACCTCATTGTAATCTTCCTTACTCTCACTCGTGGTTGTCCAAGCCCTCATCACCATGCTCGAGTTTAACTGAATATTATTCGTTTAACTGAGTATAGATGTATTGGAGATCGGAAGAGAAAATGAATGTGTCACTGACGAATCTATCGCATGATATGTAAACAGCCATTAGGACGATTTCTTGTTTACATTTTGTATTGACAGCCTGCATATTCAGACAAAGTGCCCTTCATATACGACACGAAGGCTGTCATACAGTGTGCGCTTCATATAGGATACGAAGGCTGTTTTTCTCGAGAGTACGTCAAAAACATACCATATAGGAGTACCATATTTTTATACGGCAACTCCCACCATGTGATGGGTGCGCCTTGCGGTACGTCCACGACGATCCAATCATAGTCTCACAAGATCGCATCGCATGCGTGGTTCCCCGTGACGAGCTGCTGCAAAGCACCCACCAGGCGCCAGTTAACATGATCAAAATGTCACCTGGAATAGAATAAACGCATCCCAAAAACTATAGATCTGTCTCCAAGAGCCAACTGAGCAACACAATTATTTGTCCCTTTCTCAAGACACGGCCGGTGATCGCCGATGGGCCATCATGTACGCATTCTTTATGCGAGTGCAGACGTAACAGTTGGGGCGTCACGGTGCTGACGTACGGGGCCCGACGCTTGCATGGACCCAGCGGTGGACAGCAACCTGACGATGCATGCGATGCGAGGCGAAGCTCCTTGAAGCAGCTGATGGCCTAGTGGGCCGGTGAGAACGTGGGTGGCAGACCACGCCCTGATTAGCGGCTAATTAATTACCCCCATTTGACTAATGCAGACCGGGTGAACGGGCTGCTCACTGCATGCGCTGGACTGCGAATTATCACGTGGTAGAACTGAGCTCCAAGACACTAGTAGAACCCGGTGATTGATTGTAACAACCATCCAACTAATCTTGTGTTGGCCATTATATGGAATTCTTATGTCATTAGGGGCCTCTTACCTGTGTGCAGTATACAACAAGGGACCCCTCAAACACACCGTGACAGAGCCAGATTACCTCAGCCCCTGGATGTCACACAGGCCACATCACGCCGACGATTCTTCCACCGGTCATCAAATAATCACGTGAAGCGAAAGCCACAACCACTACTTTTTGTCTGGGTATAGATCACACAGGCAATTGGACTTGACCAACAATTCAAAAATTAGTCATGAAAATGACAATTACTATGTACTACTACATCCACTGATGTTCAATATCACAGATCCACAGTCACCCCTGTCGCTAGTGCATGTATTGTTTTGTTTTTTGTGTGCATCAATGGAATCGATATTATTTTGCTTCGATTGTGACCATCCCAGTTGATTTTTTTTATCCAGTGTCACAATTATGTGTACAAAATGTAAAAGTGTTAGGACAAACCAAGGGCCAATTAAACTAGCCTGCAGGGAGATAAAGTCATTGTCCTGACATTGCCAACAGCCAACAGTTAATTTATGTTCTGTATTTTATTAACGTGACGTCCAGATGTTGATGAGCCAATTGATATTCTCTACGCCCAACCTCTGAATCTAGTGCTAGATCCACCAAATTGAAATATACTTTTAGAAAAAAAGCATCCTTACACCCGTCCTGAAGATTTCTAATGACTTTATTTGAAGGCTTCATTCTATTTCTACGGAGAAGCCCTCATAATTTGAAGACCTCTTTAACTGTGAGATTTCCTAGATACGATAATAGGATAAAATACTTAATTTGACACACCGCAAGAAGGCTAAAGTACTTATACCTATAAATTTGGGTGAATAAAAAAACACTCGAGAATATATATAGTGCAAAGAAATCCTTAGGTAAACTCCTAATGATTCCGACCCCGCAAACAAAACGACCTCATATGAAAAGTCCTAAGGATTTAAATCCTCCCAAAATTATGTGAAACTCCTTTGAAAAATTTAAATTTATATGTTTGTGGCCCACAAAACACTTTGATTCCTTATTTAGAAAATAACGAAGAATAATACAATGTTTGTTTACACAGTGTTCAAGTTATTTTGTACATACTACATACAAATTTGGCTTCTCTAGAGACTATTTTGGTCATGTGGTGTATGTGTGTAGGAGGAGGGGTCGATGGAAGAAACTCCCTCTAACCAACTAAGAAAAATAGAGTTCGCAACTTTAATAGTACTGTTTGCAGTCCCACATCGCTTCGTTGGGTGCAAAATCTAGTTGGACTAACGGCGGCCAGTCAAGGTTGGTTGATCATAATGCTAGTGTAAGGAGGCCTATATTGTGGTGACCGATGTGTAAGGACACATTTGATGAGTTTTGTCTAACATAGGCTATGGATGGTGAAGATCACAAGTTACAAGGGTAACAATCCCTTACTACCGGGTTAGTCTCTTAGACTACCCACTATGGGAGTAACATAGGTAGTAACATCACACATATCTAGATAAAATAGATGATGTGGTAAGCAATAAGTGAAGAAAGAGAGTCATGTAGTAACATAGCTAGTTACTACTAGTATGAGTAACATCACACATATCAAGACAAGATGAGTCTATAGCATAATAAATAAAGTGTTGCATGTTACCACACATATGTTACTCCCCACTATAGAGGTAGTAACATAGAGTAGTAACATGGGCATGTTACTACTCTATGTTACTACCCATTGTGGCTAGTCTTAGGGGAACATGAAACACTACTTATAAGGTTGTTTTGCTCTGTGGTTGGGCTTGGTGGGCCAAAACACTGTTATAAGGGCCCTGTGGTGTATGTGAGCCATAGATTTTGGTTTAGTGATTATGGGATTGCATAATTGCACTGTATATTTCTTTCATGTCCTATAATAATTTAGAAACATTACAATCGTGCAGTATTCCAGCCCTCCGAAGCCACTTGTGTTTTCGGCCTTTGTATGTCCTCCCAATCCCACCTCGGCCTCCTCTGATGACCATCGAGCGGTATATGTAATGGGTCGCTACTCTGGTAACAAATAAATTATATGATCATACATAATCGATCCTAGGTAGTATTGCACTTTTTGTTTCTTTGGAAAGGAGGAATACCCCCGGCCTCTTCATCAAGCGATGCACACAACCATCATAAACCACACATAAACTTCGTTGATCTTGTTTTATTATATAGTCTTTTCTTTGGTCATTGTCTTCCATGAGTCATATTCACAACACAATTAGCCTCAAATTCAAATAACCCACACATACGGTCAGTCACACATGCACACATGCATGCGCTTAAACACTTTCAAGACTGGATAGATAAACAGTTCCCTTTTGCACCTAAACACGCTATAGATACTCTGGCATTTGCATTATCAGCGTTGAATAATTAAACCCATACGGACACATAGCCATAACACCTCCCCAGCCAGCTGGTCTCGAAGGCCATTATCCAAAGCATCCAGCAGGTCCAACCCCAGCCAGGGTTCACATCGTCTCCACCTCCTGAATATTCCCCAATGGCGATGCGGCCCAAGTCCGAGATGTCGCCGCCGCCGGCGCCCCCGTCGCCCTCCGACCAAAGAGACGCTGTCATAGAGGAGCTCCGGAAGGGCTCTCAGCTTGCGGAGTTCCTCCGGCAGCAGGTGGAGCTCATCCCGGAGGACAGCCGCCGTGACGCCGCGCTGGCCAACGTGAGCGACATCACCACGGCCCTGGCGTCGTCGCTCTCTGTGCTCCAGTCGGAGAAAGAGCAGTACTCTTCCTCCTCCTCCTCCTATGATCCCGGCCATGCTTCCGGCCCCTCAGGTGGCGGGATGCGAAATGGCCCCGTGGCACGCTCCAGGAACAGGAAGGCGAAGCACCGGCGAGGCACCTACGGCGAGGAGCTTCCAATGTGAGTATCTACTTAAAACTCCGTGCGTGGTTGCTACAGCAAATAGTACTGTGGCATGCATATCTGTGGGGATCGGTGCTAGAGAAGGATTGGTACTGTCAGATCTATGGTGTATTTGGCTTCGCAGTGAGGATGGTGAACTAATCACTCTCATGGCACTGTTAGTACTAGCTGTAGCTACTCAGTTGCTTTAGGTTCTTGATAACAAAGTTGCTACTGTACTTTGTTGCTAGATCTTGCTTTATCCCAGTGCATTTGGTGAGGCATGATGGAGTAGCATAATTAATCTTGTTTTCCTCTGCGTACCACGATCTACATTTTATGGTTAGCTAGGAAAGTAGTATATGACTATATATGCGAGATAAAGCTGATATTTTTCCCCATCTTGTTTTTCAGCAAGGAGATACTAACCGAGGCACCAGAAAATGATCGATTCCACTGGAGGAAATATGGCGAGAAGAAGATCCTCCATGCTGATTTTCCAAGGTATAAAAGTTCTTTGATGGACTTCCAACGATCCCTGGTCAGCTCTCTAATTCATTTATATACATGTGTCATTAGCTTTATATATGGAAAATACATTCTACCATCCGGTGATAGTTACTTATCTCATGTCTAATATACTACCATGTGGTAGTATATATAACGCTATCATTCTAAGTATATACACTATATCTAAGATTTTCAAAGTGAGCTAGATAGAAAAAAATTGCATGTGAGGTCACAGTTTTTAGTTATATATAGCACTTTCATTTCCCCCCTTGGATAAATATGAAACGCCAATAATCAGTTTCTGTACAAGTAGTACACCTCTATTCAATTCGTTTGTACCTTGGCATGTATGTGTATCCTTAGATGCAGAGGCCGGAAAAGATCGCTCTTTCATTGTGTAATTTGTTATCCCGTATTTAATCTAAAGGGAGGGGCGATGACAGCGGCGCGCCTTCGGCTCGCTTTAGTGCTTGTAGTCGTCGCTAGGTGGTCTACGAATCTGGATGTAATTTTTATTATTTCTAGTGTTCGTTATACTACCATGATTGAAGATGAATAGATTGAAAGTTTTTTCTGCAAAAAAAAAAAAAACTGTAAAGCACTAGATGGAGCTGTATGTGGTTGTTAAAATGAAAAGATCAAAGTACCTGACTTTAAATTAAGCATCCGTGGCCTGGCATGGATAATGACCTCTCCCAAATTTATGGTTGATATATGCTCCATTTGGTGCACATCAAATATAAGCTACCTTCCGGAAGCTGGCTAAATTTCTAATAAGCTTTTTATTAGTAATAACAGTTAGGACCTCCACATCCTACCTTTAATTAGACAGACGTACTAGTATATGCGATATCACAAAATTAAATTTGTACCTTAATGAGAAGTTATACTACTCCTTTTTGTACTAAATCAGCGGCAATTAATATGAATCGAAGTGAGTAGATATATTCCTCTTTTTTCAAGCGTGGATAAACCATTTTCTGTAGATGCATATTGTGCATTATCGATGACTCAACATGCCTTGGATGTCAAGAGCTATTGCAGAGGCCGGGTTCGTCTATACCAACCGCTCGGCATAATTTACTGCATTAGATTTTTTGCCAGAAGTAATTTATGGTAATTCACCGTGTATTTTCCCTGTTATCTTAACTCCTAGCTCATGCTTATTCCAGCAAAAATTAACCGAGAACATAAAATTGCAATGTCTTCGTATATATGTTCACACGCTTGGTAAATCAACGTTTTTGCAGGTTGTACTACAGATGCGGATACAGCGACGAGCACAAGTGCCCGGCCAAGAAGTACGTGCAGCAGCAGAACAGCCGCGACCCGCCCATGTTCTTGGTCACCCTCATCAACGACCACACATGCGATACTTTGTTCCCAGATGAAGACCAAGACCAACCACCCAGCAGCTCAAGCAGCCCTAATAACTCGCAGGTGCTCGACTTCTCCAAAGCGTCGCTCTCTTCGGCTGTTGGTGTCTCGAGGTTGAAGAAGGAGGAAGACGCGGACATGTCCGTGACCGTGCCCAGCTACAACTACACGTATGATGAGCTGTCTTCTTCCTCGCTGCCGTTCCTGTCGCCCAAGCAGTGGGAGATGGAAATGGAGGTCAAGTCACTTTTTCGTCGTCACTCTGGGGATGGTAGCTAGCTAGTTAGCCTGTGAAACTCAGTGTTTTAGGGGGTGTTTGGTTCAGAAGTCCTAGGATAGAGTCTTTTTCTAGTCCCTGTAGAAAAAGTCCCTCCCGTTTGGTTCCTAGGGACTTTTTAGGGACTTTTTCTAGTCTCTGGGACTAAAAAGTCCCTGAACCAAACACTCCCTTAGCTTCATCAACTTGTTGCATGCAAACATCTACCTGAACCTTAATAATTGCATGCATGTTGTGAGAGATAATTGTAATGGTAGTAGTACAACATCACAAGTTACTAAAAAGTTTTGGATGACTAGGCGTTCCATCCACGATTGGTGGATCAACATGTCGGGCGTCGGCGTGCCACACCGGAAAGCCATCGCTTCCCTCACCATGTTAACTTGTTGGACTATCTGGTGTGAAAGGAATGCTAGGGTGTTCCAACACAAGTCTACTCTGCCGTCCGTCCTATTACTCAACATTCAGCGGGAGGCTAAGCTTTGGGTCATGGCAGGAGCCAAACATTTGGGTCTCATAATGCCGGGAGAGTAGTGGCTTTGTATTTAAATCTCCTTGCTTTTCGTTGTAAAAGAGCCTCTAAACTTCTTCTTAATTAATGGATGAGGCAAATCTTTTGCCTCCGTTTCGAAAAAAAAAAGTTACTAAAAAGTTTTTTGAGATGAACTACTATAACGGACTTGAGCTTATTTCTTTGCAAAAATAAAATAAAATTTGAGCTTATTTCCTCGCAAAAAAAAAGAGACTTGAGCTTATTTATGCCTATGCAGTGCAACAGGCCTGCTGTCTCTGAAGCTTGGGCTTAATTGTTCCATATGATCATGTAAGACCATTGCAAAAAAGAAAAAGAAAATCTCATGTAAAACACATTTAGCTTCTAAGCTTGCGTTCGTCCATTCTGCAAGTATTTATGGTCTGTAACTAAATTACAGTAGGTAAATCACCTGCTGTTTTCCGTAAAACAAAAGTATTAGCTAGCTCCTAGCTGGCCCAGCCCATTTGTTCCAAAGGAACACGAATGCATGGAAAGCGTTCCATCAGAGATGCACTGTGTTAGTACGAATCATTTTTTCTAGGGTTTGAGAGTAGGAGGCAACTGCATTTCCCCTCGACCCGTCGAAGCCGCCGCAGGTTCCCCTGCCCTCTGCCGACCACTATGGCAGTGTGATGGTGGGGGAACTCTGGATATGTGTGTTCGGATCGTATTTTATTGGGGTTTTGAGTTTTTCGTTGTCGATGAGGTTGGGTTAGCAACGTCGATGAGAATAATTATCCTTGGCTTTTGCCATGTCGATTCATGGTAGGAGTGTCGACGTGTATGATGTCAATCGTCGAGCATTGGGGTATGGCGTGATTAGCGCTTTTCCACGACGGCGGCGTCCTGCGGAGGGGGTGACGTTGCGGCATGGTTTTGTTCTCCACAAGATACGACTCTGCTAGGGAATTATGAAGTTTGTGTTCCCATGGCTGGAGATGGAATTATTGTTTGGCCCTCCTCATTGCTAGCGTCTTTGGGACGACGGTCTTCTCGGATCATGGTCACCAACGTCTGCTAGTCTGTATCAAATGACTTCCCGGTCACTGTTTCTACAGGCTCATGTGTTTCAACAAGGCTGCTTTGGTAAGATGGCCCGGATGCAACGAGATATGCTCACAGCGTGTCGTCCGTGACTGCATAAGGAAGACTGCGGTGACTTCTTCAAGGACTTACCTGTAGTTTCATATTCTTGTCCGGAAGTTCTTGCAAATGTTTAATTTTATTTAATATATGAGCTTGGGCGTTTTCCTAAAGAAAAAAAAAAGCATAGCGTTGGCAAAGAAAAGCTACATTTGAAAAGGTAACCAAAACAGTTCGTTAGCAACGCTAAGCTTGGATCAGCTCACAGGAAACAGCATCTTGCAAGTAGCAATACAAATAAACTAGAGCCAGCCAGCCAGCCAGGGGTACTAGTGGGAGAATATTTGGCGCACCCGGTGCACCAAACTTCCATATCATATTTAAAATGTCAAAAAATTCTAAAAAAAACATTGTAGCATATTCACAAAGCAATAATGTATGTTGTCAAAAATATATTCGAACGTAGCTCGAAAAACAAAAATATCAAATTCGACACTAAATAGTCCATAAGATAAGTTGGGCTTTAGATTTGATCCATTATCACATTGATGCCAAAATTATCATTTATGTATCTCAAGTAATTTTTTAAATTTTAATATATAATTTTATGATAACATACATTGATGCTGCGTCAATGTGTTACTCAGTGGTAGCACCACAAGGATGAGTGCACAGTATACAAACTACTAGTACTCCTACATTCTTATCCTCAATTAATCGATGCTGATGTCATGGACGCTGTCGTGAGCATTGCGTGGCAACAGGACATAATGGCCAGCACATGAATAAAGTAACGAAGCGTGTCGATATGGTGGTGTGGCTTTCCTTGTAGTCTCATCAACATCTAATCACGAGTCATGTGCACACACTAGGCAGAGCCAGCTATGCCACCAGCCAAGTTCACATCTGCAAGTTGTTGATAGTCCACTCAGGGCTCTGGCATTGAGACAAAATTAACAAGTGATTTCAAAGTCATTGCAAACGAGCACGTTCTTCCGATCACATCCTGCACAAACACGGCTTGTTATCAAGTTGATCATTAGATAGTTCATCAAAGGCAAATCAAGTTGATCATTAGAAAACATTACTACAGTACAGTACAAAACAAGCTGTTGATCTATGGATGGATGCAAAGGTCACAGAGGAACGCTCATTTTTCCCAAAATAGTAACAAATCTAATCGGGGAGAATGATCAACTTGATACCGCTTGTTATCAAGTTGATCATTTGATAGTTCAGTACATTATTACAGTATACAGTACAAAGCAAATTGTTGGTGTATGGATGGATGCAAAGGTCAGAGGAGAGCAAGTGTTCTTGGCGTTTGCTATAATGCCAAGTTGCCAACTGTGTTTAGCTTAACCGGGCGACGTCAACTCCTGGCCCGGAAGACGGGCAAGCTTAATTAGCTTAACTCATCGTTGCCTGAAATGGCCATCATTATGTATGCTGAATTGCTTATACAACCATACCACCTCTTTTGTCTCTTTATGAAATTCCTATCCATCGAACCTGCCCAATAGTGTTTTGAACAATCAAGTGTATTTTCCACAAGGCAACACGTTCAGTCGATCGCATCGTGCACAAATACCGCTTCTTGTTGAGATACCTTGCTTTGGTGCCCTATTGTCAACGTTCATCAAGGGCAAACCAAGTTGATAATTTGATAGTTCAGATCATGACGAAACAAATTGTGCACATGAGGATGGATGCAGAGGTCAGAGAGAAACCTCCATCTTCTAAAAATAGTAACAAAAATAATGCATGGGAGAAAGCAGGTGTGCTTGGGCGAGAAGGAGAATAAGCATCGGAGTTTGGTATAATGCCAAGTTGCCGACTGTGTTTAACTTAATCGGGCAAGGTCCACTCATGCTCCGGAAGATGGGAAGGTTAATTAGCTTATTTCATAGTTGCCTGAAATGGCCAGCATTAGTGATGTTGACAGGAACATACCATCTCTTTTGTCTGTTCTGAAATTCTCATCGCTCGGACCAGTACAGATTTGACCAGTCAAGAGTCTCAAGAGTATGCTTGTAAAGTTGTAATCAAGGTCTAGTTCTCCCTGCCCGTAAGAAAAAAAAATACTCCCTCCATTTCTATTTACTTCACATATTAGCTTTGTTTCAAACTTTATAAATTTTGATCAAATATATATAAAAATTATTAACATCTACAATACCAAATCAATACCATTAGAATCGTCATTCAATATATTTTCATACCATATATAAACTTTAGATTATTTTTGATAAATGTGTGGTTAGGTCTCAGTTAACTGAGAATTAATCAAGTTTATTAAATCAAGTGATAGTGACATATAAGAAAGAATATAGAAAAAACTAAAGAGAAAATTTTGCATGAGTTAGCATATAAGAAGTTTTTAGTAAGATCTCACTCATATAGCATTGACTGAGAGCAAGTCTCAGTCGACTGAGATTTAGCAACACTGTTATGATAAGCTTGATCAAACTTCATAAAGTTTGACTTACGTCTAAGCTAATATGCAGAGTTAATAAAAACAGAGGGAATAGGCCACCCAAGCTCTAGGGTCTCTCGTACCTCCCACTGGCGCAGCTGCCGGTCTACCTAGCCCTAGGCGAACTCGACGACATGGGCCCCTAAGTCCTAAGACCATATATATGTATGTATGTGCGTGATACATAAACATAATGACAAAAAAAATTATAGATCGGATGATAGGAACTCTAGACATGTACACAGTATGACAAAAAATTATGATGGTTGTACATATACCATGAAAGATCAAATTAGAAAATTATCATCAAAATTTTGAAACTTCGTGGGATGAATCATGGATGAATAGTTGAATATACGTATTGGATATTGGATACGTAATGTCCTGCACTCACATACGTATCACGTATTGCCGTATTGCCGGAAGCCGGGTTGCCGGATTTCTGCGCGTAGCGGTGACAACCAGCGGCCGAGGCGCCGAGCGACGGGCCGATGAGACGACGAGCCGATGAGAGGACGAAGACGAACCGATGAGCGACGAACAGGAAGCCAGATGTTCCCATTGATTTTTTTTTTGACGGGAAAACCTCTCGGTATTTTATTTCTCAGCTAAAAGAGTTACAACATTTATTACATAAGGAAGAATGAAATTGGGTGGATCTCCATCCCATTCAAAAGAAGATTGAGTATCATAAGAGTGCTTAGCCAGATGTTCCCATTGATTTGTTTCACACGTACGCATTTCAATTGTGGTCGTGTGACTTGCGTGCCTCGACGGTTCGCTACCTAGAGCGTGTTTGGTTGCCTGCATCCAGCCCAATCAGACCCGCGCGGGAAGAGAGAGGCCTGTTTGGTTGCCTGGTTTTACTGTTGGGCCTGCATCGCACGCTTCTCAAAGCAGCCCAGAGCCTGACTCGCTGGAAACGATCGGATCGGCAGTTTCTCGTGAGCCAGGCTGAGTGCGGCGCGAGGTCGCACGGGCGGGTGCGAGCGAGGGCGAGGGGGGATGGCGGGAGATGGAAATCTGGCGCGCCGTCCCCGCGCCAAATCTAGCCTCACCCCCTTTCTTCCCTACTGCCTCACCACCGGCGGCGGCTGCGATTTCAGATCTATGCTAGAGGCGGCTGCGGCGGAAGAGGCGGCGGCGTTTGCGGCGGATCTAGTGCTCTCCTTGCTGTTGGCCACCGTCTGGTCGACCTAGTCTGTGCCATGGCTCCCCCTACGCCGTCCTCGTCTCCGATGCCGGTAAGCAGCACCCCCTCCCCCCTTTGTTAGCTCGTTGGTTAGGCCGTTAGGCTAGGTGTAGGATCGATTTCCCACTGAACGAACCGTCAATGTCGACTAGGTTATGGACACACGGATGAGCCTGATAATCCAGGCAGCAGCACTGATTAGTGTGATTCAAGCATGGGTCATGTTCATGCACCAGAGAGCTGTTCGTCGTGCTGGGAGACCTTTGATCCGCTATGGTCCATTGTTTCTCCGGGAACAGGGGAGGATCCAAAATCTGAACTACATCTACAACTGCAACGACGTCGAGGCTCTGTGGATGCTTCGAATGAAAAGAGCACCATTTGCCAGGCTTGTCGAGACCTTCAGGAGCAGGGGGCTGCTACAAGGTAGTATCAACACTAGTGTTGAAGAGCAAGTGGCCATGTTCCTCCATGTTGTTGGCCATAACCAGAGGTTCAGGGTCATTCACCACACGTTCAGGAGATCAATGGAGACCATCTCTAGGTACTTCAAGCAAGTGCTTTTTGCTATTGGGGAGCTTAGAGGAGAGATGATCAGGAGACCATCTGGTCAGACTCCATCCAAGATTCGCGGAAGCCCAAGATGGTATCCATACTTCAAGGTGAGCATTGACAATATACACTTTTCATGGCTTGATATACTTGTATTGTTCAAGTTGAGCACTAACACGGGCTTGTGATGCCATTTTCAGGATTGCATTGGGGCAATAGATAGTACTCATTGAGGGAGTCCTGGACTAAGGGGTCCTCGGGCGTCCGGGCTGTTATCCATGGGCCGGACTGATGGGCTGTGAAGACATGAAGACCGAAGATTGTACCCATGTCCGGATTGGACTCTACTTGGCGTGGAAGGCAAGCTAGGCAACCGACTATGTAGATTCCTTCTTATGTAACCGACCCCATGTAACCCTAAATCTCTCCGGTGTCTATATAAACCGGAGAGCGTAGTCCGGATAGGCGGATACTCATTACCATATTCACATAGGCTAGACTTCTAGGGTTTAGCCATTATGATCTTGTGGTAGATCAACTCTTGTAACACTCATATTCATCAAGATCAATCAATCAGGAAGTAGGGTATTACCTTCATAGAGAGGGCCCGAACCTGGGTAAAAATCGTGTCCCCCGTCTCCTGTTACCATCGATCCTAGACGCACAGTTCGGGACCCCCTACCCGAGATCCGCCGGTTTTGACACCGACATTGGTGCTTTCATTGAGAGTTCCACTGTGCCGTCGCCAAGAGGGTTGATGGCTCGCCTTGTTGTCAAGGATAATATCATCTCCGGAGGAGCCCTGGCCCCAAGCCAAACCCTCCGGCTCGGCGGCTTCGTCATGACCGCCAGTTCGGCCCTTAAGCCGACGATGACCTCTCAAGTCATCGAAAATCGCCTCCGCGTTAATCCCGAAAACTCCGCCCGGATGGATCCGACGGAGTTATCGTCGTTGAACGAACTCTTGGATCGCATGGCCGCCTTGGGGGTCGCCACAGACTACGATCGGATTGGGCTTAAACCCGACCAGAGAGAAATTAAAACTCCGCCGATCACCCACCAGATAGCGGTAGTCGAGGAGCGGGACAACTCTTCTGCTATATTGAAGACGAACTATGTTCCGATCTCCGATCTGGAAGGGCCTGATATTCTCCGGCAGAAAGGCATGTCTCGTCCTCCGAACATAGAGTCGGACGACGAGCCTAAAAAATCAGTCGATATCCCGAAGCCCGAATTGTCAGGCCCGGTAGATCTCCAAACTCCGGATCCAAAATCGGGTCAGGGTTCGGATTTAATTCCACCCACCCACCCGGACATAGACGCTCTCATGAGCATCAAACAACAGTCTCAGAAACGGTCCACCACTTCTGGGCCAGATTCCTCCTTGTCAAAGATAAGGTAAAAGCCTGCCGCGACGAAGACGTGATAGCAGCATTCTGCAACAACTACGCGGACGAAGGTATCCTTAACGCCATCAATCGCCGCCGCATACCAAAGTTCGCGACTTAGCAACTATCGTACAAAAGTACAGCGTGATGGAAAGCGCCTGGAAAACTCAGGCAGCTTGCTGGGAACCGTCGGTCCCAACCCAACTCCCCCTACAGGCGAAAAGGACGCACCCCCGTGGCACGCCCAGCCCAACAGTCAAAAAACATAAACCCATTACGCGGCACGGCACCGTTCTGGAGGGATGGCTCAATGGCCCATGCAAAATACACATGACGCCAGATACCGTAGCAACCCACAGCCTTAGAGCATGTTGGATACTTCGGCAGGTAGCCAAGAGCGGCGAGGACATCCTCATCAAGGACACCCGAGAACAGCACCCTCTAGAAAACGACGACACAAGAGTATTGACGGTCTTCGAGACATTCGCTTCAAACAATAAGCGTAAAAGGGCACTGCGCGATCTCGCCGAAGTCTGCCAGGTCGCCGCAATTGACCCCTGGAACGACACGGCCATAACCTTTAACGCCAGTGACGAACCTAAATACAGAATAGTCCAAGCGCCAGCCGCATTAGTCCTCAGTCCCATCGTGGACGGTTTTCGACTTACAAAAGTCCTCATGGACGGCGGGAGCGGACTAAACCTCATTTACGAGGAGACACTCCACAAGATGGAAATAGACAGGAGCCGCATCGAGAAAAGCAGCACAACCTTTCGAGGTATCATTCCCAGTCGGGAAGCGCGGTGTGCGGGAAAAATTACACTTGATGTGGTATTCGGCACGCCGGACAATTATCGGTCCGAAGAAATAACTTTCGAGGTGGCCCCTTTCAATAGTGGATATCACGCCCTGTTGGGGTGAGAAGCCTTCATGCGCTTTCAAGCTGTACCTCACTATGGGTATATGAAGCTAAAAGTGCCCGGGCCTAACGGAATAATCACCCTCGTCAGCAATCCGGATATAGCACTCCGCGCCGAGAACAAAACCGCATCCCTGGCCCTCGAGGAATCATCTGAGGCCCTTGCGGCCGAAGAATTAACCGCACTACGCTCCACTGTGGATAGGGACGATATGATCCTGGACAAACGACCCAAGTCCACTTCCTTCAAGCCAGCAGAAGAAATAGTCAAATTTCAGGTCCATCCAACAGACCCGAATAAGACAGCATCTATCGGAGTGCAACTCAGCCCTACAGTCGACGCCGCACTACGAAACTTCTTGCGCGAAAACTGGGATATATTCGCCTGGCACCCCTCAGATATGCCAGGAATCCCGCGCTAGTTGGCCGAGCACAGCCTCAACATACTGAAGGGATACAAACTGGTCAAACAAACACTGCGGCGCTTCTCCAAACCCAAACGACAAGCTATGGGGGAAGAGCTGGCCAAACTCATCGAGGCCGGATTCATCAGAGATATTAAACATCCAGACTGGCTGGCAAACTTGGTAATGGTACCAAAGAAGGATAAATCCTGGCGCCTATGCGTCGATTTCAAAGACCTTAACAAGGCTTGCCCTATGGATCCCTTCCCCCTTCCTCGTATTGATCAAATCATTGAAGCTACCGCAGGACATGACTCGCTGTGCTTCCTTGATGCATATTCTGGATACCATCAAAATCAAAATGAAGGAGTTCGATCAAGCTGCAACAGCATTCATTACACCATACGGGCCGTTTTGCTTCAACACCATGCCTTTCGGGCTCAAGAACGCCGGCGCCACCTACCAGCGCATGATCGAAACATGCCTCGAGAAACAGATCGGCAAGACAGTGGAGGCCTACGTGGACAGCGTCGTCATCAAAACTAGACATGTCGAAACACTAATAGACGATTTGCGTCTCACATTCAACAACCTCCGTACATATGACATCAAACTTAACCCGGAAAAGTGCGTCTTCGGCGTCCCCGCCGGAAAACTATTGGGCTTCATCGTTTCCAATAGAGGAATTGAAGCAAATCCAGCCAAAATCCGAGCTTTGTCACAATTGGCTACGCCAACTGAACTTAAACAGGTCCAAAAACTCGCTGGGTGCGTGGCAGCTTTAAGCCGCTTTATCTCCAGGTTGGGGGAAAGGCGCTGCCCCTTTATCGCCTTCTACGGCGCACCGATAACTTCAAGTGGACAGACGCAGCGACAGCCGGACTGGAAGAAATAAAAGCCCTTCTGGCAAGCAACCCAATCCTGGCTGCGCAAAACATCGGCGAACCAATGTTCCTATATATATTGGCAACACATCAGGTGGTGAGCGTCGTACTCGTCGTCGAGCGAGAACAGGACGGACACAAATTTCCGCTCCAAAAGCCGGTATACTACGTATCCACCGTCCTCACACCATGCAAATCCCGGTACCCTCACTATCAAAAGATAGCATATGCAGTCTTCATGGCATCTCGAAAGTTGCGACACTACTTTCAGGAGTGTTCAATCATGGTGGCTTCTGAAGTGCCCCTCAATGATATAATAAACAACCGGGACGCCACAGGCCGGATTGCCAAATGGGCCATTGAGCTCCTTCCATTCGACATCACGTACAAACCACGTCGAGCCATCAAATCCCAAGTACTGGCTGACTTCGTCGCAGAATGGACAGAGGCCGAACTCCCTAAAGAGTACGGCGCGTATTCCAGCTGGGTTATGCATTTTGATGGCTCCAAAATGTTGGCGGGGCTAGGGGCGGGCGTCGTATTAACATCCCCCCGGGTGATATCGTCCAGTACGTACTCCAAATATTATACACAGACTCCAACAACGCAGCCGAATACGAGGCCTTACTACATGGCCTTCGGATGGCCGTATCAATGGGCATACAACGCCTGGAGGTGCGCGGGGCTCGAACTTCGCAGTATCCCAAATTAATGGAGACTTTGATGCCAAAGATCCAAAGATGGCAGCTTATCGCAATGCCGTCTTAAAGATGTCGGCTCGGTTCGAGGGGCTCGAATTTCATCACATCGCCCGCGAAAGTAATCAGGCGGCAGACGTCCTTGCTCACATCGGCGTTAAGTGCGACCCCGTCCCACCTAACATCTTCCTTGAAAGGCTCTTTAAGCCATCCATGGTGTGGCAAGGGGGAGATAGCAACGATAGTCCCGTTCCGAACACAAACATAGATAGCAAACATGCCGATATCATCGGGGGCTCAGCCAACGAAATAACACCATCAGCCCACCTCATCATGGTAGTCATTGCCCCGTGAACCGAACCATTCTTGGCCTACCTTAATAGGAAGGAGCTCCCAAAAGATCAGAACGAGGCTCGCCGCATTGTCCGGCGTTCGAAAGCCTATAAAGTTCACGAAGGAGAGCTCTACAAGAAAAGCACTACCGGAGTCCTTCAAAGGTGTATCTCCGAGGAGGAGGGGCAGCAACTCTTGGCAGAAATTCACGCCGGTCTTGGCGGGCACCACGCCGCAGCCCGGGCATTTGTCAGCAAGGCCTTCCGTACATGATTTATTGGCCTACGGCCCGAGAAGATGCACATGACCTCGTCCAGCACTGCGTTGGATGCCAACTCTTCGCCAACCAAAGCCATATGCCCCCAACCGCCCTACAAACAATCCCCATTACATGGCCCTTTGCGGTCTGGGGCTTGGACATGGTTGGACCCCTTAAAGGGGGAAGCCATAAGAAAAAATATCTGCTGGTCATGGTGGATAAATTCACCAAGTGAATAGAGGCTAGACCAGTCACAACGGCCGAGTCCGGACCGGTGATTGCATTTATATCCGACGTGGTGCACCGTTATGGTGTCCCGCACGGCATCATCATCGACAACGGTTCCAATTTCACAGCTGATGAGGTGAAAACCTGGTGTGCTAATCTGGGCATTAAGCTCGATTACGCCTCTGTCTATCATCCGCAAACAAACGGTCAAGTCGAATGAGCCAATGGTCTCATTATGAGCGGCATCAAAGCCAGGCTAGTGCGGTCTTTGAAAGAGTCAGACAAGCACTGGGTCGAGGAGCTCGACTCCGTACTCTGGGGGCTACGGACCACGCCCAACCGTACTACCGGATATACACCTTTCTTCATGGTGTACGGTGCAGAGGCTGTATTACCCTGCGATATTATACATGACTCACCTCGAGTGCGCATGTACGAAGAGAAAGATGCCGAGTTGGATCGGCAGGATAGCCTAGATGCCCTGGAGGAGGAGCGCGACGTCGCCAAAGCCCGTTCAACATTTTATCAACAGCAGGCTCGAAGATATCAAAGCAGAGAAGTACGGGCCAAGACCTACAATGTTGGCGAACTCGTCCTACGCTTGCCGGAGAAGAAAAAGGACAAACTCAAGCCCAAATGGGAGGGTCCCTTCATAATTGACGAAGTTCTTACCGGAGGAGCATACCGTCTTCGTGATGCATCAGACAATCGCCTAGAGCCGAACCCCTGGAACGCGGCCAGACTCCGAAGGTTCTATGCCTAGCGCCGAACTCTTTGTTAGTCTCCTTATCCCCTGTAGTTTCCACTACTTTTTTCTCTCTTTTACACCTTTTTCCGCTTTAAAGCTCTCATACGGCTTGACCGAACACTGCTGACGTACACATCTTTACATATGTACGCCCATTATGCCTGGGGGCTTCTTGTATAGAAGCTTTTCATTATTCACTGAGCATCACGCTCTTCACATATGGGTCTTTCCATATGTACCTTTTCTTCGTCACTATATGCATCGATATGACTTAAGTTTTGGCCAAGCTGGGTTGCCTTGCTCCTGTGCTTATGCCCTACGTTCCCATTAGTTCGGCTAGGGCATAAAGGGAGCACCTCTGCGATTGTTATTGCCGGGTCATCCGGATGTCTACCTCAGACTGGGTGAAGCCGAAAGCTAGCATTCTTAAGGGAATATTCGGTCGGCGAATTAAAGACGTTTTTTGTACTCACTCCATTGCGAACCCCCAGAAGCTATACATGCTGTGATTTTCACATCACAATTTAGACATGTACACTAATACATGCACACCCAGGGAAAGGAACCCTTAACGGAACTATTCTCTCTAGAAGATGTTTCTTACTATTTCAATGTAATATAACATAACTAGCAGAATACAACTTGTCTGTTCAAGCAAATATGACCCCTACGCCTAGTTTTCCAGGCATACCCCAGTCTATTCGGCCGCGAGGGTATTCGGAAACACTCCGCACCATCGAGTCCGGAGGTTGAAGCGAAAAGGTCTGCCATGACAGATGCTATACAATTCAGCTAGAATTACATAGTGTAAGGAAAGTACATAGTCACTTGGACTCAAACACTTCCTCCTCTATACCGTCCAACAGGCGGTCTAACTTACAATCCCGTTGGGAATATTTGGTGGCCACCTCTACTTGGTCATACACTAAACTAACGGGAATTTCTTCCCCGTTCGACCCTAGCAGTCCGACCCGAGCCATGTGATTAGGATCAAGCTTGGTATACCGAGTTTTCACCATGGCCCATGCTTCTCGCGCACCCTCTCGACAGGCCGATATCTTCCATAGTCGGATACGCCGCCGCGGTCCTTTGAACAGCTCTACAAGCTCCTCCATACTTCCTAGAGGGGAGGCGGATGGCCATAGGGCCTTGGCAACACTCCGCATCGCCAGTCGCGCCTGTTCGTGCACTTGTGACAGCCTTTGCAGCAGATCACTCGATGATCCGGACACCTCCTCTTCAGGACGGCCCGTCAATATACCTGCAGTCATGAATATATCAGTTCCATGTGTCTCCGAACTACTTTACCAATAGTTCAGACACATACTGAACATGCCGCCCCGCAGCTTCTTGTTCTCCTTCACGGAATCGGCTAGCTGGGCCCGCACATCCTTCAGCTCTTCGCCTAGCTGGGTTTTGCAATCCTGGAGCTGGTTTTTCTCAACAATGGCCTGCTTCAGCACACGTTCGCCCGCAGCATGTAGCCTTTTGGCCTCTTGTTCATTCGCTTTCGCGACTTCCAGCGCCTCCTTGAGTTCCTCTGATAATTATGTCATGGCATAGGCAGGACTGTTAACATTAATGGCATATAATTATATTTTCTCGATGGAGGGGAATATTACCAGGTGACGCCTTCTTGGACTTTTTCAGTTCGGCGGTGGCAGCATTTAGCTGCGTTCGACATTGTTCCAGCTCTTGGGTTAGCAGGTTGTTCTTCTCTGTAAGAACCTGGTCATACAATGGTCCTTAAATCAGTTGTACTGGCTACTGGCATATGACCATCCTATTCGGACAAAGAAAACTTACCCGCACATCTATTAAATGCTGCTTTGTGGCTCTACTAAGCCCGTTTCGAGCACCTCGGATGTATGCATCAGCCGAGCTGAAGGCATTGAACGCCTCTTCCGAGAACTCAGGGTCTCGTAAAATAGCCCTGCAGTGCCGATGATTCATGGCGCTCTCGACTTCCGAGTTGGTAACGGACATATTCTCTGAACCCTCGGTGAAAGGACAGTCCGGCATTGTTCCCATATCTGCTCCCGTCTCTCCGACGGGGTCTAAATCCCGGGTGCTGCGAGTACAGCCGGCCGGACCCTCGGACATAGTCCAGTGAACCTTTTTCCTGGTACGAGACAAATGTATAAGTTGCAGTTGGATACGACTACTAAAGTATACCTTCAAATCCTTACCTCTTTGACGAGGGGCCAGTCGTCACCGACCTTCCTTTTAGAGGCCCTTCTTAGCGGTGGAGCCGCCCTCTTTGGAGCCGCCCCCGGAGTAGTGTGACGCGCCGAACGCCTCCCCTGTGGAGCACGATGCAGTGCGATGGGTGAGGCAGTGCGAGGAAGCTCTTTCGAGCGAGACTTTTTCTTAATAACTTACGTGGGAAGCAGGAAGAAGACCAGGGTAATCGGCGATAATGGCCACTTCCGTGCCATCGTAGCTCGCCTGGTAAAACACCCCTTCCGCGAGTACCACGAATATATCCGGGTCCTCTTCAAACCCAGGATCCAGCTCCCGGTTGTGGTTCTCAGGCTGTGGGGCGGGGCTGTAAAACCCCGCGGTGATTTTTCGCCAATGCTGTCATAAGCGGATTAGAAATTTATCAAAGGTAATCCGGGAAGCAGAATGAGTAAAGCAGAAGGATTGAGGCTTACCCAACTGGGAGGATCATACATAGAATATCCATCTTTGCGATTGATGCGAAGAAATTCCTCTTCCTCCCGTTTGAACAGCTCGGCCAGTATCTTGGCTAGAGCGGCGGGGGTGTCCGGACCTTTCCGACCACAGCGGGAGGCGTCGTCCTCCCCGTTGTAGTGCCACATTGGGAGCCCTCTATATTAAAGCGGCTGAACCCCTCGCACTATGGAGATCGCCATTACCTCAACCATTGTTAATCCGGACTGGGCAAGTGTCTTTATCTTGCCCAGGAGCTGATGAACCTCCGCGCTGTCATCCTCCTCAAGGCTCCGGGGACGCCAACTATGGCGTTTCTTTAGTGGAACGCTTGCAAATTCAGGGAGACCCTTTCGAACCGGGTCGGGAAGTGCAACGTCCTCGATGTAGAACCATTCGGAAGGCCATTCATTAGGTGCCCTCCTTGGTGTGCCGGACAGGTATCCGGTATTGGCGATGCGCCACACTTCGGCTCCGCCCACTTCAAATATTGACCACTCGTGGTTACGCGGGACAAGACAGAACAATTTTCTCCACAGCTCAAAATGGGCTTCAACACCCAGAAATAACTCGCATAAAGCGACGTAACCTGCTATGTGCAGGATAGAGGCGGGAGTGAAGTTGTGCAGCTGGAGGCCGTAATATTCCAGAAGCCCTCGGAGGAACGGATGGATTGGAAATCCGACGCCTCTTAGCAGATAAGGGACGAAGCACACTCGCTCCCCCGGATGGATTGGGGAAGTCCTCCGCCTGAGTCATGCCATTGAAGGAGGTCAGCCCTGCTCGAACAGGGACCAGATCCGCAGGAGGAAGAAATCCCTGCGTTTGTAACTTCGCCAATTGACTGTGAGACACAGAGCACTTCTCCCACTCGCCTTTCTCTGGGCTGGGACGGGAAGAGAAGCTGGGCATGCTAGCCATGTTGGAATGGTTTCTCCTAGCAGTCTCCGGGGATTTTTCTCCGTGTGGTGCCGAGTGGATCTGGGATCCAATCTCTTTAAAAAGACGCTCTTCTTTGCTTGGAGGGGGCGTTATTTGCAAAAATACCCCGACTTTCCGCATTCGCTCGACACATGGAAGACCAAGTTATTAGCGCACAGAAGCCGAGGGGAGCGATATTGGATCAACGGTCAAATATATTACTTGGAGAAGGAACCCGCCTTGCAACGCAGAAGACAATCTGCGCGCCGAACACCTCGTCGTTGAAGCCCGGTTCGGGGGCTACTGAGGGAGTCCTGGACTAAGGGGTCCTTGGGCGTCCGGCCTGTTATCCATGGGCCGGACTGATGGGCTGTGAAGACATGAAGACTGAAGATTGTACCCATGTCCGGATTGGACTCTACTAGGCGTGGAAGGCAAGCTAGGCAACCGACTATGTAGATTCCTTCTTATGTAACCGACCCCATGTAACCCTAGATCTCTCCGGTGTCTATATAAACCGGAGAGCGTAGTCCGGATAGGCAGATACTCATTACCATATTCACATAGGCTAGACTTCTAGGGTTTAGCCATTACGATCTCGTGGTAGATCAACTCTTGTAACACTCATATTCATCAAGATCAATCAAGCAGGAAGTAGGGTATTACCTCCATAGAGAGGGGGCCCGAACCTGGGTAAACATCGTGTCCCCCGTCTCCTGTTACCATCGATCCTAGACGCATAGTTCGGGACCCCCTACCCGAGATCCGCCGGTTTTGACACCGACACTCATGTCACTGCCAAGTTCCTAGGTCACTGTCTGCAGCATACAGGGGGAGGAAGCACTACACAAGCTAGAATGTGCTTGCTGCTGTTGACTTTGATCTGAAGTTCACATATGTGCTGGCTAGCTGGGAGGGGTCAGCGCATGATGCTAACATTCTCACTGACAGCATGAGTCGACCTGATGGGATCAACATCCCCGATGGGAAGTTCTACCTTGGAGTTGCTGGCTATACATGTCGGCCGGGTATTCGTCCACCCTTCAGGAAAACAAGGTACCATCTCAACGAGTTCTCTGGTAGGAACTATCCTAGGACTGTACAAGAGCTGTTTAATCTCAGACACTCCAGCCTTAGGGTAACTGTTGGGAGGGCATTTGGAGCTCTGAAGAATAGGTTTAAGATCTTGGATCAGAAGCCATTCCACCCATACTCCACTCAGGCTAAGCTTGTTCTTGCTTGTTGCATTCTGCATAACTGGATCCTCTAGTGGGGCTTTGATGAACACGTGCCTGAGGAGGAAGAGGTCGAGCCTGACGATGTTGTTAGCTCCGGCCATGGTGTGGAGGCATTTGACAATGACGCTTGGAAGAACAAAAGGTTGGAGTGGGCTGAGGCAATGTGTCTTAACAGAGGTCAGTGCAGGATTTGAAGAAGAGGAGGAGGAAGAAGAAGCAACAAAAGCAGAAGCAGAAGAAGAGGAAGGAAGAGGAAGATCTGGTAGCAGCAACACCGATGAACTATCCCCTATTTAGCCGATGGCTCTTAATAATTTGAACTATCATTTGATAGTAGTTAGGATGAACTATCATTTGTTTAACTAGTGGCGCTACATGTTCAGATTGTGTGTGGTAAGCTCACCACTAGTTAGAAGTGGTGACAACACCTTATGCAGGTTGCAACCAAACACCATGTCATATGTGCGCCTAATGCAATGTGGGCAGACAAACGCCGGGTCAAAAATGGTTGTCTCATGCAACTAGGGGCATGCAGGCAACCAAACTATGTGCATCTGTTTTTTTTGGCCTGCATCCCCTCAAACCGGCTCACTAGAGCCAGGCTGGATTGGCAATATAACCAAACACGCCCCTAGTGATCTGATTGGCCGAGCCCATCTCATATTTCTTTCTCATAATATTTTTCCCTTACCTGTTTTTTCCTGGGCTATACTAGTATAGTGTACTACATCATGGGCCCCTTCCCGGCCCGAGCCCCGAGCCGTCGCCCCTCAGGCCATACACCAAGGCCGGCCTTGACCTGGTCTCATTTGGTCTTAAGACCATGCGCGCGGTGGATCCCGGCCTTTGTCGGCGTGAGCGCTCTATTTTTAGATTTTTTGTAGTTTTGTTAGGGTTTATGTCCGGCTCAAAAGGCATCGACGGCTCTCTGAAGATGAAATATGGTTCTCCCCGCCTAGCCCCGTCCCGGTGGCGCTTCTAGCATCGTGGGTGGGCGTCTAGAGGTTTGTCTTTGCCAAATTTCGTGGGATTCGTTTGGCGTTTGTCTTCGGTGGATCCACGTGGATCCGGTCCTCGTTCGGTTTTTTTGTGTGTCTATAGGTTAGATCCCTCCGATCTGCGCTTCTCTTCATCGGCGACGGTTGGTGTTTTGGCGCGTTGGTCCTATGAAAACTTAGCACGACGATTTCCCGACTGTCTACTATAACAAGGTTTGTCTGGCTCCGAAGATGGAGGGGCGATGATGGCGGTGCACTTTTGGTTCGTTATAGTGCTTGTAGTCGTCGCTAAGTGACCTTCGGACATGAAATTTTTTTCTGGAGTTTTTTGTACTACCTTAACAGTTGATGAATGGCTTGATTTTTTTTTTCAAAAAAAGGTAGTACGCACTACCTAAATGCCATTGCAACCATCAACTATAGTTGTGAAGTGTGCGGGTGTGAACGCCTCGGTTGGTCCCTTGCAACGACTCTCGTTAGTTTAGCTGAGGCACGACGCGCCACGCGACGCGGTACATGAAGGAAGCAACCGCGCGTATTCGAAACGGCACGTGGGTAAAGTTAATTGATTTGGTTGAGCGAGCCTCACTCTCTCGATCGAGCTCACCACCACCATACGTACGTTGGTAGTACGTGCCATGTGCTCCTTGGTTGCCGCTGCTTCCTCGATCTGGCGCTGTCCAAAATTCCAAACTCAGCCGCGTGTATAAATCCTCACCACCTTTCCACGGGGACCTCCACCAACACCACCACCACCTCCGCCTCCTCGGACGAAAAGCTTTAGATCCAGAGAAGCTGCCACAGCACAATCATCGGAGTCGCGAGAGCCAAGGTAGAAAGCAATCTTTGGATCAGCACACACATGGCGGCACTTGTCACTCCCGCGGGTTGTCCCAGCGTGTCCGAGCTGGTCGTGCAGGGCCGGGACTCCGCCGCCGTCCTCGAGGCCCTGCTCCGGGGCGCGTCGTCCCCCGACAACGCCGGGATCCGGGAGCTCGCCGCGGAGATCCTCCGTTGCTGCGACCGCGCGCTCGCCGCGCTCCACGGCGGTGAAGGCGCCGTGGTCGATGTCTCCGGCGGCAGGAAGCGAAAGTCGGGGCCCGGCGGCGCTGACAACCTGACGAGGCCGAAAAGAAGGTAGGCTCGCTAGCAAACTGCTGTTGCACTTGCACATGAGCGGAGCGGTGTTGCCCACCGCGCCGGCGTTGAGGTTTCAGGCGAGCATTGATTTAACAATACGGCTTTACCTTTTTCTTCAGGATGCGCGCGAGCGGCGGGGAGAAGGCGGCGAGAGTCGAGAGGAGGCGGACGGCGGAGGACGGCTTCATATGGAGGAAGTACGGGCAGAAGGAGATCCACAACAACAAGCACCCGCGGCTCTACTTCAGGTGCACCTACAAGCACGACATCGGCTGCCCGGCGACGAGGCAGGTCCAGCAGGCGGAGGACGACCCCTCCCTCTACGTCATCACCTACTTCGGCGACCACACCTGCTGCCAAGGCGACGCCGCTGGCGCCGTCCTGGAGGCCGAGGACGTGAAGATGCAGCCGTTCGTCATCAACTTTGGGTCGGCCACCGCGAGCAGCGGCTCGCCGTGGCTCTCCTCGCCCAGCGACACCGACGACGTCCGGAGGAGCGACAGCGGGGCCTCAGGCTCGTCGCAGGCCGTGTGTTCGCCGGAGGAATTCGAAGTGAAAGAGGCCAAAGTTGAGTCAACGTCGGAGGACTCACAGACGGTGGATCCGGCGGCGGCGGAGCTGAGTTCGTCGGCCGACTTCTCATGTGCATCGCCGGCATGGGACCCTCTGTCCGGCTGCTTGGACTGGGACCACTTCGGCGACAGCCCGTTCGATTGCGAGTTCCTGGATTTTGACGCCATTCCTCTGTTCCAATAGCTTAGTGTTTTGGTTTTTTTTGCGGGTGTTCCAATAGCTTAGTTGCTGTTCTGGTTCTCTCAGCGCAGATGTTTTTGTGAAATACGTATGTGTTTCTATCTATATTTGTTGTAGCAGCCAGTGATGAACAACATGAGAGTGAGTGTTGGCACAATCATTTGATGTGGTAGTTTAATCTGAGCTGGTTGCTAATCTACACCGTCCAAAGAGCATATCCCATAATCCAACGGCGATGCTGATGCGTTAGGTTTAAGGATGGACATGGCGCACGATATGAGGTCCGTAGCCACTGTAGTCAAACCCTCTGCCCTGAGACATACAATTTGGACATTTTTTTTGCGGGCATACAATCTGGATCTGTGTTGGCTACATGGTGTGTGCCCATGCCCACAACATCGGAGGCCTTGAACTCTAAATCTCTAATCATGCACGTTTGCGTGTGCACGACTCGCACGTAAATAAACGAGCGTTAGGTGGGAGGAGGAGCCTATCCGGTTATAGTCAAATTGCTGTAAGCATCATCATGTTATTCTATGTCTTTTCTTTTTGCGAGATGTTATCAAATGTTTGCTCATAGAGCCAAGGATGCGAAGTAAAGATTTATTAAACGATGGTCCCAACCCCAATCGCCAGCAAGATCGAGTTTAAGAATCCCCATTGCATATTGAGCGCAACGGGAGTAGGCGCGGGAATAAGCTAGAGAATACCGATCAAGTCGTATATAGTAGCAGTACTCCTCGTTGTAGGCATGCAAATGGGTAGCCTAACATTCATCAATTTGCATCCTAGCTACCTCGATGATCGAGTTGAGTAGTATGTTAGTATGTACTTATAGCAGTACTAATTAATTATTTTGCTAACAGACATCAGATGGAGAGATAGAAAAACACACACAAGGAACTCGCTGATATGCACAAATACCATTCAAGATAACCATTCAAATATGCCACTACCGTTGGTTGACGTACACTTGGTTGTTGGAACTATTATTCACTTTGCCTTAGCTTGTGTGGAAATGGATAAAATCAATGTTTGGCCACAACTTGAAACTATTCAAAAATACTGAAAATACTAGTGCATATATTAATGATATTTAGTAGTTTTATAGATAAGTAAAAACTAGGCAGTATATTTCGGCTATATATTTCACACTGAAAATCGGCTATATATTTTTTAACAAAATTTCGTCAAAATTTCATAAGTTCACAAAAAAGTGTGAAAACCATGCATTGAATTATAAATCATGTCTTTAGTATATATGATGGTAATCTTTCAACCTGTCTTGGACAGTAGTTTAAGAGAAATTCAATTAGCAATTTTCTGATAAAAAGTTGGAAAACTTCTCAAAAAATGAAATATTTATAGTAATTATAAATGTGGTCCTTACTAATCTAGTCTAATTTTAGCCAATTTTGTGCAATAGTTTAAGATGAATAAAGTTGTCAAGTTTTTCAATCAAATTTTGGCAGAAATTTCAAAGTTCTAAATGAAGAAATAACATCTCATGATCACAAGCAAGAATACGCGGTAGATGGTTGACCTTTATAATTTGGCAGAGAGCTTTTGTTATTATTTATGGACCTAACTTGTAGAATGGCCAATATGATAACATATGAACACAGTATAAATCTTGTACATAGTAAACGTCTTAACTCACGGTAGCAATGTATCTATACCCCACAAAAGAACAAGGGCATATTTGGATGTCGAAATTTTTTGAGTGGTGTCTGGGCATATGAGGAAGTTCTCAATGGTATATACCGAATTCCTCACAAAAAGGCTTGTCAATCTGCTCGCTCAGACTGGGATTACTTTTGTGAGGCCCTGAGTTTGATTATTTAGCACATTCTTCAATTTGATGACACTGCATTACCAATAGCTTGTTTATTGTTCTCTCGTGACAGATATTTTTTTCTCAAACACTCGTGGGAGCTCGTCATTTTCTTAAGAAGAAAAAAGCCAATATAGCATGAGTGACCAAAAAAATACGATTATTAACAAAAAAGGAACGGAAAACCCTCTGACAACCAAAAAAACAATGAATCTGAGCTAATCTAGACCTAACAAGTGCCGCAATGGAAGTAGGCCTAAAGCGCCAGGATTGCTCATGTGTAGGCACACGAATTCTCAAGAGTGATCAGCACTGAATGACTATATGCATGACAAAGGGAACAAGCCCTTCAAGGGAGGAGCAGGCACACTGATCGTGCAGGCGAATCTTTCATTGATTAGAGAAAGTGAGGAGATGCTACCAAACTCCCATCGCAGTGTCAGGGGACTTGTCGTATGCGGGAAGCCGTAGAGTGGCCTGATCTTCACAAATTGGAGGTGGATTTGAGGAACAATGAAGAGTAATAACTAAAGGGAGATCACAATCAAAACACAAGGGAAACATGGAGGAAAACATATGATAGAGAAGATTCACAAGCCAAGGTTCATTTTATAACTAAAAAGGCAATGCAAGAGGTGCAATTGATTCAAAATTCCTGATGGAACACGATAGCAAGGTAGGATTGTTCTTACCCATCTGATGAGATGGATGTGAGAGGAATCTTCTCCACAAGAGGGAGGCCTTGATCCCACTTGGGGAGATATACGAGCACACTTCTCTTTAGTTTAGTCTCTCATATATATAATTTCCCACGAACATGTATGGACGTAGGCGAGATTCCATGGCCCTAGCCCAACCATTTTCTCATAGAAAATCTCAGAGATCCGTGGGGCTGGGGGAATCCAGGCTGTCTAGAGAGGGTGACACGGTAGGGCCATAGTTTCAGGGTCCACGAGCTTGGGTATCCACAAGCAATTTCAAAGGTAGTCCAAAGTTCTGGCGCTCTTGAACCCCGAGCTCCGGGTGTCTAGAAGTTGTGTAATCTACGCGGCACTTGGGGTTCACTCCTCGCTCCTTGTCAGCGACTTGCCCGTCCTTCCTCGCTTGTCCATGATCAATGCCTTCACACCAGAGTATGCATAGAGTTTTCCCATGTGCAATTTAGCAAAGAGATAAGCCTAAAATCACTTGTAGTCAAAGTCGTATCTTTTTTGAATCAAGGTGACGTCTAACGCATTGATACATTGCAAATTAATTCTTCCATGAAAAAAGTCCTAAATGAGTATACAGAAGTCATGAAAAATAATGCTCCAACAAGATTTAATGAAAGCCCATCAAAACCATCAGGCCCATTATCCACATGAAGCATCCTAATAACCTCATCAATTTCATTATTGGGGAAGAAGATATCTAAACACTGAATCTCATCACATTTTTTAATGAGAGAGTTTAGATCTAGCAAAGAAGTTTGAAATGATTAACCAAGTCTTTATTCAAAGGCTCTCCATAAAAGGGTTGTGTTGGGTTGGTGCTCATGATATTCAGTATCTGTGTCATCTTTCAGCATAGAGATCTTGTTGTGTCCATATTTTGCTTGCAAAAATTTTGAATTCTCCTCGCCCACTATAATCGACCTAATGGCGACTCTTTGCTTCCAACATGCTCTCTAGAAAGAAGGATTTTTCAGGAGATGTTCCTTGATGATCTCTCTGCCATTCCAGTCAATATTGGTTAGCCTCCTAAATTCCTAAATAGTTTCCCAAAGGGTGATAAGGGCATTGGCATCTTTAACTGAAGTAGCGAGATTTTCACCCCTTTTCTAAACCTTTTGAATTTTGTAGTAGGAATTTTGGCACTGTCCACTATATATGGAAACGTAGTAGAAAAGAAATCTGCACCTACAAACCATCCCTGGATCACTATGAAGACACATGTGAGATTGGATCTAGATTAGATTGCTCACGAATGTAGCGCAACAAAGAGAAGAGGTGGTGGAGCATTTTGATGCAGATTATGTTGGGGAACGCAGTAATTTCAAAAAAATTCCTACGATCACGCAAGATCTATGTGATGCATAGCAACGTGCGGGAGAGTATAGTCCACGTACCCCCGTAGACCGTAAGCGTTATGACAACGCGGTTGATGTAGTCGTACGTCTTCACGATCCGACCGATCCTAGTACTGAAAGTACGGCACCTCCGCGATCAGCACACGTTCAGCTCGGTGACGTCCCACGAACTCTCGATCCATCTGAGTGTCGAGGGAAAGCTTCGTCAGCACGACGGAGTGATGACAGTGATGATGAAGTTACCGGCGCAGGGCTTCGCCTAAGCACTGCAACGGTATGACCGAGGTGGATTACGGTGGAGGGGGGCACCGCAAACAGCTAAGACAATGTCAACTTGTGTGTTCTAGGGTGCCCCCTTCCCCACGTATATAAAGGAGGGAGGGAGGAGGCCGGCCGGCCTCTCTAGGCGCGCCAAGGGGGGAGGAGTCCTCCTCCTAGTAGTAGGACTCCCCCTTTCCTAGTCCCACTAGGAATAGAAGGAAGAGGGGGAAGGAGAAAGGAAAGGGGGGCCGACCCCCTCACCCAATTCGGATTGGGCTTGGGGGGGGGGCTCCTAGGCTTCCTTCTCTCCTCTCCCATTAAGGCCCATTAAGGTCCCTATGCTCCCCCCCCGGGGGGGGGGGGGTCCGGTAACCCCCGGTACTCCGGTAAATGCCCGAACTCATCCGGAACCATTCCGATGTCCAAACATAGCCTTCCAATATATCGATCTTTATGTCTCGACCATTCTGAGACTTCTCGTCATGTCCGCTATCATATCCGGGACTCTGAACTACCCTCGGTACATCAAAACACATAAACTATAATACCGATCGTCACCGAACGTTAAGCGTGCGGACCCTACGGGTTCGAGAACTATGTAGACATGACCGAGATACGTCTCCGGTCAATAACCAATAGCGGAACCTGGATGTTCATATTGGCTCCCACATATTGTACGAAGATCTTTATCGGTCAAACCGCATAACAACATATGTTGTTCCTGTTGTCATCGGTATGTTACTTGCCCGAGATTCGATCATCTGTATCTCAATACCTAGTTCAATCTCATTACCGGCAAGTCTCTTTACTCGTTCTGTAATGCATCATCCCGCAACTAACTCATTAGTCACATTGCTTGCAAGGCTTATAGTGATGTGCATTACCGAGAGGGCCCAGAGATACCTCTCCGACAATCGGAGTGACAAATCCTAATCTCGATCTATGCCAACTCAACAAACACCATCAGAGACACCTGTAGAGCATCTTTATAATCACCCAGTTACGTTGTAACGTTTGGTAGCACACAAAGTGTTCCTCCGAAATTCTGGAGTTGCATAATCTCATAGTCATAGGACATGTATAAGTCATGAAGAAAGCAATAGCAATAAAACTGTAACGATCATAATGCTAAGCTAACGAATGGGTCTTGTCCATCACATCATTCTCCTAATGATGTGATCCCGTTCATCAAATGACAACACATGACTATGGTTAGGAAACATAACCATCTTTGATAAACGAGCTAGTCAAGTAGAGGCATACTAGGGACACTTATGTTTTGTCCATGTATTCACACATGTACTAAGTTTCCGGTTAATAAAATTCTAGCATGAACAATAAAAATTTATCATGAAATAATGAAATAAATAATAACTTTATTATTGCCTCTAGGGCATATTTCCTTCAGTCTCCCACTTGCACTAGAGTCAATAATCTAGATCACATCACCATGTGATTAACACCAATAGTTCACATCACCATGTGATTAACACCCATAGTTCACATCGCCATGTGACCAACACCCAAAGGGTTACTTAGGTGTGATCATGTTTTGCTTGTTAGAGAAGTTTAGTCAATGGGTCTGCCACATTCAGATCCGTATGTATTTTGCAAATTTCTATGTCTACAATGCTCTGCACGGAGCTACTCTAGCTAATTGCTCCCACTTTCAATATGTATCCAGATTGAGACGCAGAGTCATCTGGATCGGTGTAAAAGCTTGCATCGACGTAACTCTTTACGGCAAACTCTTTTGTCACCTCCATAACCGAGAAATATTTCCTTTGTCTTCTAAGGATAATTTTGACCGCTGTCCTGTGATCTACTCCTTGATCACTATTGTACTCCCTTGCCAAACTCATAGCAAGGTACACAATAGGTCTAGTATACAACATGGCATACTTTATAGAACCTATGACTGAGGCATAGGGAATGACTTTCATTCTCTTTCTATTTTTCTACCGTGGTCGGGTTTTGAGTCTTACTCAACTCCACACCTTGCAACACAGGCAAGAACTCTTTCTTTGACCGTTCCATTTTGAACTACTTCAAAATCTTGTCAAGGTATGTTCTCATTGAAAAATCTTTATCAAGCGTCTTGATCTATCTCTATAGACCTTGATGCTCAATATGTAAGCAGCTTCACCGAGGTCTTTGTTTGAAAAACTCCTTTCAAACACTCCTTTATGCTTTCCAGAAAATTCTACATCATTTCCGATCAACAATATGTCATTCACATATACTTATCAGAAAGGCTGTAGTGCTCCCACTCACTTTCTTGTAAATACAGGCTTCACCGTAAGTCTGTATAAAACTATATGCTTTGATCACACTATCAAAGCGTATATTCCAACTCCGAGAGGCTTGCACCAGTGCATAAATGGATCGCTGGAGCTTGCACACTTTGTTAGCACCTTTACGATCGACAAAACCTTCTGGTTGCATCATATACAACTCTTCTTTAAGAAATCCATTAAGGAATGCATGTTTGACATCCATTTACCAAATTTCATAAAATGCGGCAATTGCTAACATGATTCGGACAGACTTTTAAGCATCGATACAAGTGAGAAAATCTTATTGTAGTCAACATCTTGAACTTGTAGAAAACCTTTTTCGACAATTCGAGCTTTGTAGATACTACTATCTGCGTCTGTCTTCCTCTTGAAGATCCATTTATTCTCTATGACTTGCCGAACATCGGGCAAGTCAACCAAAGTCCATACTTTGTTCCTCATACATGGATCCCATCTCAGATTTCATGGCCTCAAGCCATTTTGCGGAATCTGGGCTCATCATCGCTTCCTCATAATTCGTAGGTTCGTCATGGTCTATTAACATGACTTCCAGAATAGGATTACCATACCACTTTTGTGCGGATCGTGCTTTGGTTGACCTATGAGGTTCGGTAGTAACTTGATCTGAAGTTTCTTGATCATCATCATTAGCTTCCTCACCGATTGGTATAGGAATCACTGGAACTGATTTCTGTGATGAACTACTTTCCAATTCGGGAGAAGGTACAATTACCGCATCAAGTTCTACTTTCCTCTTGCTCACTTCTTTCGAGAGAAACTCCTTCTCTAGAAAGGATCCATTTTTAGCAATGAATATCTTGCCTTTGGATCTATGATAGAAGGTGTACCCAACAGTTTCCTTTGGATATCCTATGAAGACGCATTTCTCCGATTTGTGTTCGAGTTTATAAGTTTGAAACTTTTTCACATAAGCATCGCAACCCCAAATTTTAGGAAACGACAGCTTAGGTTTCTTGCCAAACCATAGTTCATACGGTGTCATCTCAACGGATTTAGATGGTGCCCTATTTAACGTGAATGTAGCTGTCTCTAATGCATAACCCCAAAAAACGATTGTGGTAAATCGGTAAGAAACATCATAGATTGCACTATATCCAATAAAGTGCGGTTATGACGTTCGGGCACACCATTACGCTGTGGTGTTCTGGGTGGCATGAGTTTGTGAAACTATTCCACATTGTTTTAGTTGAAGGCCAAACTCGTAACTCAAATATTCGTCTCTGCGACCAAATCGCAGAAAACTTTATTTTCTTGTTACGATGATTCTCCACTTCACTCTGAAATACTTTGAACTTTTCAAATGTTTCAGACTTGTGCTTCATCAAGTAGATATACCCATATCTGTTCAAATCATCTGTGAAGGTTAGAAAATAATGATACCCGCGGCGAGCCTCAACACTTATCGAACCACATACATTAGTATGTATTATTTCCAATAATTCAGTTGCTCGCTCTATTGTTCCAGAGAACGGAGTCTTAGTCATCTTGCCCATGAGGCATGGTTCGCAAGCATCAAATGATTCATAATCAAGTGATTCCAAAAGCGCATCAGCATGGAGTTTCTTCATGCGCTTTACACCAATATGACCTAAACGGCAGTGCCACAAATAAGTTGCACTATCATTATTAACTTTGCATCTTTGGCTTCAATATTATGAATATGTGTATCACTATGATCGGGATCCAATAAACTATTTTCATTGGGTGTATGACCATCGAAGGTTTTATTCATGTAAACAGAACAACAATTATTCTCTAACTTTAAATGAATAACCGTATTTGCAATAAACATGATCAAATCATATTCATGCTCAACGCAAACACCAAATTACATTTATTTCAACACTAATCCCGAAAGTATAGGGAGTGTGCGATGATGATCATATCAATCTTGGAACTACTTCCAACACACATCGTCACTTCACCCTTAACTAGTCTCTGTTCATTCTGCAACTCCCGTTTCGAGTTACTAATCTTTAGCAATTGAACTAGTATCAAATACTGAGGGGTTGCTATAAACACTTGTAAAGTAGACATCAATAACATGTATATCAAATATATCTTTGTTCACTTTGCCATCCTTCTTATCCGCCAAATACTTGGGGCAGTTCCACTTCCAGTGACCAGTCCCTTTGCAGTAGAAGCACTTAGTCTCAGGCTTAGGTCCAGACTTGGGCTTCTTCACTTGAGCAGCAACTTGCTTGCCGTTCTTTTTGAAGTTCCCCTTCTTCCCTTTGCCCCTTTTCTTGAAACTAGTGGTCTTGTCAACCATCAACACTTGATGCTTTTCTTGATTTCTACCTTCACCGATTTTGGCATCACGAAGAGCTTGGGAATCATTTCCGTTATCCCTTGCATATTATAGTTCATCACGAAGTTCTAGGAACTTGGTGATAGTGACTAGAGAACTTTGTCAATTACTATCTTATCTGGAAGATTCATTCCCACTTGATTCAAGCAATTGTAGTACCCAGACAATCTGAGCACATGCTCACTGGTTGAGCTATTCTCCTCCATCTTGTAGGCAAAGTACTGTTAGAGGTTTCATACCTCTTGACACGGGCATGAGTAACATTGTGAAATACCAATTTGAACTCTTGGAACATCTTATATGCTCCGTGGCGTTCAGAACATTTTTGAACTCCCGGTTCTAAGCCGTAAAGCATGGCACTTAACTATCAAGTAGTTATCATACCGAGCTTGTCAAAACGTTCATAACGTCTACATCTGCTCCTGCAATAGTTCTGTCACCTAGCGGTGCATCAAGGACATAATTTTTCTGTGCAGCAATGAGGATAATCCTCAGATCACGAATCCAGTCCGCATCATTGCTACTAACATCTTTCAACTTTATTTTTCTCTAGGAACATATCAAAAATTAAATGAGGAGCTACATCGCGAGCTATTGATCTACAACATAGTTTGCAAATACTATCAGGACTAAGTTCATGATAAATTAAAGTTCAATTAATCATATTACTTAAGAACTCCCACTTAGATAGACATCCCTCTAATCATCTAAGTGATCACGTGATCCAAATCAACTAAACCATGTCCGATCATCACGTGAGATGGAGTATTTTTCAATGGTGAACATCACTATGTTGATCATATCTACTATATGATTCATGCTCGACCTTTCGGTCTCAGTGTTCCGAGGCCATATCTGCATATGCTAGGCTCGTCAAGTTTAACCTGAGTATTCTGCGTGTGCAAAACTGGCTTGCACCCGTTGTATGTGAACGTAAAGCTTATCACACCCGATCATCACGTGGTGTCTCAGCACGAAGAACTATCGCAACGGTGCATACTCAAGGAGAACACTTATACCTTGAAATTTTAGTAAGGGATCATCTTATAAAGCTACCGTCGTACTAAGCAAAATAAGATGCATAAAAGATAAACATCACATGCAATCAAATATGTGACATGATATGGCCATCATCATCTTGTGCCTTTGATCTCCATCTCCAAAGTACCGTCATGATCTCTATCGTCACCGGCATGACACCATGATCTCCATCATCTTGATCTTTATCAACGTGTATTCACATGGTCGTCTCGCCAACTTTTGCTTTTGCAACTATTGTTATCGCATAGCGATAAAGTAAAGCAATTATATGGCGCTTGCATCTTATGCAATAAAGAGACAACCATAAGGCTCCTGCCAGTTGCCAATAACTTTAACAAAACATGATCATCTCATACAACAATTTATATCTCATCACGTCTTGACCATATCACATCACAACATGCCCTGCAAAAACAAGTTAGACGTCCTCTACTTTGTTGTTGCAAGTTTTACGTGGCTGCTACGGGCTTAGCAAGAACCGTTCTTACCTACGCATCAAAAACCACAACAATTTTTCGTCAAGTGTGCTGTTTTAACCTTCAACAAGGACCGGGCGTAGTCACACTCGATTCAACTAAAACTGGAGAAACAGACACCCACTAGCCACCTGTGTGCGAAGCACGTCGGTAGAACCAGTCTCGCATAAGCGTACGTGTAATGTCGGTCTGGGCCGCTTCATCCAACAATACCGCCAAATCAAAGTATGACATGCTGGTAAGCAGTATGACTATTATCGCCCACAACTCCTTGTGTTCTACTCGTGCATATAACATCTATGCATAAACCCGTCCATCACATCATTCTCCTAATGATGTGACCCCGTTCATCAAATGACAACACATGTCTATGGTTAGGAAACATAACCATCTTTGATAAACGAGCTAGTCAAGTAGAGGCATACTAGGGACACTTATGTTTTGTCTATGTATTCACACATGTACTAAGTTTCCGGTTAATACAATTCTAGCATGAATAATAAACATTTATCATGAAATAAGGAAATAAATAATAACTTTATTATTTCCTCTAGGGCATATTTCCTTCAGATTACTGCAGCTAGGTTATACCTCACAGCCGCGAGAATTCATCCCTCGAACTGATCCATAGATCAAGCACCAAACATACAGTGCCTCTATAGGTATCTATGCATACAGAATCGTCCATCCTACACAGCTTCGCCATCCAGAACAAGAGATACATCAGAGAACTAGAGGAGGAGGAGCCTAACGACGCACGAACTATTCGTGTGTGTGTGTGTGTGTGAGAGAGAGAGAGAAAGGGCAGGCTCCATGAAAAATCAGACACGTATGGAGGGGGTTGCCCCCACCTATTTATAATAGGCCAAGGAGGTGATGACTTGGGGAGGGGGCAGCTGTTGGGAAACATTGCATGGAAAACAAAAAAATTCTACGCACACGCAAGATCTATCAAGGAGATGCATAACAACGAGAGGGGAGAGTTTGTCTATGTACCCTCGTAGACCGTAAGCAGAAGCGTTTGTTAACGCGGTTGATGTAGTCGAACTTCTTCGCGATCCAACCGATCGAGTACCGAACGTACGGCACCTCCGCGTTCAACACACGTTCAACTTGGTGACGTCCTCGCCTTCTTGATCCAGCAAGACAGCGAAGTAGTGGATGAGTTCCGGTAGCACGACAGCGTGGTGACGGTGATGGTGATGCTATCTCCGCAGGGCTTCGCCTAAGCACTATGAAAATATGACCGAGGGAGATCATATTGGCTCCTATATATTCTATGAAGATCTTTATCGGTCGAACCTTATGACAACATACGTAATTCCCTTTGTCCATCGGTATGTTACTAGCCCGAGATTCGATCGTCGGTATCTTCATACCTAGTTCAATATCATTATCGGCAAGTCTCTTTACTCATTGCGTATACATCATCTTGCAACTAACTCCTTAGTCACTTTGCTTGCAAGGCTTCTTATGATGTGTATTACCGAGAAGGCCCAGAGATACCTCTCCGATACTCGGAGTGACAAATCCTAATCTCGATCTATGCCAACTCAACAAACACCTTCGGAGATACCTGTAGAGTATCTTTATGATCACGCAGTTATGTTGTGATGTTTGATAGCACACAAGGTATTCCTCCGATATCCGGGAGTTGCATAATCTCATAGTCGAAGGAATATGTATTTGTCATCAAGAAAGCAATAGCAATAAACTGAATGATCAATATGCTAAGCTAACGGATGGGTCTTGTCCATCACATCATTCTCCTAATAATGTGATCCCGTTATCAAATGACAACACATGTCTATGGTTAGGAAACCTTAACCATCTTTGATCGACGAGCTAGTCTAGTAGAAGCTTACTAGGGACATGATATTTGTTTATGTATTCACACATGTATTTAAGTTTCCGATCAATACAATTCTAGCATGAATAATAAATCTTTATCATGAATAAGGAAATATAAAATAACAACTTTATTATTGCCTCTAGGGCATATTTCCTTCAGCTGCCCCCAAGGGGTGAACCACCCTTCCAAACCCTGGCCACACCAAAAGGGGGGCTTGCCCCCCAAGCCAAAGGGCGGCGCCCCACTATTGGACCACTAGGGCCCATGTGGTTGTCCCCACTTGGGCCTTGCTGATACGTCTCCAACGTATCTATAATTTTTGATTGTTCCATGCTATTATATTATCCATCTTGGATGTTTATGGGCTTTATTATGCACTTTTATATTATTTTTGGGACTAACCTATTAACCCAGAGCCCAGTTCCAGTTCCTGTTTTTCCCTTGTTTCAGTGTTTCGAAGAAAAGGAATATCAAATGGAATGAAACCTTCTGGAGAAGTTATTTTTGGAAAGAAAGCAATCCGGGGGACTTGGAGTGCACGTTAGGAAAGCAACGAGGGAGGCACGAGGCAGGGGGCGCGCCCACCCCCTGGGCGCGCCCTCCACCCTCGTGGGCCCCTCGTGGCTCCCCTGACGTATTTCTTCCGCCTATATATATATCCATATACCCTAAAACCTTCGAGGAACAGAATAGATCGGGAGTTCCGCCGCCGCAAGCCTCTGTAGCCACCAAAAACCAATTGGGACCCTGTTCCGGCACCCTGCAGGAGGGGGGAACCCTCACCGGTGGCCATCTTCATCATCCCGACGCTCTCCATGACGAGGAGGGAGTAGTTCACCCTCGGGGCTGAGGGTATGTACCAGTAGCTATGTGTTTGATCTCTCTCTCTCTCGTGTTCTTGAGGTGATACGATCTTGATGTATCGCGAGCTTTGATATTGTAGTTGGATCTTACGATATTTCTCCCCCCTCTACTCTCTTGTAATGGATTTAGTTTCCCCTTTGAAGTTATCTTATCGGATTGAGTCTTTTAATGATTTGAGAACACTTGATGTATGTCTTGCGTGGGATAACCGTGGTGACAATGGGTTATTCTATTGATTCACTTGATGTATGTTTTGGTGATCAACTTGCGGGTTCCGCCCATGAACCTATGCATAGGGGTTGGCACACGTTTTCGTCTTGACTGTCCGGTAGAAACTTTGGGGCACTCTTTGAGGTTCTATGTGTTGGTTGAATAGATGAATCTGAGATTGTGTGATGCATATCGTATAATCATACCCACGGATACTTGAGGTGACATTGGAGTATCTAGGTGACATTAGGGTTTTGGTTGATATGTGTCTTCAGGTGTTATTTTACTACGAACTCTAGGGTTGTTTTTGACACTTATAGGAATAGCCCAATGGATTGATCGGAAAGAATAACTTTGAGGTGGTTTCATACCCTACCATAATCTCTTCGTTTGTTCTCCGCTATTAGTGACTTTGGAGTGACTCTTTGTTGCATGTTGAGGGATAGTTATATGATCTAATTATGTTATTATTGTTGAGAGAATTTGCACTAGTGAAAGTATGAACCCTAGGCCTTGTTTCCTATCATTGCAATACCGTTTGTGCTCACTTTTATCATTAGTTACCTTGCTGTTTTTATATTTTCAGATTACAAAAACCTATATCTACCATCCATATTGCACCTCTATCACCATCTCTTCGCCGAACTAGTGCACCTATACAATTTACCATTGTATTGGGTGTGTTGGGGACACAAGAGACTCTTTGTTATTTTGTTGTAGGGTTGCTTGAGAGAGACCATCTTCATCCTACGCCTTCCACGGATTGATAAACCTTAGGTCATCCACTTGCGGGAAATTTGCTACTGTCCTACAAACCTCTGCACTTGGAGGCCCAACAACGTCTACAAGAAGAAGCTTGTGTAGTAGACACCACTTGCCCTGGGACAAACCAATGGTGCCCTGGAACATTCTGGGATGCTCCAAAAAATTCCATAATCTTTCCGAGCCTTCCAGGTTATTTGGTGCCTCATGATATTTTTTTGGTTTTTTTCGAAACACTTTCTGTTTTTTCCGAAACACTTCCATTCTTCACTTTGAAACTTTTCAAAACTTTTCCACTGAATTTTTCTCATGCCCCCACATGTCTAATTCTCAACAGCTCGATGACCCTTAAGGTTGTGACCCCGCGGGTCAGTCAATTGTAAACATGACCTAGAACTTCATCTGGTCAATGATCAATGGCCGAACCGTGGACATCCATATTGACCCTACACCCATGTAAAAAAGTATCGAGTTAACTTGTTGTTTCCATGTGCTATTCCCTTTGTTTTGTTATACTTTACAAAGCCCGGCGTGAGACTTATCAGCAGTCACCTGAAGGAACACTTGGTCATGGTGCCAGTTATCCTCGTTATCAGTATTGTTATCTTTTCTCATTCCCGTGTTTTGGCATTCGCATGAACATGTCACGTTGTGTCTGGCCAGACGATGATGGATGCCGTCACACTGAATATATGTCCATTTTCGGAGGAGCAAATCCTAGTCTCGAGCTATCTAGTCCCTTGTCATACTTTTTTGATGCACCTGGAAGTTTTCGTTATGATCACCCTATTACATTTAAGTTTGTCGAACCCCAATGTACATGATACGGTATGAAGGTACTCAATACTCTCATGTATACGGAATTATGCAAACGTTAACATATGTGTCTATACTACCAAGAACTTGTGACAATATGATCTCATGGTATAACAATAAATTGGGTCTGTTCAACACATATGTTCTTCCAACAATGTGTCCTCAATGTTGCCAGCATCCTTGCTACTTTAACTATGCCCATGATCAGGAAAACAAAACCATCTTGCAACACTGAATCTAGTCTTAGAGGCAGGACTAGCAATATATTTACCACTTACTATTACACACATGCACTTGAGTTTTCCTCTGAGTCTCGTGTGGTTATTATAGACTAGAGAACTATTGCAATTATAGAATAGAAAATAAACATTAATTATGAATATGGAAATAAATAATTACTTTTATTATTCCATTTGGGGCATATTTCCTTCATCCAGTTTGTTGACATTCTCCTCCCAAATTCTTTTGATAGTATACATGAATTCATTGTGTTCCACCCAGTAGTTTTCAAATCTGAATAAATTGGATTTGGGGATGTTTGTTCCAATTTGTATGACACGAGGGTTATGATCAGAGATAGGCCTGGCAAGGGCAGAGCAATGGTGTTAGGTAAACTAATGGTCCAACATTCAGAGGAGAAGAACCAGTCTAATCTCTGCAAAAGTAAAGCATCCTGCATATTACTCCCAAGTGTAATTTATGCCTTTAAGTGAAATTTTGATCTGCCCAAGTTAAGTAATTGCTTCGTTAAAAACCATCATGTTATTCAAGTTCCCATGATCAAAATTTCTATAGTTTCAATATCTGATATAGTCAAGTCCCCAATATGAGCTAGTCAATATCAGTAGGCATTTATATATTCTTAAACCAAGCAATAAAATTGGTTCTAGCCTCACCTTCACAAGGACCATAAATATTGTGAGGATCCAAGATGACCCAGAGTGATTGGATGTGAAATTCATCACAATGGCAAAGTCATTGTTGAATAGTATGTGCCCCTCAAATATAGCATCATTCCAAATAACCAAGAGACTACTAGAAGCACTAACAAATGGAACAAACTCGAACTTATTAAATATTCTTGTACAAAATTAAAGTACTGGCCAAATGTACTTTCTTTGTCTCCTATATGCAAATAACTGAGCACCCAGATTCTTCAATCTTATTAGATAAAGCTAGCCATTTTTAGTGGAATTAATACCACTTATGTTCCAATTTAAAATATTCCAAAAGTGGGCCACGATAAAACATGCTAGTACTAGTAAAACCACTTGAACAATATAGAGATGTCAAGCCCAAAGTTACACAAGGAGTCTAACATCATAACATTGTTGTTGTCCAAAATCTATCCATCTGAAGCGTTTGCTTTGCACATCCTCAGGTATCACTTGGAGATAGTGGGACTTGCTCTATTGGAATCTGTCTTCCCTCCCTTCTAGCTTTTTTTGGAGAGCATCCCGTTAGAAGTATCCTTGGGGTTACCCTTGGAATAAGAGGTGTTCAAATTTTCAACAACTTTTACTAGAAAAACATGTGGTTTAGCATGACATAGCATATTTTTATTTTTAAAGCCATTATTAAGGTGCTTTAATCCGATGCTTCTTACCTCAAATTTCAGCAGTGGAACTTGTCCTTTGTCTTTCCTTCCATGTGAAGGGCACTGGTGGAAGAGGCTTCTACATTTAGCACATTTTCTTGGTCTACATGAGCTTAACCCTTAGGGGTAGAGAAGGCAATTCCTTTTTCAGAACAAATAAATCTCTTGGTGCTCTACAACCACATGTGAGCATGTGATAGAGGACATGATTCAAAAATAGAAAGTCAACACATTGACGGCCATCTTAACTTGAAATGATGGTTTTCCACATTTGAGACTACAAGAAACTCATAACCAATCAAACTTATCAGGGGTTAAAAGGAAAAAGAGATGAAATTAACCCAATGTAATGGAACTAGAAAAAGCTAAGAAGAGTCTTCTGATGGTACAAAATGCTCTATCAAGGCCATCAACCCTTCAATATCAATCATATTAACTTCCATTGAGGTATAAAATCCATATATATGAGTGTGGATTTACATTTCTTAGGAAAGCCATGCCAGTAGTTATCGACAAGTCATACGGGGGTAGGTCAACCAGAGCCACTACATTTAGGTAAGGCCCAACAAAGTTCCCAGATGGGCCAGAAATATCATCATGTTGCAATGCATTAGTTGACACAGTGTTCACAATAGATTGAACTTCATGCTCAATGTCCCTAATTTCAAAACATTGATCAACAAAAGTATTGTATTTAGGATTATGCGTTGTAGGTTGGACCAACTCATTACCATCTGCCAACTTAATCACATGATCAAACATATTGTTGGGAACGAACTCTTGCTCTTGCTGAATTTTAGGGTCAAGTTGTATCACAAGAACTTCATGGGGATCCACCAGGTCATTCTCCACAAAATGGGGAGCAACCATATTCAGATTAAAATTATTTGCTGGTAGATCAACTGGCAGTAGCTGGTTGAGGCACAAACAGGAGGAATTCTTAGGCATTAATGTCCAAAGGTGGCTGCAAAGTAGCTAGGTGAAGATCAACTGGGTTTTCTTCAGGGGTCTGTAGGTTGTGAACATCATGTAGCATGGGCTGGTTGGTCTGAATATCAAGAAGTGTAGGTGGCCCAAGAAGCAATCACAAGTCGGGGAAAATAACATTTTATTGGGACAGACCCATCCCATCTGATATAAAAATTGCATTCCACCCAAAAATCCTAAGCACACAACTAAAAAATTATCAGAACTAGCTTGTGATTGAAGAGAGAAGGACAAAAGCAGTGGTTCATCTAGAGGTTCTATTCATTCATTGAGCTCTAAAACCTCACCACTATGCAGTTCGTGATACACTATATCCTTATGAGCAAGCATAGCCCAATGACACCAACCATGCATTTCACCTTCTTCCATAGGATCAGGTTGCCCCCTTGTTGCTGGTTCACCTCATCAGGTAATTCGGGTTGTTGCAGAGAGCCTAGGAAATGGTTATGCTAATTAGGATGAAAGTTTAGTTGTTGAAGTAGAGGGTGGTGGTTACCATCAATGAGAATTGGATCTTCATCAGGGGGAATGATACGTCCATTTTGCATCATGATTTCCTACTATTATTTATAATGTTTTCATGCATAATAATGCCATTTGAAGTATTTCTAATGCCTTTTCTCTCATAATATGCAAGGTTTACACAAAGAGGGAGAATGCCGACAGTTGGAATTCTCAGCCTAAAAAAGCTATGTCAGAGTTACCTATTCTGCACATCTCCAAATGAGCTGAAACATCACGGAGAATTATTTTGGAATATTTAAGAAATATTGGAGCAACTAACTACTGGAGGGGGGCCACCTGGTGAGCACAAGACACTAGGTGCGCCAGCTCCCCCCCCCCAGGCGCGCCCTGGTGGGTTGTGCCCAACACGGCCCACCTCTGGAGCCCATCTTCTAGTATATAGGTCACTTTGACCTAGAAAAAGTTAGCGGAGGACTTTCGGGATGAAGCGCCGCCGTCTTGAGGTGGAACTTGGGCAGGAAAAAATTTGCCCTCCGGCGGAGCGATTTTGCCTGGGGAACTTCCCTCCCGGAGGGGGAAATCATGGCCATCGTCATCACCAACAACCCTCTCATCTTTGGGAGGGCCATCTCCATCAACATCTTCAACAACACCATCTCCTCTCAAACCCTAGTTCATCTCTTGTGTTCAATCTTTGTACCGGAACCTCAGATTGGTACCTGTGGGTGAAAGTGTTGATTACATCTTGTAGTTGATTACTATATGGTTTATTTGGTGGAAGATTGTATGTTCAGATCCATTATGCTATTCAATACCCCTATGATCTTGAGCATGATTATCATTTGTGAGTAGTTACTTTTGTTCTTGAGGTCCGGGAGAAGTCATGTTGCAAGTAATCATGCGAACATGAATCAAGCCAACATGATGAAGGTGACATGGTGAAATTCCCGTGTACCCTCAAGAATGCTTTGTTTATCATAAGAGACTATTTTGGCCTGTGCTTTTCCACAAAAGGATTGGGCTACCTTGCTGCACTTTATTTACCTTTACCGTTACTTGTCCGTTACAAATTATCTTGCTATCAAATTACCTGTTACCGACTATTTCAGTGCTTGTAGAAAATACCTTGCTAAAAACCGCTTGTCATTTCCTTCTGCTGCTCGTTGGGATGGACACTCTTACATATCGAAAGGACTACGAATGACCCCCTATACTTGTGGCTCATCAAGGCACTTTTCTGGTGCCGTTGCCGGGGAGTGAAGCGCCCTTGGTAAGTGGAAATTGGTAAGGAAAAATTTATGTAGTGTGCTGAAATTTATTGTCACTTGCTACTATGGAAAACAATCCTTTGAGGGGTTTGTTCAGGGTATCTTCACCTCGACCGAAACCACAATTAGTTGTCCCTCAACCTACTGTACCTACTGAAAATATTGGTTATGAAATTCCTTCGGGTATGATAGAACAACTGCTAGCTAATCCTTATGCAGGAGATGGAACCGAACATCCTGATATGCACTTGATCTATGTGGATGAAATTTGTGGATTATTGAAGCTTCCAGGTTTACCCGGAGATGAAGCTAAGAAGGAGGTTTTCCCTTTATCTTTGAAGGGAAAAGCATTGACATGGTATAGGCTATGCGATGATATTGGATCTTGGAACTGGAATCGATTGAAATTGGAATTTGACCAAAAAAATTATCCTATGCATCTAGTTCTTCGTGATCAGAATTATATATATAATTTTTGGCCTCGTGAAGGAGAAAGTATCTCTCTAGCTTGGGGGAGGATTAAGTCAATATTAATGCCCCAACCATGAGCTCTCAAGAGAAATTATTATTCAGAATGTTTATGCTCAGCTTTCTCGTGATGATCAATCCATGCTCAATACTTCTTATACTGGTTCTTTTATGAAGAAGACTATTGAATTTAGATGGGATCTTTTAGAAAGAATTAAATGCAACTCTGAAGATTGGGAACTTGACGAAGGTAAAGAGTCAGGTATTAAGCTTAAGTTTGATTGTGTTAAATCTTTTATCAATACCGATGCTTTTCAGAAGTTTAGCACTAAATATGGACTTGACTCTGAGATAGTAGCCTCTTTCTGTGAATCATTTGCTACTCATGTTGATCTCCCTAAGGAGAAGTGGTTTAAATATCAACCACCTATTAAAGAAGAAATTAAAGAACCGGGTATAGCTAAAGATGAAACTATTATTTACAATGTAGACCCAGTTGTACCTACTGCTTATATTCCCTGTTAGGATAGAGGAACATGCTAACGTTTCAACTGTGGTTCGCAAAAGTAATATTAAGGCCCCTAAACCTTCTGAGCAAATTAAAGTGGAACCTAGTGTTTCTATGGTTAAACATCTCCTGGTAGAAAATATTGATGGGCATGTTATTTACTTCTGCGATGAAGCTGCTAGAATTGCCAAACCCGATGAAAAAGATAAACATAGACCTGTTGTTGGCATGCCTGTTGTCTCAGTTATAATAGGAGATCATTTTTATCATGGTTTATGTGACTTAGGTGCTAGCGTGAGTGCTATTCCTTTTAGTCTTTACCAAGAAATTATGGATGACATAGCACCCGCTGAAATAGAAGACATAGATGTTGCTATTAAACTTGCTAATAGAGACACCATCACACCACTTGGGATTGTTATAGATGTTGAAGTCTTATGTGAGAAAATAAAATACCCTACTGATTCTCTAGTTGTTGGTTCCCCACAAGATGACATTTGTCCCATTATCTTTGGTAGACCTTTCTTGAACACTGTCAATGTCAGTGTTCGCTTTGGTGATGAGTCTCAAGAATTGATTTTTTCCAAGTTTAATAGACAACCTCATAAGAAAAAAATTACCTAGTAAGGATGAGATAATTGGTCTTGCTTCTATTGTCGTGCCTCCTACTGATCCACTAGAAAAAATATTTTCTAGACCATAAAAACGATATGCATATGCATGAAAGAAATGAAATAGATAAAATTTTCTTTGAACAACGAACTCCGATCAAACATAATTTGCCCAGTGAAACTCTAGGAGGTCCTCCTCCACCTAAAGGTAATCCTGTGTTTGAATTAAAACAAATGCCTAACACTTTGAAATATGCTTATCTCGATGAGAAAAGATATATCCGGTTATTATTAGTGCTAACCTTTCAGAGCATGAAGAAGAAAGATTATTGAAAACTCTGAGCAAGCACCGTGCTGCTATTGGATATACTCTTGATGATCTTAAGGCATTAGTCCCACTCTCTGTCAGCACAAGATTAATATGGAACCTGAAGCTAAACCCGTTGTTGATCATCAATGATGTTTGAATCCTAAGAAGAAAGAAGTGGTAAGAACTGAAATACTAAATCTTTTGGAAGCAGGTATAATCTATGCCATAGATGATAGTAGATGGGTAAGTCCCGTTCATTGTGTCCCTAAGAAAGGAGGTATCACTGTTGTTCCTAATGATAAAAATGAACTTACCCCACAAAGAATTGTTACTGGCTATAGAATGGTAATTGATTTTAGAAAACTAAATAAAGCAACTAGAAAAGATCATTACCCTCTGCCTTTTATTGATCAAATGTTGGAAAGATTATCTAAGCACACACACTTTTGCTCTCTTGATGGATATTCTAGTTTTTCTCAAATACCTGTTTCACAACCTGATCAAGAGAAAGCCACCTTTACTTGCCCTTTTGGAACTTATGCTTATAGACGTATGCCTTTTGGTTTATGCAATGCACCTGCTACCTTTCAAAGATGTATGACTCCTATATTCTCTGATTTTTGTGAAAAGATTGTTGAGGTTTTCATGGATGATTTTTCTATTTATGGAACTTCTTCTAATGATTGGTTAAGCAACCTTGATCTAGTTTTGCGGAGATGTGAGCAAACTAATCTTGTCTTGAATTGGGAGAAGTGCCACTTTATGGTTAATGAAGGTATTGCGTTGGGGCATAAAATTTCTAAACGAGGTATTGAGGTGGATAAAGCTAAAGTTGTTGCAATTGAGAAAATGCCATGTCCTAGAGATAATAAAGGTATTCGTAGTTTCCTTGGTCATGCTGGTTTCTATAGGAGGTTCATTAAAGACTTCTCTAAAATTTATAGGTCTCTTACTAATCTTTTACAAAAGGATGTTCCATTTGTTTTTGATGATGATTGTGTAGAAGCCTTTGAAACAATTAAGAAAGCCTTACCTTCTGCACCTATTATTCAACCACCTGATTGGAACTTGCCTTTTGAAATCATGTGTGATACTAGTGATTATGCTGGTGGTGATGTTCTAGGATAATGAGTTGATAAGAAATTAAATGTTATTCATTATGCTAGCAAAACTCTAGACAATGCCCGAAGAAATTATGCTACTACTGAAAAGAATTTTTAGCAGTTATGTTTGCTTGTGATAAATTCAGATCTTACATTGTTGATTCCAAAGTAATTGTTCACACTGATCATGCTGCTATGAAATATCTTATGGAAAAGAAAAATGCTAAACCTAGACTCATTAGGTGGGTTCTCTCGCTACAAGAATTTGATTTGCATATCACTGATAGGAAAGAAGCTGAGAACCCTGTAGCTGATAACTTGTCTAGGTTAGAGAATATTCTTGATGACCCACTACATATTGATGATAGCTTTCCCGACGAACAGCTAGCTACAATAAATGTTTCTCATAATACTCCTTGGTATGCTGACTATGCTAATTACATTGTTGTTAAATACATACCACCTAGTTTTACATACGAACAAAAGAAAAAAATTCTTCTATGATTTAAGACATTACTTTTGGGACGACCCACATCTTTATAAAGAAGGAGTAGACTGTATTATTAGACGTTGTGTACCTGAGCATGAACAAGAACAAATCCTACGGAAGTGTCACTCCGAAGCTTATGGAGGGCATCATGCGGGACATAGAACTGCTCACAAGATATTGCAATCTGGTTTTATTAGCGTACTCTCTTCAAGGATGCCCGTAGGTTTGTTTTGTCTTGTGATGAATGTCAAAGATTTGGTAATATTGGTAAGCGTCAAGAAATGCCTATGAATTATTCACTTGCTGTTGAACCATTTGATGTTTGGGGTTTTGATTACATGGGACCATTTCCTTCCTCTAATGGGTACATTCATATTTTGGTTACTGTTGATTATGTTACTAAGTGGGTAGAAGATATTCCAACTAGTAGTGCTGACCATAACACTTCCATTAAAATGCTTAAATAAGTTATTTTCCCAAGGTGTTGAGTCCCTAGATATTTAATGACTGATGGTGGTTCACACTTTATTCTTGGTGCTTTCCGTAAGATGCTTGCTAAATATGATGTTAACCATAAAATTGCATCACCTTATCATACTCAATCTAGTGGTCAAGTTTAGCTTAGCAATAGAGAAATAAAACTAATACTACAAAAAACTATCAATAGGTCTCGAAAGAATTGGTCTAAGAAATTGGATGATGCACTTGGGGCCTACAGAACAGCATATAAAAATCTTATGGGTATGTCTCCCTATAAAATGGTTTATGGAAAAAGCTTGTCATTTGCCTCTTGAGTTGGAACATAAAGCATATTGGGCAATTAAAGAACTCAACTATGATTTCAAACTTGCCGGTGAAAAGAGGTTATTTGATATTAGCTCATCAGATGAATGGAGAACCCAAGCTTATGAAAATGCAAAATTATTTAAAGAAAAAGTTGAAAGATGGCATGACAAAAGAATCCAAAAGCGGGAATTCAAAGTGGGAGAAGATGTTCTCTTGTACAACTCTCATTTTAGATTCTTTGCAGGAAAACTTCTCTCTAAATGGGAAGGACCATATATCATCGAGAAGGTTTATCGTTGTGGAGCCATCAAGATCAATAATCCTGAAGGTACTAACCCGAAGGTAGTCAATGGGCAAAGAATTAAGCACTATATATGAGGTACGCCTATTAATGTTGAAAGCAATATTATTCAAACCATAACACCGGAGGAACACATAAAAGAAACCTTCGAGAACACTCCAGAATACTAAAAAAGAGGAGGTACGTGATACGGTAAGTAAAAGGACTCCGAAAAATCTGCAAAAATATTTTTTGTCAGTTTTGGAATATTACAAGAATTAGGAAAATAAGAAACAACCAGGAAGGCAACCGAGGAGGGCACAAGACACCAGGGGCGCGCCTGCCTTGCCTGGCGCACCCAAGTGGGTTGTGCTCACCTCGGGAACCTTCCCGACTCCGTTTTCCTCCCATTTGCTTGTTTCCCAAGATAAAAAATATATTTATATAGCCCCCGAACGTATTGACCATCGTATCGCGGAGAAATCATCTATTCTTGTTTCTCGCTGTTTTTCTGTCAGATCTAGCAAAGCTAGGCATCATGTCTTCTCCCTCTTCCAACAACGGGGAAGGAGATGCTTGGTTGATGAAGATAGAACTAAAAAGGGAGAAACCGAAGAAAGCCATCCAAGAGGACAAGGAGGCTACGGTGGATCAAACTCAAATAGGAGAGCAAGCTATTCCGGCGGAAGAGGAAGAATATCCTTCAACCTTACTACGCTCATCTTACCCCCACTGAAATTGAAGCCTTTAAGGCCTTCGAGACGGTTCGTGTTCAGAATAAGTACCTCACTCGTGAAAATATTTCATTACAAGAGCACATCAACGCCCTCCGAAGCATCATCCGTAGATTGGAGTACCTGCTGATGGCCACTACCTCATCAGCACCACCATCATCATCTTCCCCACCAAAGGAAACTTGAGTTCTTGGTATGGGCACCCCCCTTGGCTTGTGCCAAGCTTGGGGGAGGTGCCCTGGTATCGTCTCACCACCACTATCTTTGCCTTTATCTATTTTAGTTCGATATTTAGTTATCCTATGGTTTCGTTGAATAAAAGTTTAGTTCGATCCTTTCTTTTTGAGTGCTTGCTTAGTGATCTATATATCTATGTAATCGTGTGGAGATATATAGTAAAGGGCAGTTTGAGTTTTGTTTCTTTACTCTTTTGTTTCAATAAAAAGGAAAGAAAATAAATGAAAAAATAGCATATGCTAATCTTATAGTAAGTAACGAGATCACACAAGGAAAAGTATAAGTGTTAAAAAATTGTTGGAGATTGACAATAGCATTGGTCAATGATGCAACTCATGAAAGAATTAATAAGGGAAGAGAAGATTCACATGCAAATATACTATCTTGGACATCTTCTATGGTTGTGATCCCCCATTAAATATTATATGTCACAATTGTTGACATTGGACAAGGAAGACAACGTAATGAGTTATACCCGTTCATATCCACATAGAAGTTATATTGTCATAGATCCTTCAACATGTGGTGCTTGCTCAACATCTTTTCTAGCCAAAAATTCTGCACTAAGTAGAGATACTACTTGTGCATCCAAAAACCTTAAACCCAAATTCATGCCTTGAGAGTCCATCATACCTACCTATGGATTGAGTAAGATCATTCAAGTAAGTTATCATCGGTGCAATAAGGCAATAAAAATTGCTTCTAAATGTGTTGGATCATTTAGTGTAAGATAAAATTGAGCATTGTACGAACTTGTGATGGCAAAGTAATAAAAGCGACAGACTGCATAATAAAGGTTGATATCATAAGGGGCAATATAACGTGACGTTATTTTGCATTAAAGGATTTGGAATACAAATAGAAAGCGCATGGCAACCTCTGCTTCCCTCTGCGAAGGGACCATCCTTTACTTTTATGTATTTACTTTTATGCAAGAGTCAAAGTATTCTTCCCCTTTCCTTTTTATTTTCTATTTTCGCAAGCATCATGTGGCGAGGAAAGATCTAAGCACATATATCCAGTTGGATATGAGTGAGCATGAATTATTATTGTTGACATCACCCTTGAGGTGAACACGTTGGGAGGCGAAACTATAAGCCCCTATCTTTCTATGTGTCCTGTTGAAACTTTTTGCTCATGGGTATGCTTTAAGTGTTAGCAATCATAGAAGATTAACTGATGGTTGAGTATGTGGACTTGCCAAAAGGCTCCGATACCTGACCCTTCCTGAAAATATGATGAATTGTAGTTGCAAAGTTGACTGAGAACATAGTTTGTTGATTTTCAATAGAGTTTATGCTTTATACTTCAATGTTGTGATGAGTTGTTACTTGTTCTTGAGAAGTTATATGATAAAAGTTGTGTGATAAAGCTTTATGTTAAAGTTCTTTGCTGTTATAATAATAATCATGATGCTTCTATGACCATATTTTATTTTTATCGACACCTCTCTCTCTAAGCATGTGTACATGTTTTTCGATATCGGTTTTTCGCTTGAGGACACGTGAGGTCTAAGCTTGGGGGAGTTGATACGGTCATTTTGCATCATGATTTCCTGCTGTTATTTATAATGTTTTTATAAATAATAATGCTTTTTGAAGTATTTCTAATGCCTTTTCTCTCATAATATGCAAGGTTTACACAAAGAGGGAGAATGCCGGCACCTGGAATTCTGGACCTAAAAAAGCGATGTCAAAGTTACCTACTCTACACATCTCCAAATGAGTTGAAACTGCACAGAGAATTATTTTGGAATATTTGAGAAATATTGGAGCAAATAACTATAGGGGGCACATGGTGAGCACAAGACACCAGGGTGCGCCAGCCCCCCCCAGGCGCGCCCTGGTATATATGTCACTTTGATCTTGAGCATGATTATCATTTCTGAGTATTTACTTTTGTTCTTGAGGTCATGGGAGAAGTCATGTTGCAAGTAATCATGCGAACACGAATCAAGCCAACATGATGAAAGTGACATGGTGAAATTCCCGTGTACCCTCAAGAACGCTTTGCTTATCATAAGAGATCGTTTTGGCCTGTCCTTTGCCACAAAAGGATTGGGCTACCTTGCTGCACTTTATTAACCTTTACCATTTTTCATGGTACAACACGGTCACCTATGGGGCCGTCGGCCCCTTTGTGGTTCGGCAAGGGGGAAGGGCGCGTTGCACAAAGAGCGGAGGCTGTAGAACAGCACGACGGCGATGACTCAGGCAGTTTTTACCCAGGTTCGGGCCGCCGCGAGGCGTAAAACCCTACTACTGCTTTGGTAGATTGATGAGAGGACCGTAGTGGAGACGCGGCGCCCAAGCCCGGCAAGGTAGCCTTGGGAAGTGGGCAGCTACGCGTGTGTGAGTGTACAAGGGTCCGAATCCTTTCTAAGGTTGCCATAACCCTCCTTTTATAGGTCAAGGGGTCACCACAATGGCAAAGTAGTCATTATGCACTGATCAGACAGCAAACAGTGCTATCATACCTAACTCTATCGATAGGACAAGGCGCATTAAATGCACCGCGTAGTGTCACATCGTGGTAGTAGCCCGGCAAGCCTTGCCGCGCTACTTTAGCTGTCTCTCGCCCTGTCTGCTTGACACGCCTTAGAACGGGTGTCACGCAGGGTGGATCTTCTCCTCAGATGGTGCCGCATGCCAGAGGACAGCCACTTAATCACTTGGGGGTTCGACACCGCACTGATAATTGACTTGGGTCGTTGTGCGGTGGAGCGGTGGTGCCTTGGCAGGGTTGGCATCCTCGGCGTCCCCGGCAAGCCTGCCGGGGGAGTCTTGAGACATGCCTTTGGTGTGGCCTCGACCTGACCGGGCTCGCCTGCCCGGCAAGGGAGGTATTTCCTTAGTGATATCTTGCTTCTTTGGCTTGTCTTTGTCTTCTTGATCTGCTCTTTGATTCCTCAAAGAGCTATCTCTTCTACTTGGCCTTGTCTTGGATGTTGTAAACTTGCCCTCGAGCCTGTGTACAGTCTGGGAAACATACACCAGGGTTTGTTGCACCAACAGGAGCCCCCGGGCGTGGCCCGAACGCGCTGCTGAGCGTTGTCGGGGTAGGCCCTATCCAGTACACAGGCGAAGAGCTTGTGGTAGCTCATCCCTTGATATCTTCTTTGCTTCTTCATTATCATGTGCTTGAGTCAGTTTCCGGTTTTTTCCCACGTCATGCCAGACATTATGGGGGAGATTAAAGCCACGATCTGTGGGATACCCACGTCCCATGTTCATGGGGCGTTAACTGCCATTCCACCAGCTTTCCCGCTCCTGGTGCCTCCGCCACGTGTGCTGCATGCATTGCACGGGGTTGCTGGCGGATGCGGAGGGCGCGGGAATGGGCGCCATGGTAGAAAGCCAGGCGTCGTGGATTAGCGCAGGGGTCCGGCCTTGATTCCATGCGCCGTTGGTGGCATAGAGGAGTCAGATTGGCGGAACGGGGCGGTCCTCCCTCTTGATGGGGAGCCAGCCCCTGGCTCCGTTCGCCTATAAAAGGGAACGTGGTCGAGGTGCTAACTCACACCTATCCCTTCCCTCTTTCTTTTGGTATCACCTCTCCACCATGGCAAGGGGGAGAGGGCGCAGTAGCGTCCCAGTCGTGGCGATAAGGGCTTCTGCTCGACAATGCCTCCCACCTCCTGCCGGGGACACGGAGGCGGAGCCCACTGTACGGGTAGGTGGGAGAGGACGCAAGCGTGGCCGTCGTGGATCCCAGGGACGAGGAGGGCGAGGCGGCACTTTGATCGCGCCTCCCCCGGCCATCCAGAACCCAAATGAAGGCCACGTCAGGAACCAACCGTTAGAGTTTATCGTCAAGCTGCACGGGCCTCCGCGCAGCCGCCTTCGGCTTCCTACTCCATTTGCAAGGGTAATGGAGGTCGAACAACCATCGGGGTTGAGGCTGCACATGAGGGGCTGTTGCAATGGCAGCATGCGGGCACACGTGGAGTTCCCCGCTCCCCATCTCATGCTCCTCAGGTGTGGCTGGAAGACTTTTGCACATGCTCATAGCTTGCCGGTGGGGCACGTTATCCATTTCAAGTTAATGGACGCCTCCTTGCTCTCCGTCAAGGTCTTCAGGCATTTGGGTCCTCACTTAGGGTGCTGCGCGGAGAGCTCTACCGACGATGAAAGCTCCTCCTCGAGCGATAGCGATGAGGAAGACAGTGACGGCGGTGACGATAGAACCGATGGAGGGGACGACGGCTCCGACTCGGGCTGAGTGCCAGGCGTACCATCACCATCAGTCGGCGGCACCGCCATCTGCACCCACATCTCCTTCCCGGCAAGGCGATTGGCCGGGGGGGGGGGTTGGATGTGGACGTGTGGATGGTGTCCCCGGCTCCTCCAGCTGTCTTCCAGCTGGACACCGGCAGGCTTCCCCATGGGCTACGACTTCTTTCACCCTGCCGCGCCCTGCTGGCCCTGGTGGCGGTGACCAGGGGCATCCTTCCGCCGCTCTCTTCACCGTCACCTTCGTCCGCGCCCTCCCGATCTTGTCAGGCTCCTTGCCACGGGGCCTGATGGGGTCAGGCTGGGCTTCTGTCCAGGCACTCCTTTTGCCTTCTTCGCCTTCCCCTGTAGTCCCTAGGAGGAGAGGGACAAGAAAGGGATTACAGGGCACTTATGTCTTTTCAGTCTAAAATATGTAGGCACTTGCCAAACTTTAGTCTTAAATATGTAATCTATTTTACCCATGTCTGCGCTCTGTAAGATTTGTACTTGCTTATCAGTGTATTAATGAAAAATACAAGTCTTGCCGGGTACTTGTGCATGTACTACGTCCATGCAAAGGATGGACGCCTTTATACTTTTAACTAAACAAGAGTCCTTGGCAAGCTATCTTGTCGGTGCCTTCCATGGTTGCCGCGGAGGCCAGGCCTGCGGGGCTTTAGAAATATGGAGAGGGACCGGCCCCTTGTCAACCTTTTTCTTGTCAAATGCCACTACAACCTTCCTGACCGAAGCAACGTTCTGGTCAAAGGATGGGAGCACAAATGCTTCGAAGGTGATAAGGTTTTCCTATGCACAAGTTCTCTTCTTTCAAAGACATGTATGGATAAAAAAAGAGAACATATCTGTTTAGCTTGTCGGAGATCGATATGTAGGCTTGTTCCCTTTTCTTCCTTTTGGGATCGAGTCTGCGGCAAGAATCCTGCATTTAGTGCAAAGAGAAGCAGTAGCAACATATGATCCCTTCTATATGCTCATGGAAAGTTCATGTTTATGCTCATGATATTCTATGCATGCAGGTTTTTTGGGGCCCCCAGCACTTCGTTTATTTATCCGCTGCTCAGGATTTGCGCCTGGCTTTGTACAAAGGGTTACATGCAGCATCGACAAAGCTTGTACAAAAGGTTGGCTACCGGGAAGGGGGCCGGTAGCCGCGCCTTATGGGTAGAGCTTACGAAGATGCTCAATATTCCATGAGGTTTCCACCTTGAAGCCATCTTCGGTCTCCAGATGGACTGCGCCAGGTCTGGTGACTCGTACCACCCGGTAAGGGCCTTCCCACTTCGGCGTCAACTTGTTGGAACCCTTGGCGGACTGAACACGCCTAAGGACAAGGTTGCCTTCCTCAAGACTCTGGGCATGGACCCTGCGGCTGTGATAGCGACGAAGGGCCTGCTGGTATCGTGCAGCATGTACAGCAGCCCAAAGACGGTTCTCCTCAAGTAGCACAGCGTCGTCACGCCAGTGCTGTTCTTGCGCTACTTCATAGTAGGCAAGTACTCGAGGTGACCTGTATATGATTTCCGTGGGGAGCACTGCTTCTGCCCCATAGACTAGGGAGAAGGGAGTCTGGCTGGTAGCTCGATTTGGTGTCGTACGGAGGGACCAAAGAACCACCGGCAGCTCGTCGATCCATTGTGTGCCACACTTTTGCAGCCTATCAAATGTTCTTGTCTTGAGTCATCGCAGCACTTCAGCGTTCGCCCTGTCAGCTTGTCCGTTGCTTCTGGGATGGGCAATAGAGGTGAACGAGACCTTGCTTCTGAGGGCATGAACTTATTGCATGAAGGCGCAACTTGTGAATTGGGTGCCATTGTCAGTGATGACACTGGCGGGTACTCTGAAATGGCATACCAATCCTTTCAAGAACTTGGTAGCTGATTCTACGGTCACCTTCTTCATGGGCTCCACCTCCGGCCAGTTTGTAAACTTGTCGATAGCAACATACAAGAATTCAAAGCCCCCGGTAGCACGGGGGAAGGGGCCCAAGATGTCGAGCCCCTAGACAAAAAATGGCCATGACAAAGGGATCGTTTGGAGAGTTTGAGCAGGCTGATGGATATTCTTGGAGTGGAACTAGCAGGCTTCACATCCGGTGACTAGCTCAGTTGCATCTTGGAGGACCGAGGGCCAGTAGAAACCTTTCCGGAAAGCTTTTCCAACCAAAGCCATTTACCCAATATGTGAGCCGCACACGCCTTTGTCTATCTCTGCCAATAGTTCCTTTCCTTCTTCCCGGCAAATGCACTTCAGTTTCACACCATTGGACCTCCTTTTGTATAGTGCGTTGTCGACAAACTGATACATACTAGCCCTCCGGGCTACTCTTTCAGCTTCTTCTTCCTCCTCGGGAAGTTCTCCAGTTTGGAGGTAGTGGACGATGTGTTGTGCCCAAGTTGGAGCCTACGATCCGACAACTAGGGCCAATGGCACCTCCTCACTCGTGAGGGAACCTGCCTTGACCACAAAGACCTGAGGTCCCGCGGAAGAGAGCAACTCGCCAAGCGAGGTGGAGTCGTTCCCGGCGGCCCCCGTACGGGGGACCTCTGAAGGTTCTGCCGGTAAAGGCTTGCCAGAGTCCAGCTTCCTCCTCTTTCTAGCCATTATCAATGGGGATACAGATGGCTGAGTCAAATGGAGGACAAAGGTTCCCGGTTCCACAAGGAGCTTCTGTGCGGCACACTTTGACAGATAATCAGCAGTGCTATTTTCCGCAAGTGGTACATGCTCTGTTTGCATCCGTCAAAGTGTTCCTCCAACTTCCTCACTTCTTCAACGTATGCCTCCATTCACGGGCTCTGGTAATCCTTGTTGACTTGTCTCACTACCAGCTGTGAATCTCCTCGGATGATCAGCTTTTTGATCCCCAACTCTATCGCAATCCTGAGCCCGGCAAGGAGCCCTTCATACTCCGCAGTGTTGTTGGTAGCCCTGATACGTCTCCAACGTATCTATAATTTTTTATTGCTCCATGCTATATTATCTTCTGTTTTGGACATTATTGGGCTTTATTATCCACTTTTATATTATTTTTGGGACTAACCTATTAATCGGAGGCCCAGCCCAGAATTGCTGTTTTTTGCTATTTCAGAGTTTCGCAGAAAAAGAATATCAAATTGAGTCCAAACGGAATGAAACCTTCGGGAACGTGATTTTCAGAACGAACATGATCCAGAGGACTTGGAACCTACGTCAAGAAATCAAAGAGGAAGCCACGAGGTAGGGGGGCGCGCCTACCCCCTGGGCACACCCTCCACCCTCGTGGGCCCCATGTTGCTCCACCGACGTACTCCTTCCTCCTATATATACCTACGTACCCCCAAACGATCAGATACGGAGCCAAAAACCTAATTCCACCGCCGCAACCTTCTGTACCCACGAGATCCCATCTTGGGGCCTATTCCGGAGCTCCGCCGGAAGGGGCATCGATCACGGAGGGCTTCTACATCAACACCATAGCCACTCCGATGAAGTGTGAGTAGTTTACCTCAGACCTTCGGGTCCATAGTTATTAGCTAGATGGCTTCTTCTCTCTTTTTGGATCTCAATACAATGTTCTCCCCCTCTCTCGTGGAGATCTATTCGATGTAATCTTCTTTTGCGGTGTGTTTGTTGAGACCGATGAATTGTGGCTTTATGATCAAGTTTATCTATGAACAATATTTGAATCTTCTGAATTCTTTTATGTATGATTTGTTATCTTTGCAAGTCTCTTCGAATTATCAGTTTGGTTTGGCCTACTAGATTGATCTTTCTTGCAATGGGAGAAGTGCTTAGCTTTGGGTTCAATCTTGCGGTGTCCTTTCCCAGTGACAGTAGGGGCAGCAAGGCACGTATAGTATTGTTGCCATCGAGGATAACAAGATGGTTTTTTTTATCATATTGCATGAATTTATCCCTCTACATCATGTCATCATGCTTAAAGCGTTACTCTGTTCTTATGAACTTAATACTCTAGATGCATGCTGGATAGCGGTCGATGTGTGGAGTAATAGTAGTAGATGCAGGCAGGAGTCGGTCTACTTGTCACGGACGTGATGCCTATATACATGATCATACCTAGATATTCTCATAACTATGCTCAATTCTGTCAATTGCTCAACAGTAATTTGTTCACCCACCGTAAAATACTTATGCTCTTGAGAGAAGCCACTAGTGAAACCTATGGCCCCCGGGTCTATCTTCATCATATTAATCTTCCAACACTTAGTTATTTTCGTTGCTTTTTTACTTTGCTTGTATTTTACTTTGCATCTTTATCATAAAAATATCAAAAATATTATCCTATCATATCTATCAGATCTCAATCTCGTAAGTGACCGTGTAGGGATTGACAACCCCTTATCGCGTTGGTTGCGAGGATTTATTTGTTTGTGTAGGTGCGAGGGACTTGCGCATAGCCTCCTACTGGATTGATACCTTGGTTCTCAAAAACTGAGGGAAATACTTACGCTACTTTGCTGCATCACCTTTCCTCTTCAAGGGAAAAACCAATGCAGTGCTCAAGAGGTAGCAAGAAGGATTTCTGGCGCCGTTGCCGGGGAGGTCTACGCAAAAATCAACATACCAAGTACCCATCACAAACCCTTATCTCCCGCATTACATTATTTGCCATTTGCCTCTCGTTTTGCTCTCCCCCACTTCACCCTTGCCGTTTTATTCGCCCTCTCTTTTCCGTTCGCCTATTTTTTGCTTGCTTCTTGTTTTCTCGTGTGTTGGATTACTTGCTTGTCACGATGGCTCTACCCAGATTTGGTGATCTTCACCTTAAAAGGTTAGAAGAGATCGAAAGCAACGTCAGGAGTTTTATGGTTTTGCAATTTGAGCATAATAATTTCTTCAGAAACGAGCTTAAGGAACAAAAAAGATTTATGAGTTATATGAATAAAGAGCTCGATGATATGTCTAAATAATTTGATGGTTTGAGATCCCAAATTGCTCGTCTTGAAAAGTTGATAGCTGAAATATCGGATAAGCAGGCTACCTTAGTTAATAAGATGGCCGCTAAACCGGATTTCTATGAAAATAAAGATGAAGATCTAAAAGTTATTGATGTGTCCCCTATTAAATCCTTGTTTTGCAATATGAATCTTGATAATGACGGGACTGAATGTGATCCACCTTTACCTAGAAGGCGTTCCAAAAATTCGGAGTTTTAGATCTTGATGCTAAAATTGATAAATGTGGGATTGAAGAGAACAAAACCCTAGATATTAATAAACCCACTATCTTGGATTTCAAGGAATTTAATTATGATAATTGCTCTTTGATAGATTGTATTTCCTTGTTGCAATCCGTGCTAAATTCTCCTCATGCTTATAGTCAAAATAAAGCTTTTACCAACCATATTGTTGATGCTTTGATGCAATCTTATGAAGAAAAGCTTGAGTTGGAAGTTTCTATCCCTAGAAAACTTTATGATGAGTGGGAACCTACTATTAAAATTAAGATTAAAGATCATGAATGCTATGCTTTGTGTGATTTGGGTGCTAGTGTTTCCACGATTCCAAAAACTTTGTGCGATTTGCTAGGTTTCCGTGATTTTGATGATTGCTCCTTAAACATGCACCTTGCGGATTCCACTATTAAGAAACCTATGGCAAGAACTAATGATGTTCTTGTTGTTGCAAATAGGAACTATGTGCCCGTAGATTTTATTGTTCTTGATATAGATTGCAATCCTTCATGTCCTATTATTCTTGGTAGACCTTTCCTTAGAACGATTGGTGCAATTATTGATATGAAGGAAGGGAATATTAGATTCCAATTTCCATTAAAGAAAGACATGGAACACTTCCCTAGGAAGAAAATAAAATTACCATATGAATCTATTATGAGAGCCACTTATGGATTGCCAACCAAAGATGGCAATACCTAGACCTATCCCTGCTATTATGCCTAGCTAGGGGCGTTAAACGATAGCGCTTGTTGGGAGGCAACCCAATTTTATTTTTTTAGTTTTTTGCTTTTTGCTTCTGTTTAGGAATATATATTTGTTCTAGCCTCTGGTTAGATGTGTTTTTTTGTTTTAATTAGTGTTTGTGCCAAGTTAAACCTATAGGATCTTCTTGGATGATAGTTATTTGATCTTGCAGAAAATTCCAGAAACTTTCTGTTCACGAAAATAATTGTTAAAAATCACCAGAACGTGATAAAACATTGATTCCAATTGGTGCTGATCAATAAACAAATTTTCTAGGACGTCCTATTTTGACTTATTTTTTGGAGTTCCAGAAGTTTGCGTTAGTTACAGATTACTACAGATTGTTCTGTTTTTGACAGATTCTGTTTTTCGTGTGTTGTTTGCTTATTTTGATGAATCTATGGCTAATAAAATAGTTTATAAACCATAGAGAAGTTGGAATACAGTAGGTTTAACAACAATATAAATAAATAATGATTTCATTACTGTACCTTGAAGTGGTCTTTTGCTTTCTTTCGCTAACGGAGCTCACGAGATTTTCTGCTGAGTTTTGTGTTGTGAAGTTTTCAAGTTTTGGGTGAAAGATTTGATGGATTATGGAACAAGGAGTGGCAAGAGCCTAAGCTTAGGGATGCCCATGGCACCCCCAAGATAATCTAAGGACACTGAAAAGCCAAAGCTTGGGGATGCCCTGGAAGGCATCCCTCTTTCGTCTACTTCCATCGGTAACTTTACTTGGAGCTATATTTTTATTCACCACATGATATGTGTTTTGCTTGGATGTCTTGTATGAGTTGAGTCTTTGCTTTTTAGTTTACCATAATCATCCTTGCTGTACACACCTTTTGAGAGAGACACACATGATTCGGAAATTATTAGAATACTCTATGCGCTTCACTTATATCTTTTGAGTTATATAGTTTTTGCTCTAGTACTTCACTTATATCTTTTAGAGCACGGTGGTGGATTTGTTTTATAGAAACTATTGATCTCTCATGCTTCACTTAGATTTTTTTGAGAGTCTTAAATAGCATGGTAATTTTCTTAAATAATCCTAATATGCTAGGTATTCAAGATTAGTAAAAACTTTCTTATGAGTGCGTTGAATACTAGGAGAAGTTTGATGCTTGATGATTGTTTTGAGATATGGAGGTAGTGATATCAAAGTTGTGCTAGTTGAGTAGTTGTGAATTTGAGAAATACTTGTGTTGAAGTTTGCAAGTCCAGTAGCATGCACGTATGGTAAACGTTATGTAACAAATTTGAAACTTGAGGTGTTCTTTGATTGTCCTCCTTATGAGTGGCGGTCGGGGACGAGCGATGGTCTTTTCCTACCAATCTATCCCCCTAGTAGCATGCGCGTAGTGCTTGGTTTTTGATGACTTGTAGATTTTTGCAATAAGTATGTGAGTTCTTTATGACTAATGTTGAGTCCATGGATTATACGCACTCTCACCTTTCCACCATTGCTAGCCTCTTCGGTACCGTGCATTGCCCTTTCTCACATTGAGAGTTGGTGCAAACTTCGCCGGTGCATCCAAACCCCGTGATATGATACACTCTTTCACACATAAACCTCCTTATATCTTCCTCAAAACATCCACCATACCTACCTATTATGGCATTTCCATAGCCATTCCGAGATATATTGCCATGCAACTTTCCACCATTCCGTTTACCCTGACACATTCATAATTGTCATATTGCTTTGCATGATCATGTAGTTGACATAGTATTTGTGGCAAAGCCACCATTCATAATTCTTTCATACATGTCACTCTTGGTTCATTGCATATCCCGGTACACCGCCGGAGGCATTCATATAGAGTCATACTTTGTTCTAGTATCGAGTTGTAATCATTGAGTTGTAAATAAATAGAAGTGTGATGATCATCATTTTCTAGAGCATTGTCCCAAGTGAGGAATAAAAAAAGAGAGAGAAAGGCCACAAAATAAGAGAAGGCCCAAAAAAATGAGAGAAAAAGAGAGAAGGGACAATGTTACTATCCTTTTACCACACTTGTGCTTCAAAGTAGCACCATAATCTTCATGATAGAGAGTCTCTTGTTTTGTCACTTTCATATACTAGTGGGAATTTTTCATTATAGAACTTGGCTTGTATATTCCAACAACGGGCCTCCTCAAGTGCCCTAGGTCTTCGTGAGTAAGAAAGTTGGATGCACACCCACTTAGTTTCTTTTGTTGAGCTTTCATATATTTATAGCTCTAGTGCATCCGTTGCATGGCAATCCCTACTCCTTGCATTGACATCAATCGATGGGCATCTCCATAGCTCATTGATTAGCCTCATTGATGTGAGACTTTCTCCCTTTTTGTCTTCTACACATAACCCCCATCATCATATTCTATTCCACCCATAGTGCTATGTCCATGGCTCGCCCTCATGTATTGCGTGAAGGTTGAAAAAGTTTGAGATTACTAAAGTATGAAACAATTGCTTGGCTTGTCATCGAGGTTGTGCATGATGAGAGCATTCTTGTGTGACGAAGATGGAGCATGACTAAACTAGATGATTTTGTAGGGATGAGCTTTCTTTGGCCATGTTATTTTGAGAGGACATAATTGCTTAGTTAGTATGCTTGAAGTATTATTATTTTTATGTCAATATGAACTTTTATCTTGAATCTTTCGGATCTGAATATTCATACCACAATTAAGAAGAATTACATTGAAATTATGCCTAGTAGCATTCCACATCAAAAATTCTGTTTTTATCATTTACCTACTCGAGGACGAGCATGAATTAAGCTTGGGGACAAAGGTTCCCGGTTCCACAAGGAGCTTTTGTGCGGCACACTTTGACAGATAATCAGCAGTGCTATTTTCCGCAAGTGGTACATGCTCTGTTTGCATCCGTCAAAGTGTTCCTCCAACTTCCTCACTTCTTCAACGTATGCCTCCATTCACGGGCTCTGGTAATCCTTGTTGACTTGTCTCACTACCAGCTGTGAATCTCCTCGGATGATCAGCTTTTTGATCCCCAACTCTATCGCAATCCTGAGCCCGGCAAGGAGCCCTTCATACTCCGCAGTGTTGTTGGTAGCCCTGATACGTCTCCAACGTATCTATAATTTTTTATTGCTCCATGCTATATTATCTTCTGTTTTGGACATTATTGGGCTTTATTATCCACTTTTATATTATTTTTGGGACTAACCTATTAATCGGAGGCCCAGCCCAGAATTGCTGTTTTTTGCTATTTCAGAGTTTCGCAGAAAAAGAATATCAAATTGAGTCCAAACGGAATGAAACCTTCGGGAACGTGATTTTCAGAACGAACATGATCCAGAGGACTTGGACCCTACGTCAAGAAATCAAGAGGAAGCCACGAGGTAGGGGGGCGCGCCTACCCCCCTGGGCACACCCTCCACCCTCGTGGGCCCCATGTTGCTCCACCGACGTACTCCTTCCTCCTATATATACCTAAGTACCCCCAAACGATCAGATACGGAGCCAAAAACCTAATTCCACCGCCGCAACCTTCTGTACCCACGAGATCCCATCTTGGGGCCTATTCCGGAGCTCCGCCGGAAGGGGCATCGATCACGGAGGGCTTCTACATCAACACCATAGCCACTCCGATGAAGTGTGAGTAGTTTACCTCAGACCTTCGGGTCCATAGTTATTAGCTAGATGGCTTCTTCTCTCTTTTTGGATCTCAATACAATGTTCTCCCCCTCTCTCGTGGAGATCTATTCGATGTAATCTTCTTTTGCGGTGTGTTTATTGAGACCGATGAATTGTGGGTTTATGATCAAGTTTATCTATGAACGATATTTGAATCTTTTGAATTCTTTTATGTATGATTGGTTATCTTTGCAAGTCTCTTCGAATTATCAGTTTGGTTTGGCCTACTAGATTGATCTTTCTTGCAATGGGAGAAGTGCTTAGCTTTGGGTTCAATCTTGCGGTGTCCTTTCCCAGTGACAGTAGGGGCAGCAAGGCACGTATAGTATTGTTGCCATCGAGGATAACAAGATGGGTTTTTTTATCATATTGCATGAATTTATCCCTCTACATCATGTCATCTTGCTTAAAGCGTTACTCTGTTCTTATGAACTTAATACTCTAGATGCATGCTGGATAGCGGTCGATGTGTGGAGTAATAGTAGTAGATGCAGGCAGGAGTCGGTCTACTTGTCTCGGACGTGATGCCTATATACATGATCATACCTAGATATTCTCATAACTATGCTCAATTCTGTCAATTGCTCAACAGTAATTTGTTCACCCACCGTAAAATACTTATGCTCTTGAGAGAAGCCACTAGTGAAACCTATGGCCCCCGGGTCTATCTTCATCATATTAATCTTCCAACACTTAGTTATTTCGTTGCTTTTTACTTTGCTTTTATTTTACTTTGCATCTTTATCATAAAAATATCAAAAATATTATCCTATCATATCTATCAGATCTCACTCTCGTAAGTGACCGTGTAGGGATTGACAACCCCTTATCGCGTTGGTTGCGAGGATTTATTTGTTTGTGTAGGTGCGAGGGACTTGCGCGTAGCCTCCTACTGGATTGATACCTTGGTTCTCAAAAACTGAGGGAAATACTTACGCTACTTTGCTGCATCACCCTTTCCTCTTCAAGGGAAAACCAACGCAGTGCTCAAGAGGTAGCAAGAAGGATTTCTGGCGCCGTTGCCGGGGAGGTCTACGCAAAAGTCAACATACCAAGTACCCATCACAAACCCTTATCTCCCGCATTACATTATTTGCCATTTGCCTCTCGTTTTGCTCTCCCCCACTTCACCCTTGCCGTTTTATTCGCCCTCTCTTTTCCGTTCGCCTCTTTTTTGCTTGCTTCTTGTTTGCTCGTGTGTTGGATTACTTGCTTGTCACGATGGCTCTACCCAGATTTGGTGATCTTCACCTTAAAAGGTTAGAAGAGATCGAAAGCAACGTCAGGAGTTTTATGGTTTTGCAATTTGAGCATAATAATTTCTTCAGAAACGAGCTTAAGGAACAAAAAAGCTTTATGAGTTATATGAATAAAGAGCTCGATGATATGTCTAAATAATTTGATGGTTTGAGATCCCAAATTGCTCGTCTTGAAAAGTTGATAGCTGAAATATCGGATAAGCAGGCTACCTTAGTTAATAAGATGGCCGCTAAACCGGATTTCTATGAAAATAAAGATGAAGATCTAAAAGTTATTGATGTGTCCCCTATTAAATCCTTGTTTTGCAATATGAATCTTGATAATGACGGGACTGAATGTGATCCACCTTTACCTAGAAGGCGTTCCAAAAATTCGGAGTTTTTAGATCTTGATGCTAAAATTGATAAAAGTGGGATTGAAGAGAACAAAACCCTAGATATTAATAAACCCACTATTTTGGATTTCAAGGAATTTAATTATGATAATTGCTCTTTGATAGATTGTATTTCCTTGTTGCAATCCGTGCTAAATTCTCCTCATGCTTATAGTCAAAATAAAGCTTTTACCAAACATATCGTTGATGCTTTGATGCAATCTTATGAAGAAAAGCTTGAGTTGGAAGTTTCTATCCCTAGAAAACTTTATGATGAGTGGGAACCTACTATTAAAATTAAGATTAAAGATCATGAATGCTATGCTTTGTGTGATTTGGGTGCTAGTGTTTCCACGATTCCAAAACTTTGTGCGATTTGCTAGGTTTCCGTGATTTTGATGATTGCTCTTAAACATGCACCTTGCGGATTCCACTATTAAGAAACCTATGGGAAGAATTAATGATGTTCTTATTGTTGCAAATAGGAACTATGTGCCCGTAGATTTTATCGTTCTTGATATAGATTGCAATCCTTCATGTCCTATTATTCTTGGTAGACCTTTCCTTAGAACGATTGGTGCAATTATTGATATGAAGGAAGGGAATATTAGATTCCAATTTCCATTAAAGAAAGCATGGAACACTTCCCTAGGAAGAAAATAAAATTACCATATGAATCTATTATGAGAGCCACTTATGGATTGCCTACCAAAGATGGCAATACCTAGATCTATCCCTTGCTTTATGCCTAGCTAGGGGCGTTAAACGATAGCGCTTGTTGGGAGGCAACCCAATTTTATTTTTAGTTTTTTGCTTTTTGCTTCTGTTTAGGAATAAATATTTGTTCTAGCCTCTGGTTAGATGTGTTTTTATGTTTTAATTAGTGTTTGTGCCAAGTTAAACCTATAGGATCTTCTTGGATGATAGTTATTTGATCTTGCAGAAATTCCAGAAACTTTCTGTTCACGAAAATAATTGTTAAAAATCACCAGAACGTGATAAAATATTGATTCCAATTGGTGCTGATCAATAAACAAATTTTCTAGGACGTCCTATTTTGGCTGATTTTTTGGAGTTCCAGAAGTTTGCGTTAGTTACAGATTACTACAGATTGTTCTGTTTTTGACAGATTCTGTTTTTCGTGTGTTGTTTGCTTATTTTGATGAATCTATGGCTAGTAAAATAGTTTATAAACCATAGAGAAGTTGGAATACAGTAGGTTTAACACCAATATAAATAAATAATGAGTTCATTACAGTACCTTGAAGTGGTCTTTTGCTTTCTTTCGCTAACGGAGCTCACGAGATTTTCTGCTGAGTTTTGTGTTGTGAAGTTTTCAAGTTTTGGGTGAAAGATTTGATGGATTATGGAACAAGGAGTGGCAAGAGCCTAAGCTTAGGGATGCCCATGGCACCCCCAAGATAATCTAAGGACACTAAAAGCCAAAGCTTGGGGATGCCCCGGAAGGCATCCCTCTTTCGTCTACTTCCATCGGTAACTTTACTTGGAGCTATATTTTTATTCACCACATGATATGTGTTTTGCTTGGAGCGTCTTGTATGATTTGAGTCTTTGCTTTTTAGTTTACCACAATCATCCTTGCTGTACACACCTTTTGAGAGAGACACACATGATTCGGAAATTATTAGAATACTCTATGTGCTTCACTTATATCTTTTGAGTTATATAGTTTTGCTCTAGTACTTCACTTATATCTTTTAGAGCACGGTGGTGGATTTGTTTTATAGAAACTATTGATCTCTCATGCTTCACTTAGATTATTTTGAGAGTCTTAAATAGCATGGTAATTTCTTAAATAATCCTAATATGCTAGGTATTCAAGATTAGTAAAAACTTTCTTATGAGTGTGTTGAATACTAGGAGAAGTTTGATGCTTGATGATTGTTTTGAGATATGGAGGTAGTGATATCAAAGTTGTGCTAGTTGAGTAGTTGTGAATTTGAGAAATACTTGTGTTGAAGTTTGCAAGTCCAGTAGCATGCACGTATGGTAAACGTTATGTAACAAATTTGAAACTTGAGGTGTTCTTTGATTGTCCTCCTTATGAGTGGCGGTCGGGGACGAGCGATGGTCTTTTCCTACCAATCTATCCCCCTAGGAGCATGCGCGTAGTGCTTGGTTTTTGATGACTTGTAGATTTTTGCAATAAGTATGTGAGTTCTTTATGACTAATGTTGAGTCCATGGATTATACGCACTCTCACCTTTCCACCATTGCTAGCCTCTTCGGTACCGTGCATTGCCCTTTCTCACATTGAGAGTTGGTGCAAACTTCGCCGGTGCATCCAAACCCCGTGATATGATACACTCTTTCACACATAAACCTCCTTATATCTTCCTCAAAACATCCACCATACCTACCTATTATGGCATTTCCATAGCCATTCCGAGATATATTGCCATGCAACTTTCCACCATTCCGTTTACCCTGACACATTCATAATTGTCATATTGCTTTGCATGATCATGTAGTTGACATAGTATTTGTGGCAAAGCCACCATTCATAATTCTTTCATACATGTCACTCTTGGTTCATTGCATATCCCGGTACACCGCCGGAGGCATTCATATAGAGTCATACTTTGTTCTAGTATCGAGTTATAATCATTGAGTTGTAAATAAATAGAAGTGTGATGATCATCATTTTTCTAGAGCATTGTCCCAAGTGAGGAATAAAAAAAAGAGAGAGAAAGGCCACAAAATAAGAGAAGGCCCAAAAAAATGAGAGAAAAAGAGAGAAGGGACAATGTTACTATCCTTTTACCACACTTGTGCTTCAAAGTAGCACCATAATCTTCATGATAGAGAGTCTCTTGTTTTGTCACTTTCATATACTAGTGGGAATTTTTCATTATAGAACTTGGCTTGTATATTCCAACAACGGGCCTCCTCAAGTGCCCTAGGTCTTCGTGAGTAAGAAAGTTGGATGCACACCCACTTAGTTTCTTTTGTTGAGCTTTCATATATTTATAGCTCTAGTGCATCCGTTGCATGGCAATCCCTACTCCTTGCATTGACATCAATCGATGGGCATCTCCATAGCTCATTGATTAGCCTCATTGATGTGAGACTTTCTCCCTTTTTGTCTTCTACACATAACCCCCATCATCATATTCTATTCCACCCATAGTGCTATGTCCATGGCTCGCCCTCATGTATTGCGTGAAGGTTGAAAAAGTTTGAGATTACTAAAGTATGAAACAATTGCTTGGCTTGTCATCGAGGTTGTGCATGATGAGAGCATTCTTGTGTGACGAAGATGGAGCATGACTAAACTAGATGATTTTGTAGGGATGAGCTTTCTTTGGCCATGTTATTTTGAGAGGACATAATTGCTTAGTTAGTATGCTTGAAGTATTATTATTTTTATGTCAATATGAACTTTTATCTTGAATCTTTCGGATCTGAATATTCATACCACAATTAAGAAGAATTACATTGAAATTATGCCTAGTAGCATTCCACATCAAAAATTCTGTTTTTATCATTTACCTACTCGAGGACGAGCATGAATTAAGCTTGGGGATGCTTGATACGTCTCCAACATATCTATAATTTTTGATTGCTCCATGCTATATTATCTTCTGTTTTGGACATTATTGGGCTTTATTATCCACTTTTATATTATTTTTGGGACTAACCTATTAACCAGTGGCCCAGCCTAGAATTGCTGTTTTTGCCTATTTTAGAGTTTCGCAGAAAAAGAATATCAAACGGAGTCCAAACGGAATGAAACCTTCGGGAACGTGATTTTTGGAACGAACATGATCCAGAGGACTTGGACCCTACGTCAAGAAATCAAAGAGGAAGCCACGAGGTAGGGGGGCGCGCCTACTCCCCTGGGCGCGCCCTCCACCCTCGTGGGCCCCACGTTGCTCCACCGACGTACTCTTTCCTCCTATATATACCTACGTACCCCCAAACGATCAGATACGGAGCCAAAAACCTAATTCCACCGCCGCAACCTTCTGTACCCACGAGATCCCATCTTGGGGCCTGTTCCGGAGCTCCGCCGGAGGGGGCATCGATCACGGAGGGCTTCTACATCAACACCATAGCCTCTCCGATGAAGTGTGAGTAGTTTACCTCAGACCTTCGGGTCCATAGTTATTAGCTAGATGGCTTCTTCTCTCTTTTTGGATCTCAATACAATGTTCTCCCCCTCTCTCGTGGAGATCTATTCGATGTAATCTTCTTTTGCGGTGTGTTTGTTGAGACCGATGAATTGTGGGTTTATGATCAAGTTTATCTATGAACAATATTTGAATCTTCTGAATTCTTTTATGTATGATTGGTTATCTTTGCAAGTCTCTTCGAATTATCAGTTTGGTTTGGCCTACTAGATTGATCTTTCTTGCAATGGGAGAAGTGCTTAGCTTTGGGTTCAATCTTGCGGTGTCCTTTCCCAGTGACAGTAGGGGCAGCAAGGCACGTATTGTATTGTTGCCATCGAGGATAACAAGATGGGTTTTTTATCATATTGCATGAATTTATCCCTCTACATCATGTCATCTTGCTTAAGGCGTTACTCTGTTCTTATGAACTTAATACTCTAGATGCATGCTGGATAGCGGTCGATGTGTGGAGTAATAGTAGTAGATGCAGGCAGGAGTCGGTCTACTTGTCTCGGACGTGATGCCTATATACATGATCATACCTAGATATTCTCATAACTATGCTCAATTCTGTCAATTGCTCAACAGTAATTTGTTCACCCACCGTAAAATACTTATGCTCTTGAGAGAAGCCACTAGTGAAACCTATGGCCCCCGGGTCTATCTTCATCATATTAATCTTCCAACACTTAGTTATTTCCGTTGCTTTTTACTTTGCTTTTATTTTACTTTGCATCTTTATCATAAAAATATCAAAAATATTATCCTATCATATCTATCAGATCTCAATCTCGTAAGTGACCGTGTAGGGATTGACAACCCCTTATCGCGTTGGTTGCGAGGATTTATTTGTTTGTGTAGGTGCGAGGGACTTGCGTGTAGCCTCCTACTGGATTGATACCTTGGTTCTCAAAAACTGAGGGAAATACTTATGCTACTTTGCTGCATCACCCTTTCCTCTTCAAGGGCAAACCAACGCAGTGTTCAAGAGGTAGCAAGCCCTTTCTCAGGGAAAGTGCATTTGGACCACATACTTCAGGTGCTCTCCGGTGGGTGCGATGAAGAGGATGCCAGCCCTCGCACCCTGTAGGGAGAAAACACCATCTAAGTACATGATCCATTCCTGGGGCGCTTCCTTGCCGGGGATGACCATTTCCGGCGTCTCTTCATCTGGAATTGGTGTCCATTCTGCAATAAACTCTGCCACTGCTCTGCTCTGAATGCTTGAGGTGCTCTCATACTTTAGTCCAAAGCTTGATAATTCATGTGCCCATTCAACTATCCTGCCGGTGGCTGATACGTCTCCATCATATCTACATTTTCCAAACTCTTTTGCCCTTGTTTTGGACTCTAATTTGCATGATTTGAATGGAACTAACCTGGACTGACGCTGTTTTCAGCAGAATTACCTTGATGTTATTTTGCAGAAATAAAAGTTCTCGGATTGACCTGAAAATAAAGGAGAAATATTTTTGGGATTAATAAAAAATACTGGCGAAAGAATCAACCAGAGGGGGTCCACCCATTGGCCACAAGCCTGGCGGCGCCCCCCGGGGCGCCCCTAGGTGGCTTGTGGTCCCCCTGGACCTCCTCCGACCTCAACTCCAACTCCATATAACCCTATTCCGGGAGAAAAAATCAAGGAGAAGGATTCATCGCATTTTACGATACAGAGCCGCCGTCGCCTCCCATTCTTCCTCGGGAGGGCTGATCTGGAGTCTGTTTTGGGCTCCGGAGAGGGGAATCGGTCGCCATCATCATCATCAACCTTCCTCCATCGCCAATTCCATGATGCTCACCGCCGTGCGTGAGTAATTCCTTCGTAGGCTCGCTGGTCGGTGATGGGTTGGATAAGATTTATCATGTAATCGAGTTTTTTTTGTTAGGGTTTGATCCCTAGTATCCACTATGTTCTGAGATTGATGTTGCTATGACTCTGCTATGCTTAATGCTTGTCACTAGGGCCCGAGTGCCATGAATTCATGTCTTAACCCTTTATGTTTCCATGAATATATGTGTTCTTGATCCGATCTTGCCAGTTGTAGACACCTATTACGAGTTATGATCCGCATACCCCAAGGTGACAATAATTGGGATTCTTTCCGGTGATTACCGTAGTTTAAGGAGTTCATGTATTCACTAAGTGCTAATGCTTTCTTCCGGTTCTCTATTAAAAGGAGACCTTAATATCCCTTAGTTTCCATTAGGACCCCGCTGCCACGGGAGGGTAGGACAAAAGATGTCATGCAAGTTCTTCTCCATCAGCACGTATGACTATATACGGAATACATGCCTACATTATATTGATGAATTGGAGCTAGTTATGTGTCACCCTAGGTTATAATTTCTACATGATGAATATCATCTGACACATATCGTCACCGATCCATTGCCTACGAGTTTGTCTCATATTGATCTTGGCTTCGTTACTTTCGTTACTGCTGCTTTTACAATCACTACAAAACAGCTGATGTTACTTTTGGCACTGTTACCGTTACTTCCATACTACTTCGCTACTAAATACTTTGCTGCAGATATTAAGTCTTTCAGGTGTGGTTGAATTGACAACTCAGCTGCTAATACTTGAGAATATTATTTGGCTCCCCTTGTGTCGAATCAATAAATTTGGGTTGAATACTCTACCCTCGAAAACAGTTGTGATCCCCTATACTTGTGGGTTATCAAGACCTTTTTCTGGCGCCATTGCCAGGGAGCATAGCTCTATTCTCTGAGTCACTTGGGATTTATATCTGTCGATCACTATGAACAATTTGAAAGACACTAAAACCAAGATCTATCACAACAAAAATATACACTTCCGTGATGATACGTGTTTGTCACAGTAGGTCACGTTTTCTATCATGCATCTAAATCCAAGACGATTTTATGACAGAATCAAGATAGTCATACCTGTGCTGTCGTAGAAGTGTTCCATGTCATTACCAAAATTATCATCACGGAAGTGTCCACTTCCATGACGATAAATGGCGCGTCATAGAAGTGCTTTCGTCAAGGGTGACCGACACGTGGCATCCACCATAACGGGTCGTCGTTAAGCTATCGGGTTCCAGTTTGGATCCGATAACCCGTTAACAGGCCGGACCAATGGCGATTTTCCACTCGTCGACGATCCACGTGTCAGCTCAACGTTGGGACATATGTCAACCGTCAATTTTACAAGAACCGCCAATGAAATGTTGACATGTGGGACGGCCCAATAGAGGCCCATATAGGTTTAAAAGCCAGCCCAGGAACAGTGAGGGAGTCCTGGATTAAGGGTTCCTTAGGCGTCCGGGCTATGGGACATGGGTCGGACTGATGGGCCGTGAAGATACAAGGAAGAGGACTTTTCCCCGTGTCCGGATGGGACTCTCCTTTGCGTGGATGGAAAGATTGGCGTCCATATGTGTAGTTTCTTTCTTCTGTAAACCAACTCTGTACAACCCTAACCCCCTCCGGTGTCTATATAAACCGGAGGGTTTAGTCCGTAAAGGCTATCAGAAATTACATAGGCTAGACATATAGGGTTTAGCCATAACGACCTCGAGGTAGATCAACTCTTGTAACCCCTATACTCATCAAAGTCAATCAAGCAGGAAGTAGGGTATTACCTCCATCAAGAGGGTCCGAACCTGGGTAAACATCGTGCCCCCTGTCTCCCGTTACCTTCGATCCTCAGACGCATAGTTTGGGACCCTCTACCTGAGATCGGCCGGTTTTGACACCGACATTGGTGCTTTCATTGAGAGTTCCTTTGTGTCGTTGATGGAAGGATCGATGGCTCGCCTTGTCATCAATGACAAAATCACCTCTGGAGGAGCCCTAGTTCCGGGACAGATCCTCCAACTCGACGGTTTTACCATGGGCACCCGCTCTGCCGTTAAGCCAAAGGCGTCCCCCCCAAATCGCCAAACATCACCTCCGCATCAGCCTCGAACACTCCGAAAAGATGGATCCGACAGATGTCTCGTCCTTGAACGAACTGCTAGATCGCATCGCCGCCCTGGGGGTCACCACAGACTATGATCGGATTGGGCTTAAACCCGATCAGAGGGAAATCAAGTCCCCGCCGATTACCCATCTGGTAGCGGTCGTGGAGGAACAAGTCGAGAATACTTCTCCCCCTAAGTTGATAACAAGCTATGTTCGGATTTCCGGGCCCTGCGAGCCGGATACCCATCTTCGAGAAGAGACCATAGGTCCTCCGAACATAGAATCAGGCGTTGAGCCCGAAAGTCACCAGGACTCTCCTGGTCCTGGACTAGTGACCTCAGAGATTCTTCAAGCTTCGGATCCAATAGCGGGTCGAGGTTCGGATTTTAGCCCACCCACCCACCACAAGCAATATTCCCCAAGCAATTCAGGTCCTCCAGACGTATGTGACATAATGTATGTACAACAACAACCTCAGGAAACGCCCAATCACTTCTGGGCCAGATTCCTCGTTAAAAACAAGATTAAAGATTACTGCGACTAGGACGCGATTTCAGTTTTCTGCCGCAACTATACGGACGAGGGAATCCTCAATGCCCTCAACCGCCGCCGCATACGGCACTTTACAGATTTGGCACATATAGTATAGAAGTACTGCACAATGGAAAGCGCCTGGAAAGCCCAAACAACCAAGTGGGAACCTCCTGCCTTTAAGCAGCCCACCGGACGGGCAAAAAGGATGCACCCTTATGGGGTACCCGATCATCATCTCATTGACAAGAAAATCAAACACTTCACGGGACATAGAACTGTCCTTGACGAACTGCTCGACAAGCCCTGTCAGATACATACGACGCCGAATACCGAACGAACACATAGCCTTCGGGCATGTTGGGTACTCCGGCAGGTGGCTAAGAGCGGCGAGGCGATCCTCACCAACACTACCCCGGACAAGCACTCTTCGAAGGCGGAGAAGAACTCTTTGAAGGATGACAACCTCAACGTCTTTACGGTCTTCGGGAACTTTTCTTCAAATTATCGGTGCAAAAGGGTGCTCCGCGACCTCGCCGAAGTTAACCAAGTAGCCGCAATCAATCCTTGGAACGATACGGCAATAACTTTTACTGCCGACGACGAACCAAGGGCCAGATCAGTCCGAGCACCTACCGCCTTGGTCTTAAACCCAATTGTAGACGGCTTTCTACTCACAAAGGTGCTTATGGGCGGCGGCAGCGGACTAAACCTCATCTACGAAGACACGCTCAATAAAATGCAAATAGACAAGAGTCGCATCGAGCAAAGTGTCACCACCTTTCGAGGGATTATCCCAAGTCGTGAAGCACGGTGTTCGGGAAAAATTTAACTTGACGTAGTATTCGGCACGCTGGAGAACTACAGGTCCGAAGAGTTGCTCTTCCACGTGGCACCTTTCAATAGCGGATATCACGCCTTGTTGGGGCGAGACGCCTTCACACGCTTTCAAGCCATACCCCATTACGGGTATACGAAGCTCAAAATGCCAGGGCCCAATGGAGTTATCACCATCTCTAGTAATCCGGATATAGCGCTCTGCGCTGAAAACAAAATGGCATCCTTGGCCCTCGGGGCACTATCTGAGGCCCTCGCGGCCGAGGAGCTAACCATGCCGCGTTCCATAGTGGACAAAGATGATGTAATCCTCGATAAGAGGCCCAAGTCCACTTCTTTCAAACCAGCAGATGAAATTGTAAAATTTCAGGTACACCCGAATGATCCTAACAAGACAGACTCCATCGGAGCACAGCTGGATCCAACGATCGACGCCACACTAAGAGCTCTCCTGCGTGAAAATTGGGATATCTTCGCTTGGCACCCTTCGGACATGCCCGGAATCCCACGCAGACTGGCTGAACATAGCCTCAATATCATAAAGGGGTTCAAACTAGTCAAGCAAATGCTGCGGCAATTTTCCGAACCCATACGACAAGCTATGGGGGAGGATCTAGCTAAACTTCTTGAAGCAGGGTTCATCAGGGAGATCAAACACCTGGACTGGCTAGCAAACCTGGTTATGGTGCCGAAGAAGGATAAATCCTGGCGCCCTTGTGTCAATTTCAAAGACCTCAATAAGGCCTGCCCTAAGGACCCCTTGCCCCTGCCCCGCATTGACCAAATCATTGACGCGACTGCATGACATGATTCACTGTGTTTCCTCGATGCATACTCCGGATACCATCAATTAAGATGAAGGAGTCCGACCAGCCCGCAACGGCATTCATTACCCCGTATGGGCCTTTCAGCTTCAACATCATGCTGTTCGGACTCAAAAACGTTGGCGCTACTTACCAACGCATGATTCAAACATGTCTGGAGAAACAAATTGGCAAGACAGTGGAGGCATACGTAGATGATGTAGTGATCAAGACTAAACATGTCGAGTCATTGGTGGACGATCTATGCCTCACATTCGACAACCTCCGAACATATGACATATGGCTCAATCCGTTGAAATGTGTCTTCGGCGTTCTAGCCGGAAAACTACTCGGGTTCATTGTTTCCAATAGAGGAATGGAAGCAAACCCAGCCAAAATCCGAGCCCTGTCACAATTGGCAATACCAACAGACCTAAAGTAGGTCCAGAAACTAGCTGGGTGTGTAGCAGCTTTGAGCCGCTCTATCTCCAGATTGGGAGAAAAGGCACTGCCACTTTATCGCCTACTCCGGCGAACCGACCACTTTGAGTGGACGGAAGCGGCAACAACCGGATAGGAAGAAATAAAGATTTTGTTAGCAAGCAACGCAATCCTTGGCGCACCAAACGTCGGTGAACCCATGTTGCTCTACATATCTGCAACTCACCAGGTGGTGAGGGCGGTGCTCGTCATCGAACGAGAGGAAGAGGGACACAAATTCCCACTCCAAAAACCAGTATACTATGTATCGGCGGTCCTTACACCATGCAAATCCCGATACCCACACTATCAAAAGATAGCGTGTGCGATCTTCATGGCATCCCGGAAGCTGCGACACTACTTTGAAGAGTGCTCGATCATGGTGGCTCCCGAAGTACCACTCAACGACATTATAAGCAACCGGGATGCCACTGGCCGCATTGCGAAATGGGCTATAGAGCTCTTACCATTTGAAATAACATACAAGCCACGCCGAGCTATTAAATCTCAGGTTTTGGCCGACTTTGTCGCCGAGTGGACAGAAGCCGAACTCCCTAAAGAGTACGGCACATACTCCAACTGGGTGATGTACTTCAACGACTCTAAAATGTTAGCCGGATTGGAGGCTGGCGTCATCCTCACAACCCCCACAGGGGACACAGTCCGTTATGTATTGCAAATAATGTATACGGACTCCAACAAAGTAGCCGAATATGAGGCACTACTGCATGGTCTCCGGATGGCCGTTTCTATGGGCATTCAACGCCTAGAGGTTCGTGGGGATTCGAACCTCGCAATATCCCAAATAAATGGAGATTTCGATGCAAAAGATCCAAAGATGACGGCATACCGCGATGCTGTACTCAAAATATCAGCTCGGTTTGATGGGCTCGAGTTCCATCACGTGGCTCGAGACAGTAATCAAGCAACGGACATCCTTGCTCGAATGGGTGCTAAACGCGATCCCGTCCCACCCAACACCTTTGTGGAAAGGCTCTTCAAGCCATCCGTTGTATGGCAGGATGAGAGCGGTAATACTAGTCTGGAGCCGATCATACCCCCAGACGCCGAACACAGTTCTGATATCATTCTATCAACAACAGGCTCGGAGCCAAAAGCCCGTTCTGCATTCCATCAACAACAGGCTCGGAGATATCAAAGCAGGGAAGTGCACGCAAAGACTTATAATGTCGGTGAGCTCATTTTACGCCTCCCAGAGAAGAAAAAGGACAAGCTCAAACCAAAATGGGAGGGTCCCTTCATTATAGATGAGGTTCTCACGGGAGGAGCCTACCGCCTTCGTAATGCATCGGATAACCTCTTAGAGCCGAATCCAATGAACGCTGCTCGGCTTCGAAGATTCTATGCATAAGTTCGGCCATTCTTCTTTTTCGTTCTTCTCCTTTCCCTTTTGTTTATTGTTTCCTTGTTTTTATATGATTTCTAGGATGTGTTCCGATAAGCCGAACACCTGAGGGGTATACTTCCTTAAATGTACATACTCCACCATAACCGGGGGCTTCTTTAACCAAAGCTTATTATTATTTCGAGCCTGGAGCTCACAATATAAATGTCTTTTGCTCATATACATCCCTTTTGCCATTATATGCACCTCTATGACTTAAGTCTTTGTCAAGCTAGGTTGCCTTGCTCCTGTGTTTATGCCCTACGTTCCCGATTGTTCGGCTAGGGCGTAAAGGGAGCACCTCTGCGATTGTTACAACCGGGTCACCAGACATGTACCTCAGACGGGTGAAGCCAAAAGCTAGCGTTCTTAAGAGAATAAGTGGTCGGCAATCAAACGACACATTGTTGCCTTATGGCAACCTCTCTCTCAACACTGTGAGACAATTTTTCCGTATTACAGATCACGCACCCCGGCACGCATAATTATAAATATGCCGACCCAAGGAAAGGAACCCTTAACGGAACTATTTTCCTTGGAAGATGTTTCTTACATGTGTAATATAACATACATCCCGAACTCAAATTTTTGTCTGTTCGAGCAAAATGACTGGGTTGCCTGGTTTTCGGACATAGTACATACTTCTTTTTTATAAGTATCCGGAAACACTCCGCCATTTTGGTTTGGAGGTTAAAGCTGAAAGCCTGCAATGACAAATCTTTTCACATGTTCGGATACAGGCACATGTTGGTCACAAAATGTACATTAATACATTAACTCAAAAACCTATTCCTTATCTATTCCATCTATAAGACTGTCTAACATATAGTCTTCCTGCGAAAATACTTTGCAGCTATCATTACTTGGTCGTACACCAAACTCACTGGAATCTCTTTCCTGTCTGGTCCCTGTGGTCCCACTCGGGCCATATGATTTGGATCTAGCTTGGTGAAGCGTGTTTTCACCCTGGCCCAGGCTTCTTGTGCACCTTCACGACAGGCGGATGTCTTCCATAGCTCAAACTGGCGCCGGGCACCTTTGAATAGGTTGGCCAAGCCCTCCATACTCTCTGGAGGGGTATCGGACGACCATAGGGCCATGATCATACTCTTGATGGCTTTCCGGGCCCGAGCATGTACTATAGACAGCTCCTTCAGCACGTCGCCGTGGAATCCAGATACTAGTCCTTCTGGTCGACCAGTTAACAGGCCTGCAGCAATAAGAGTCATGATGTTTCGAATTATGGACTAAAACATGAGCCCCTAGTGTGGTCACAAATAAGAAAGGAAGACATACCGAACATGCCACCCTTTAGCTTCTCGTTTTCTTTCTGCGCAGCCGATAACTGAGCCCTTAAGCTCTCTATCTCTTCGGATTATTTGTCATTTTCCTCGTCGTGTTTTTATTCTCGGATGCGCTCATTACGGCCTTTTTCATTTCCGCTAGTTCAGCGGTGACAACATTCAACTGCATTTTGCTTGTTTTCAGCTCCTGGGCTAGTGCAGTGTTCTTCTCTTTAAGGACATGCAGGGTGTATCGATCCTTAAATTAGTTTGCCTCACCGCTTCAAGTCTCAGGGGCTACTAGCATATGTCTATCCAAAATTGCATAAACGTTTACCTGTATGTCCTTTGAGAACGACTGAGTGACTTCGGCAAGTCTGTCTCGAGCGGCTCGGATATATGCATCCACCGTGCTGAGTGCGGTAAACTCTTGCTTGGAAAAGGCCAAAGCATGCATGGCTTCCTTTAATCGTCGGTGATTCATCACACTTTCCACTTCGGAATTCGTGATAGATACGTCGCCCAAATCCTCATGAGGATTTGGATCCGGCAATGCCTCGGTCCTTGCTACCTCTTGAGCACTGTGTTGGTTTTCCCTCGAAGAGGAAAGGGTGATGCAGTAAAGTAGCGTAAGTATTTCCCTCAGTTTTTAGAGAACCAAGGTATCAATCCAGTAGGAGGCCATGCCGAAGTCCCTCGCACCTACACAAACAAATATAAACCTCGCAACCAACGCAATAAAGGGGTTGTCAATCCCTTCACGGTCACTTACGAAAGTGAGATCTGATAGATATGATAAGATAATATTATTTGTATTTTTATAATAAAGATGCAAAGTAAAATAAAAGGCAATAAGAATAGCTAAGTGTTGGAAGATTAATATGATGGAAAATAGACCCGGGGGCCATAGGTTTCACTAGTGGCTTCTCTCAAGAGCATAAGTATTACGGTGGGTGAACAAATTACTGTTGAGCAATTGATAGAATTGAGCATAGTTATGAGAATATCTAGGTATGATCATGTATATAGGCATCACATCCGTGACAAGTAGACCGACTCCTGCCTGCATCTACTACTATTACTCCACACATCGACCGCTATCCAGCATGCATCTAGAGTATTAAGTTCATAAGAACAGAGTAACGCTTTAAGTAGGATGACATGATGTAGAGGGATAAACTCATGCAATATGATGTAAACCCCATCTTGTTATCCTCGATGGGAACAATACAATACGTGCCTTGCTGCCCCTACTGTCACTGGGAAAGGACACCGCAAGATTGAACCTAAAGCTAAGCACTTCTCCCATTGCAAGAAAGATCAATCTAGTAGGGCAAACCAAACTGATAATTCAAAGAGACTTGCAAAGATAACCAATCATACATAAAAGAATTCAGAGAAGATTCAAATATTGTTCATAGATAAACTTGATCATAAACCCACAATTCATCGGTCTCAACAAACACACCGCAAAATAAGATTACATCGAATAGATCTCCACAAGAGAGGGGGAGAACATCGTATTGAGATCCAAAAAGAGAGAAGAAGCCATCTAGCTAATAACTATGGACACGAAGGTCTGAGGTAAACTACTCACACATCATCGGAGAGGCTATGGTGCTGATGTAGAAGCCCTCCGTGATCGATGCCCCCTCCGGCGGAGCTCCGGAAAAGGCCCCAAGATGGGATCTCACGGGTATAGAAGGTTGCGGTACTGGAATTAGGTTTTTGTGGATGCCTCTGTTGGTTTGGGGGTACGTAGGTATATATAGGAGGAAGAAGTACGCCGGTGGAGCAACGTGGGCCCGACGAGGGTGGAGGGCGCGCCCAGGGGGGTAGGCGCGCCCCCTGCCTCGTGCTCTCCTGGTTGCTTTCTTGATGTAGGGTCCAAGTCCTCTGGATCACGTTTGTTCCGAAAATCACGTTCCCGAAGGTTTCATTCCGTTTGGACTCCGTTTGATATTCTTTTTCTGCGAAACTCTGAAATAGGCAAAAAACAGTAATTTGGGCTGGGCCTCCGGTTAATAGGTTAGTCCCAAAAATAATATAAAAGTGTATAATAAAGCCCATTAAACATCCAAAACAGAATATAATATAGCATGGAACAATAAAAAATTATAGATACGTTGGAGACGTATCAAGCATCCCCAAGCTTAATTCCTGCTCGTCCTCGAGTAGGTAAATGATAAAAACAGAATTTTTGATGTGGAATGCTACTTAGCATAATTTCAATGTAATTATTCTTATTGTGGCACGAATGTTCAGATTTGATATGATTCAAGATAAAAGTTTAATGTTGACATAAAAACAATAATACTTCAAGCATGCTAACCAAGCAATTATGTCTTATCAAAATAACATAGCCAAAGCAAGTTATCCCTACAAAATCATATTGCATGGCTATGCTCCATCTTCCCACACAAAATATTCATTCATGTACAACCCCGGTTTTAGCCAAGAAATTGGTTCATACTTTTTAACGCGCTTCAGCCTTTTCAACTTTTACGCAATACATGAGCGCAAGCCATGGATATAGCACTATGGTGGAATAAGGTATAATGATAGGGGTTATGTGGGAAGACAAAAAAGGAGAAAGTCTCACATCAACGAGGCTAATCAACGGGCTATGGAGATGCCCATCAATTGATGTCAATGCAAGGAGTAGGGATTGCCATGCAACAGATGCACTAGAGCTATAAGTGTATGAAAGCTCAAACAAAAGAAACTAAGTGGGTGTGCATCCAACTTGCTTGCTCACGAAGACCTCGGGCATTTGAGGAAGCCCATTATTGGAATATACAAGCCAAGTTCTATAATGAAATTTCCCACTAGTATATGAAAGTGACAAAATGAGAGACTCTCTATCATGAAGATCACGGTGCTACTTTGAAGCACAAGTGTGGTAAAAGGATAGTAACATTGTCCCTTCTCTCTTTTTCTCTCATTTTTTGGGCCTTTTCTCCTTTTTTTATGGCCTCTTTTTTTATTAGTCCGGAGTCTCATCCCGACTTGTGGGGGAATCATAGTCTCCATCATCCTTTCCTCACTTGGGACAATGCTCTAAAAATGATGATCATCACACTTTTATTTACTTACAACTCATGAATTACAACTCAATACTTAGAACAAAATATGACTCTATGTGGATGCCTCCGGCGGAGTACCGGGATATGCAATGAATCAAGAGCGACATGTATGAAAGAATTATGAATGGTGGCTTTGCCACAAATACAATGTCAACTACATGATCATGCAAAGCAATATGACAATGATGGAGCGTGTCATGATAAACGAAACGGTGGAAAGTTGCATGGCAATATATCTCGGAATGGCTATGGAAATGCCATAATAGGTAGGTATGGTTGCTGTTTTGAGGAAGATATAAGGAGGTTTATGTGTGATAGAGCGTATCATATCACGGGGTTTGGATGCACCGGCGAAGTTTGCACCAACTCTCAAGGTGAGAAAGGGCAATGCACGGTACCGAAGAGGCTAGAAAATTGCAGAAAGGTAAGTGTGCGTATAATCCATGGACTCACATTAGTCATAACAAACTCATATACTTATTGAAAAAATTTATTAGCCCTCGAAGCAAAGTACTACTACGCATGTTCCTAGGGGAAGGGTTGGTAGGAGTTAACCATCGCGCGATCCCGACCGCCACACAAAGGATGACAATCAATAAATACCTCATGCTCCGACTTCGTTACATAACGGTTCACCATACGTGGATGTTACGGGAATCACAAACTCCAACACAAGTATTTTTCAATTCCACAATTACTCAACTAGCACAACCATGATATTACCACCTTTATATCTCAAAACAATTATCAAGCATCCAATTTCTCATGATATTATAATTAAAGCAAATTGCCATGCTGTTTTAAGACTCTCAAAATAATATAAGTGAAGCATGAGAGAACAATAGTTTCTATAAAACAAATCCACCACCGTGCTCTTAAAAGACATCAGTGAAGCACTAGAGGTAAAACTATATAGCTCAAAAGATGTAAGTGAAGCACATAGAGGATTCTAATAAATTCCGAATCATGTGTGTCTCTCTCAAAAGGTGTGTACAGAAAGGATGATTGTGGCAAACTAACAAATAAATACTCAAATAATACAAGACGCTCCAAGAAAAACACTTATCATGTGGTGAATAAAAATATAGCTCCAAGTAAAGTTACCGATGGAAGTAGACGAAAGAGGGGATGCCTTCCGGGGCATCCCCAAGCTTTGGCTTTTTGGTGTCCTTAGATTATCTTGGGGTGCCATGGGCATCCCCAAGCTTAGGATCTTGCCACTCCTTGTTCCATAATCCATCAAATCTTTTACCCAAAACTTGAAAACTTCACAACACAAAACTTAACAGAAAATCTCGTGAGCTCCGTTAGCGAAAGAAAACAAAACACCACTTCAAGTTACTGTAATGAACTCATTATTTATTTATATTGGTGTTAAACCTACTGTATTCCAACTTCTCTATGGTTTATAAACTATTTTATTAGCCATAGATTCATCAAAATAAGCAAACAACACACGAAAAACAGAATCTGTCAAAAACAGAACTGTCTGTAGTAATCTGTAACTGACGCAAACTTCTGGAAGTCCAAAACATCTACCAAAATAGGACGACCTAGAAAATTTGTTTATCGATCAGCAGCAATTGGAATCAATATTTTATCACGTTCTGGTGATTTTTAACAATTGTTTTCATGAACAGAAAGTTTCTGGAATTTACAGCAAGATCAAGTAACTATCATCCAAGAAGATCCTGTATGTTTAACTTGGCACAAACACTAATTAAAACATAAAAACAAATCTAACCAGAGGCTAGATCAAATATTTATTCCTAAACAGAAGCAAAAAGCAAAAAAAAACTAAAAATAAAATTGGGTTGCCTCCCAACAAGCGTTATCGTTTAACGCCCCTAGCTAGGCATAAAAGCAAGGATAGATCTAGGTATTGCCACAGTAATAAGATAGATCACAAAAACTCATTTCATATTCTCTACGTTCAGCAGCAAGTTTTCTTTGAGGCAAGCAAAAGTAATAAAAAGGGCTAAATTTAATGGGACAAGAGTCCCCAAGATCAATTTTGCCTTCGGCCCTTCGTATTGCACAACCAATTCATCATTATAAGCATTCTTCTGACAGAACTTTGTGAGCCTATACTCGAGAGAATATCCTAGCGCATTGTTTCGGATAGCAAAATCATTATTAAGTTCAGAAATTTTATCAACTAGAACATTGTTAGGAACTCTTTTTCTAAGGTTTTCATTAAAAGCAACATAGTCTAGAGATTGAAAACGCATTATTTCCTCTTGATCAAATAAGATAGTCTCTATGGGAGGACGTCCAGCGTCCACCCTATAGTGCGCAAAGATTTCTTTGGCCTCTTTTATTATAAATCTGAACTCATGAGCCAAAAAGATAGTAGCGGCACGCTTAACAGAAGAATGCTCAATATTAGAAAATTCTAGGAAAATCCTTTGTATGCAAGGGTGCATGTGCATAAATCGCCTTTCAACTTCAATTACAAGCATGGCAATAGCGTCCGCAAGGCTACTAGTTCTATGAAGAATAGAACTACCCATAGAAGGCAGTGCACCGCCACAAGTAAAGAAATCTTGAATAACCCCTTTTCCAATAATATTGCCACTACCAATTCAGATTTTTTTGTATGTAAGATAGGGGGTTCTTCAGCAGGAGCATCAGAATTTTCCATGTTATTACTATTGTCCATATCGACAATAGTTTCCCCAATATCAGACATAACGGCAGAAAGTGCGAGGAGCAAAAAGAAGAGGGAGGCGAACGGAAAAGAGAGGGCGAATAAAACGGCAAGGGTGAAGTGGGGGAGAGGAAAACGAGAGGGAAATGGCAAATAATGTAATGCGGGAGATAAGTTTGTGATAGGTACTTGGTATGTTGACTTTTGCATAAACTCCCTGGCAACGGTGCTAGAAATCCTTCTTGCTACCTCTTGAGCACTGCGTTGGTTTTCCTTTGAAGAGGAAAGGGTGATGCAGTAAAGTAGCGTAAGTATTTCCCTCAGTTTTTTGAGAACCAAGGTATCAATCCAGTAGGAGGCCACGCCAAAGTCCCTCGCACCTACACAAACAATATAAACCTCGCAACCAACGCAATAAAAGGGTTGTCAATCCCTTCACGGTCACTTACGAAAGTGAGATATGATAGATATGATAAGATAATATTTTTGGTATTTTTATAATAAAGATGCAAAGTAAAATAAAAGGCAATAAAAATAGCTAAGTGTTAGAAGATTAATATGATGGAAAATAGACCCGGGGGCCATAGGTTTCACTAGTGGCTTCTCTCAAGAGCATACGTATTACGATGGGTGAACAAATTACTGTTGAGCAATTGATAGAATTGAGCATAGTTATGAGAATATCTAGGTATGATCATGTATATAGGCATCACGTCCGTGACAAGTAGACCGACTCCTGCCTGCATCTACTACTATTACTCCACACATCGACCGCTATCCAGCATGCATCTAGAGTATTAAGTTCATAAGAACAGAGTAACACTCTAAGTAAGATGACATGATGTAGAGGGATTAACTCATGCAATATGATATAAACCCCATCTTGTTATCCTCGATGGCAACAATACAATACGTGCCTTGCTGCCCCTGCTGTCACTGGGAAAGGACACCGCAAGATTGAACCCAAAGCTAAGCACTTCTCCCATTGCAAGAAAGATCAATCTAGTAGGCCAAACCAAACTGATAATTCGAAGAGACTTGCAAAGATAACCAATCATACATAAAAGAACTCAGAGAAGATTCAAATATTGTTCATAGATAAACTTGATCATAAACCCACAATTCATCGGTCTCAACAAACACACCACAAAAGAAGATTACATCGAATAGATCTCCACGAGAAACATGGAGAACTTTGTATTGAGATCCAAAGAGAGAGAAGAAGCCATCAAGGTAATAACTATGGACCCGAAGGTCTGAGGTAAACTACTCACACATCATCGGAGAGGCTATGGTGTTGATGTAGAAGCCCTCCGTGATCAATGCCCCTCCGGCAGGACGCCGGAAAAGGCCCGAAGATGGGATCTCGCGGGCACAGAAGGTTGCAGCGGTGGAATTAGGTTTTCGTGGATGCCTCTGTTGGTTTGGGGGTACATAGGTATATATAGGATGAAGAATTATGTCGGTGGAGCAACGTGGGCCCCACGAGGGTGGAGGGCGCACCCAGGGGGTAGGCGCCCCCTGCCTCGTGCTCTCCTAGTTGCTTTCTCGACGTAGGGTCTAAGTCCTCTGGATCACGTTCGTTCCAAAAATCACGTTCCCGAAGGTTTCATTCTGTTTGGACTCTGTTTGATATTCTTTTGCTGCGAAACTCTGAAATAGGCAATAAAACAACAATTTGGGCTGGGCCTCCAGTTAATAGGTTAGTCCAAAAAATAATATAAAAGTGTATAATAAAGCCCATTAAACATCCAAAACAGAATATAATATAGCATGGAACAATCAAAAATTATAGATACGTTGGAGACGTATCAGTCCTCGTCCTAGTTTGCGAGTCCGGCATCGGATTGGCAGACATTTGGCTAGCAGGGCGTTTTCTCACCGTCTGCCGCGTGTTTCTCCTGACGTCAAAGATAAGAAGGAGACTTTAAACAATCTCGACTCATGCCCAGGGAAGTATTAAACGGACATACCTCTTGGAAGACTGTGAGGTTTCCGCAGCACTCCTGGTCCCCTTTCGTTTTGAACGGCTGCCCTGCATTGGGGCCGCCCTCGAGGAGGTACGATTTGCCGAATGTCGATCCTGAAGTCCGGAACGGTATAATAAGCAAAAGCGCAGATAAGGGTTTCCTTTCAAGAGCCCTTCGAATACTTACGATGCATAAGGGATAGAGGCGGGGATAGTCGGCGGTGATAGCCACTCCCAAGCCGTCAAGGCTCGTCTGATAGAATACCCCATCATCGAACTCTATGTATATGTCCGGATCCTCGTGAAAGCCAGGATCTCCATCGCGGTTATGATCCTCTGGCTGTGGAGCGGGACAGTGGACGTCTTCGGTCATCTTCCTCCATGACTGTTTATGGTAACAAAGGGCAAAATTGATTAGTATCTATGACATCAATAAGGCAACGCAGACAATCGAAATCTTACCCATAGTCTTCTTTTTCACCCTTATACAGATTGGCCAGGATTGTGGCTAGTTCCGCGGGGGTATCCGGACCCTTCCGTCTGTAGCGGGACGCGTCATAGTCTCCATTGTAACACCATAAGGGAGTTACTTGAGATTGGAGAGGCTAGACGCACCTCTTTATTGCAATAGCCATGACCTCGACTATTGAGAGCTCGGCATGGGCTAGCAACCTGACCTTACTGACCAACCTCTTTATCTCCGCACTGTCTTCTTCCTTGGGACTTCGGGGACGCTAGTTAAGGCACTTCTTTAAAGGGGCACTGGAAAATTCAGGCAGGCTGCGCCGGACTGGGTCCGGCAGTGGGACGTCGTCCATATAGAACCATTCCAAAGTCTACTATGGGTATACCTCTTTGGGAGTTCCAATGAGGTATCCGGAGCCGGCTATGCGCCATACTTTGGCGCCGCCCACTTCAAATATGGAGCCTCCTTGATGGCGGGCGACGAGGCAGAAGAATTTCCTCCATAGTTCTAAATGGGCCTCAATGCGTAAGAACATTTTGGTGAGGGCAACGAAACCTGAGATCTGCAGAATCGAACATGGGGTAAGGTTGTGCAATTGGATGCCGTAAAATTCCAGTAGAACCCTGAGGAAGGGATGGATTGGAAATCCTAAACCCCGCAATAAGAATGGGATGAAGCACACCCTGTCCTCCTTGTTGGGGTTGGGGAAATTCTCGGCCATCACATTGTCACCGATTGAGGCTAATCTAGCTCGAACGGGACTAGATCCACGAGGGGAAGATAGCCCTGCGTCTGGAGTCGACTCAGTTGAAGATGAGGCACGGAGCAGCTTTGCCAATCACCCTCCTGAGGGCCATGGGGGCGCAAAGAGGAGCCTGGAGCGCTGTCCATGTCGGAAGATTTTGTTTGTGGCTGACCTTGGTGGCTTTTCCTCTGCGCGGTGTGAGATGGCATTTGAGTATCTATGTCTCCTTATATAGATGTCGTCTGAGCATGGTGAGGGGCCTATTTGCAAAAGATCATGGACCGTTTGCATTCGTTCGGTGCGCGGGAATCGAGGCGACCATAGAAAGGAATCATAAAGGCAACACATCAAGGTCAGAGATGGATTGTCGTCAATCCAAAGAACAAATGAAGAACCCGTCTTGCAAGGCCGAAGACATAAAGTCGGATACTACGTCGTCATTGAAGGAAAGTTTGGGGGCTACTGAGGGAGTCCTGGATTAAGGGATCCTCGGGCGTCCGGGCTATGGGACATGGGCCAGACTGATGGGCCGTGAAGATGCAAGGAAGAGGACTTTTACCCGTGTCCGGATGGGACTCTCCTTTGCGTGGATGGCAAGATTGGCATCCGGATGTGTAGTTTCCTTCTTCTGTAAACCGACTCTATACAACCCTAGCCCCCTCCGGTGTCTATTTAAACCGGAGGGATTAGTCCGTCGAGGCTATCAGAAATTACATAGTCTAGACATCTAGGGTTTAGCCATAACAATCTCGAGGTAGATCAACTCTTGTAACCCCTATACTTATCAAAGTCAATCAAGCAGGAAGTAGGGTATTACCTCCATCAAGAGGGCCCGAACCTGGGTAAACATCGTGCCCCCTGTCTCCTGTTACCTTCGATCCTCAGACGCACAGTTCGGGACCCCCTACGTGAGATCGGCCGGTTTTGACACCGAGAAACAGGCCCACAAGATTTCGTCAGATCTAATGGGCCGGCCCGTTAACAACCTAACATTTTCTGGACCAAATTATAGCCCACATCAGATACGGGCCATTAAATAACTACAATATTCTGGGCCAGTTTACGGCCCATATCAGATCTGGCCTTTCTAACGGCCTACAATAGTTTGGGCGAAATTATGGTCCATACCTGATCCGGCCCATTAACTGACTTTCATTTCTTGGGCCAAATTACGGCCCATAACAGATACGACCTTTTTAATAGCTACTGGGCCATTGGTCCCATTGGCGACCTGATTTGCTCTTCGGCCTCTTAATTGCCCGTTTAACAGTTCGACCCGATATTATTTTTGGCCTGTCAGCGGCCCTGTCTACATATGGGCCTCTTTCGGCCCGGTTTCACTTTCGGCCATTTAAAGGCCTGAGTTGCACCTGGGCCTAACTATGGTCCGTAGTTACTTTCGGCCTTTTAACGGCCCGTAGTCTTCGTGGATACATTCTAGCCCAAACTGCCTATCGGCCCGTTAAAGGCCCTTGAGAGTGTTGGGCCTAATTTAGGCCCATTATACATCCGGCCTGCTTCCCGCCTGTCATGTAATTGGGCCAGCCAAGGCCCAAAAACATTTGACCCTGTTAATGGCCCGTCAGCTAAATGGGCCAAGAATGGGCCGATTTATATTACAACGCGCTATCGGCTCGTGATTTGTTCGCCAAAATTAAGGCTAAATCTATTTTTCAATCTGTTAAAAGCCTATTTAATTTTTCGGCCCAATTAAGGTAAGCGGTTTACTCGGCCTTTTAAAGGCCCGAAACTAATAGTGGGCGAGATTAAAACTAGACCTAACTAATGGCCCAAGATGATTGTAGGCCCACGGTTCGGTCCGTACTAGTGATTGGCGACCGGCAAGTTTTAGTACATAAATTATTATTTTACAAACCTAACCTATTGGCTCATTGCGCAGCGAACGAAGATTACGACCTTTTCTCAGAGCGACGCCAGCAGAAACAACAAATAAATTAAAGCATCGTGATGAAGAATAAACCTAGACTATACAACAAAGAAATTACAGCATATTACATCCCCTGGGCATCAAAGTTCACCGCCAGTGATAATAATAAAGGGCAACCAGACAGCAGATTCCATAAACTGGGCAGATCACCACCAGTGGAAGTTAACAGGTCGCCACCAGTGGAAGTTAACAGGCCGACAAAATAATAGACAGAACCGACAGCACTTCAACACAGTTCAAGAAAGGTTAGCCCGGCCCAGGAGCTGCAGCGCAAGCATCTTAGCAACCTGATGAGACTGCGCTTCTTTAACGCTTATATCCACCAACTTAAGCTGCATAGCATCAATAGATGTCCTGTACTTACGGTTAATCTTGCATAGATTAGAGTTCCAGTCGGATTTAAGCAGAAGCATGTCTTTCTGCTTGAATTTCAGACTGAAGAAGTCGAACAGATTCAGGCTGCGATTTCGTCGAGCTTGTGTCACTAAGTAAGTTCGACACTATATCAAGATATGAATTTGTGGTTGTATCCCTACCCTTAAGATGTGTTGCCTTCTTCTCTGGAATATATGTTAGAGGGACAAACAATGGGTTCGTCTCACTATCATTGTGGTAGTTCTTCCTAGCAGCAGTGTTGTCACCCTGAAAGAGAAACAAGTAGGTAGATAATAGGTTTTGCACGTATAAGCATCGGCGCTGTCAATTCATCTCATTTCTTTGTCAGAAATAAAGAGACACGGTTTAAAATAGCATTAACACAATAGGCATTGTTCATAGTTAAGAAGGCAGGAAATGGCATTGTGCAGGAGCGGCCAGCTTCACTAGACCATTGTTCATTGTTTGAAGGCTCGAGGAGGACAAACTTACATTAGTAGTGAAGACAGGCTCTATAAAGCCCTTGTCCATATTGATGGGGGGGGGATTCAAGAAGTTTTCCGCACACTCTTCTTCAAGAGCATTGCCTTTATTCTACATTTTGTTAAGAGTAAATATAGATGTGAAAATATAGGAACAAATGGCGATTATTTAACTTAAGATGCAGAGTACAAATGTAAATACAGCATACAGGCAGAAAGCATTGACAAGAGCAATGCGGAGCTAAACTTCTTCAGTAACATTGGTTTTATTCAATATTTTGGCAAGAGTAAATGTAGATCTGATGTGTAGAAAAATGGAGGACAAGGGAAGATAAGCTGGAAAGTGTACATGAAGAACTAGCTGACAAATATAAGTACAATGATGAAGGACAACAGATACTTACAAGAACAATGCAGAACTAAATTTCTTCATAAGCATTGGGTTTATTCTACATTAATTCAAGCATTAATATAGATCTGATAATTTGGAGCGAACAGTGGATTAGAAAGCTATAATGCACAATGATGTCACATAATCTAGCAGGTATGAATGTAAGGACGGCGATAGGACAATAGGTACTCACAAGAGCAAAGCAGCGACCATCATAGTTGCGATATCCTAGGTTTTGTGGCGCTGGTTCTATCGCCAATATACGTCGGGTGCTATGTGATTTCTCCGGTAGCACGTCCTTTTTCAAGGACTTTGCTTGTACTCCTTTAGGTTCTGCAATCACCCTCTTCCTTTTGGATGTCTGAAACACAAGAACAACATTTGAATGGAAAAACATGGGATGACGACAAATGAAATAGGTGTTGATAATGAATGGGCATGGCATCTTCACATATATCCTGAGTAAACTAAGCAGATGGCGGTGCAACAAAGCAAAAGAAATGCAAGATATGTGCGACCAATAAAACCTTGCCAAATTAGAACAGGCACCTTATTGGGTGAACAGGATAGGCCATCTGCCTTTGACTCCTTGAGCTCAGAATAGTCATTAGGATCATATACTGAATATGAATCTATAGGTCGGGAGCATGAGGGTTTCATTGTATCCACAATGGACCTCAATCCCTTGATGCCAAGTTTGTTACCCATTGAACTGTTCTGTTGTTGGGGAACGTAGTAATTTCAAAAAAAAATCCTACGCACACGCAAGATCATGGTGATGCATAGCAACGAGAGGGGAGAGTGTCGTCCACGTACCCTCGTAGACCATAAGCGGAAGCGTTATGACAACGCGGTTGATGTAGTCGTACGTCTTCACGATCCGACCGATCCAAGTACCGAACACACGGCACCTCCGAGTTCAGCACACGTTCAGCTCGGTGATGTCCCACGAACTCACGATCCAGCAGAGCTTCGAGGGAGAATTCCGTCAGCACGATGGTGTGATGACGGTGTTCCTGATGCTACTGACGCAGGGCTTCGCCTAAGCACCGCTACGATATGACCGAGGTGGATTATGGTGGAGGGGGCCACCGCACACGGCTAAAAGATCAACTGATCAACTTGTGTGTCTATGGGGTGCTCCCCTCCCCCGTATATAAAGGAGTGGAGGAGGGGGAGGGGCTGGACCTCCTAGGCGCGCCCCAAGGGGAGTCCAACTCCCACCGGGAGTAGGACTCCAACCCTTCCAAGAGTAGGAGTAGGAGAGAGGGAAGGAGGAGAGAGAGGGAAGGAGGCGAGAGGGGGAAGGAAAGGGGGGCACCGCCCCCCCTCCTTGTCCAATTTGGACTAGAGGGGGAGGGGGCGCGCGGCCTGCCCTGGCCGCCCTCCTCTTCTCCACTAAGGCCCAATAGGCCCATTACACTCCCCGGGGGGTACCGGTAACCCCCGGTACTCCAGTATTTGTCCGAACTTGCCCGGAACCCTTTCGAAGTCCAAACATAGTCACCCAATATATCGATCTTTATGTCTCGACCATTTCGAGACTCCTCGTCATGTCCGTGATCATATCCGGGACTCTGAACTACCTTCGGTTCATCAAAACACATAAACTCATATCACCGATCGTCACCGAACATTAAGCGTGCGGACCCTACGGGTTCGAGAACTATGTAGACATGACTGAGACACGTCTCGGGTCAATAACCAATAGCGGAACCTGGATGCTCATATTGGGTCCTACATATTCTACGAAGATCTTTATCAGTTAAACCGCATAACAACATACGTTGTTCCCTTTGTCATCGGTATTTTACTTGCCCGAGATTCGCTCGTCGGTATCTCAATACCTAGTTCAATCTCGTTACCGGCAAGTCTCTTTACTCGTTCCATAATACATCACCCCGCAACTAACTCATTAGTTGCATTGCTTGCAAGGCTTATAGTGATGTGCATTACCGAGAGGGCCCAGAGATACCTCTCCGACAATAGGAGTGACAAATCCTAATCTTGATCTATGCCAACTCAACAAGTACCATCAGAGACACCTGTAGAGCACCTTTATAATCACCCAGTTACGTTGTGACATTTGGCAGCACACAAAGTGTTCCTCCGGTATTCGGGAGTTGCATAATCCCATAGTCATAGGAACATGTATAAGTCATGAAGAAAGCAATAACAATATACTAAACGATCAAATGCTAAGCTAACGGAATGGGTCAAGTCAATCACATCTTTCTCTAATGATGTGATCCCGTTAATCAAATGACAAATCATGTCTATGGCCAAGAAACTTAACTATCTTTGATTCAACGAGCTAGTCAAGTAGAGGCATACTGGTGACACTTTGTTTGTCTATGTATTCACACATGTACTAAGTTTCCGGTTAATACAATTCTAGCATGAATAATAAACATTTATCATGATATAAGGAAATATAAATAACAACTTTATTATTGCCTCTAGGGCATATTTCCTTCAGTCTCCCACTTGCACTAGAGTCAATAATCTAGATTACACAGTAATGATTCTAACACCCATGGAGTCTTGGTGCTGATCATGTTTTGCTCGTGAGAGAGGCTTAGTCAATGGGTCTGCAACATTCAGATCCGTATGTATCTTGCAAATCTCTATGTCTCCCTCCTTCACTTGGTCGCGGATGGAATTGAAGCGTCTCTTGATGTGCTTGGTTCTCTTGTGAAATCTAGATTCCTTTGCCAAGGCAATTGCACCAGTATTGTCACAAAAGATTTTCATTGGACCCGATGCACTAGGTATGACACCTAGATCGGATATGAACTCCTTCATCCAGACTCCTTCATTTGCTGCTTCCAAAGCAGCTATGTACTCCGCTTCACACGTAGATCCCGCCATGACGCTTTGCTTAGAACTGCACCAACTGACAGCTCCACCATTCAATATAAATACGTATCCGGTTTGGGACGTAGAGTCATCCGGTTCAGTGTCAAAGCTTGCATCGACGTAACCATTTATGACGAGCGCTTTGCCACCTCCATAAACTAGAAACATATCCTTAGTCCTTTTCAGGTATTTCAGGATGTTCTTGACCGCTGTCCAGTGATCCACTCCTGGATTACTTTGGTACCTCCCTGCTAAGCTAATAGCAAGGCACACATCAGGTCTGGTACACAAGATTGCATACATGATACAGCCTATTGCTGAAACATAGGGAACATCTTTCATTTTCTCTCTATCTTCTGTAGTGGTTGGGCATTGAGTCTGACTCAACTTCACACCTTGTAACATAGACAAGAACCCTTTCTTTGCTTGATCCATTTTGAACTTCTTCAAAACTTTATCAAGGTATGTGCTTTGTGAAAGTCCAATTAAGCGTCTTGATCTATCTCTATAGATCTTGATGCCTAATATATAAGCAGCTTCACCGAGGTCTTTCATTGAAAAACTCTTATTCAAGTATCCTTTTATGCTATCCAGAAATTCTATATCATTTCCAATCAACAATATGTCATCCACATATAATATTAGAAATGCTACAGAGCTCCCACTCACTTTCTTGTAAATACATGCTTCTCCAAAAGTCTGTATAAAACCATATGCTATGATCACACTATCAAAACGTTTATTCCAACTCTGAGATGCTTGCACCAGTCCATAGATGGATTGCTGGAGCTTACACACTTTGTTAGCATCCTTCGGATCGATAAAACCTTCAGGTTGCATCATATACAACTCTTCTTCCAGAAATCCATTCAGGAATGCAGTTTTTACATCCATTTGCCAAATTTCATAATCATAAAATGCGGCAATTGCTAACATGATTCGGATGGACTTAAGCATCGCTACGGGTGAGAAAGTCTCATCGTAGTCAACTCCTTGAACTTGTCAAAAACCTTTCGCAACAAGTCAAGCTTTGTAGACAGTAACATTACCGTCAGCGTCAGTCTTCTTCTTGAAGATCCATTTATTCTCGATGGCTTGCCGATCATCGGGCAAGTCAACCAAAGTCCACAATTTGTTCTCATACATGGATCCCATCTCAGATTTCATGGCCTCAAGCAATTTTGTGGAATCTGGGCTCATCATCGCTTCCTCATAGTTCGTAGGTTCGTCATGGTCAAGTAACATGACCTCCAGAACAGGATTTCCGTACCACTCTGGTGCGGATCTTACTTTGGTTGTCGTACGAGGTTCGGTAGTAACTTGATCTGAAGTTACATGATCATCATCATTAGCTTCCTCACTAATTGGTGTAGTAGTCACAGGAACAGATTTCTGTGATGAACTACTTTCCAATAAGGGAGCAAGTACAGTTACCTCATCAAGTTCTACCTTCCTCCCGCTCACTTCTTTCGAGAGAAACTCCTTCTCTAGAAAGGATCCATTCTTAGCAACAAATATCTTGCCTTCGGATCTGTGATAGAAGGTGTACCCAACAGTCTCCTTTGGGTATCCTATGAAGACACATTTCTCCGATTTGGGTTCGAGCTTATCAGGTTGAATCTTTTTCACATAAGCATCACAGCCCCAAACTTTATGAAACGACAACTTTGGTTTCTTTCCAAACCATAGTTCATAAGGCGTCGTCTCAACGGATTTAGATGCTGCCCTATTTAACGTGAATGCAGCCGTCTCTAAAGCATAACCCCAAAATGATAGCGGTAAATCAATAAGAGACATCATAGGTCGCACCATATCTAGTAAAGTACGATTACGACGCTCGAACACACCATTACGCCGTGGTGTTTCGGGTGGCGTGAGTTGCGAAACTATTCCGCATTGTTTCAAATGAAGACCAAAGTCATAACTCAAATATTCTCCTCCACGATCAAATCGTAGAAACTTTATTTTCTTGTTACGATGATTTTCCACTTCACTCTGAAATTCTTTGAACTTTTCAAATGTATAAGACTTATGTTTCATTAAGTAGATATACCCATATCTGCTTAAATCATCTGTGAAGGTGAGAAAATAATGATACCTGCCGCGAGCCTAAACATTCATTGGACCACATACATCAGTATGTATGATTTCCAATAAATCTGTTGCTCGCTCCATTGCTCCGGAGAACGGCGTTTTAGTCATCTTGCCCATGAGGCATGCTTCGCAAGTACCAAGTGATAATCAAGTGATTCCAAAAGTCCATCAGAATGGAGTTTCTTCATGCGCTTTACACCAATATGACCTAAATGGCAGTGCCACAAATAAGTTGCACTATCATTATCAACTCTGCATCTTTTGGCTTCAATATTATGAATATGTGTATCACTACTATCGAGATTCAAAAAGAATAAACCACTCTTTAAGGGTGCATGACCATAAAAGATATTACTCATATAAATAGAACAACCATTATTCTCTGATTTAAATGAATAATTGTCTCGCATCAAACAAGATCCAGATATAATGTTCATGCTTAACGCTGGCACCAAATAATAATTATTCAGGTCTAAAACTAATCCCAAAGGTAGCTCTAGAGGTAGCGTGCCGACCGCGATCACATCGACTTTGGAACCATTTCCTACGCGCATCGTCACCTCGTCCTTAGCTAATCTTCGCTTAATCCATAGTCGCTGTTTCGGGTTGCGAATATTAACAACAGAACCAATATCAAATACCCATGCACTACAGTGAGCATTAGTAAGGTACACATCAATAACATGTATATCACATATACCTTTCTTCACCTTTCCATCCTTCTTATCCGCCAAATACTTGGGGCAGTTCCGCTTCCAGTGACCAGTCCCTTTGCAGTAGAAGCACTCAGTCTCAGGCTTAGGTTCAGACTTGGGGTTCTTCACTTGAGCAGCAACTTGCTTGCCGTTCTTCTTGAAGTTCCCCTTCTTCCCTTTACCCTTTTTCTCGATACTGGTGGTCTTGTTGACCATCAACACTTGATGCTCCTTCTTGATTTTTACCTTCGCAGCCTTTAGCATCGCGGAGAGCTCGAGAATTGTCTTATCCATCCCTTGCATATTATAGTTCATCATGAAGCTCTTGTAGCTTGGTGGTAGTGATTAAAGAATTCTGTCAATGACACTATCATCCGGAAGATTAACTCCCAATTGAATTAGGTTTGTTATACCCAGACGTTTTGAGTATATGCTCACCGACGGAACTATTCTCCTCCATCTTGCAGTTGTAGGACTTATTGGAGACTTCATATCTTTCAATCCGGGCATTTGCTTGAAATATTAACTTCAACTCCTGGAACATCTCATATGCTCCATGACGTTCAAAACGTCGTTCAAGTCCCGGTTCTAAGCCGTAAAGCATGGCACACTGAACTATCGAGTAATCATCAGCTTTGCTCTGCCAGACGTTCATAATATCTGGCGTTGCTCCTGCAGCGGGTTTGGCACCTAGCGGTGCTTCCAGGACGTAATTCTTCTGTGCAGCAATGAGGAGAATTCTCAAGTTACGGACCCAGTCCGTGTAATTGCTACCATCATCTTTCAACTTTGCTTTCTCAAGGAACACATTAAAATTCAACGGAACAACAGCACGGGCCATCTATCTACAACAACATAGACATGCAAAATACTATCAGGTACTAAGTTCATGATAAATTAAAGTTCAATTAATCAAATTACTTAAGAACTCCCACTTAGACAGACATCCCTCTAATCATCTAAGTGATCACGTGATCCATATCAACTAAACCATGTCCGATCATCACGTGAGATGGAGTAGTTTTCAATGGTGAACATCACTATGTTGATCATATCTACTATATGATTCACGCTCGACCTTTCGGTCTCAGTGTTCCGAGGCCATATGTGCATATGCTAGGCTCGTCAAGTTTAACCCGAGTATTCTGCATGTGCAAAACTGGCTTGCACCCATTGTATGTGAACGTAGAGCTTATCACACCCGATCATCACGTGGTGTTTCGGCACGACGAACTTTCGCAACAGTGCATACTCAGGGAGAACACTTATACCTTGAAATTTAGTGAGAGATCATCTTATAATGCTACCGTCGATCTAAGTAAAATAAGATGCATAAAAGATAAACATCACATGCAATCAATATAAGTGATATGATATGGCCATCATCATCTTGTGCCTTTGATCTCGATCTCCAAAGCACCGTCATGATCACCATCGTCACCAGCGCGACACCTTGATCTCCATCGTAGCATCATTGTCGTCTTGCCAACTATTGCTTCTACGACTATCGCTACCGCTTAGTGATAAAGTAAAGCAATTACATGTCAATTGCAATTCATACAATAAAGCGAAAACCATACGGCTCCTGCCAGTTGCCGATAACTCTTTTACAAAACATGATCATCTCATACAATAAAATTAGCATCATGTCTTGACCATATCACATCACAACATGCCCTGCAAAAATAAGTTAGACGTCCTCTACTTTGTTGTTGCAAGTTTTACGTGGCTGCTACAGGCTGAGCAAGAACCGTTCTTACCTACGCATCAAAACCACAACGATATTTCGTCAAGTATGTGCTGTTTTAACCTTAACAAGGACCGGGCGTAGCCACACTCGATTCAACGAAAGTTGGAGAAACTGACACCCGCCAGCCACCTGTGTGCGAAGCACGTCGGTAGAACCAGTCTCGCATAAGCATAAACGTAATGTCGGTCCGGGCCGCTTCATCCAACAATACCGCCGAATCAAAGCATGACATGCTGGTAAGCAGTATGACTTGTATCGCCCACAACTGACTTGTGTTCTACTCGTGCATATAACATCTATGCATAAACCTGGCTCGGATGCCAGTGTTGGGGAACGTAGTAATTTCAAAAAAATTCCTACGCAAACGCAAGATCATGGTGATGCATAGCAACGAGAGGGGAAAGTGTCATCCACGTACCCTCGTAGACCGTAAGCGGAAGCGTTATGACAACGCGTTTGATGTAGTCACACGTCTTCACAATCCGACCGATCCAAGTACCGAACACACGGCACCTCCGAGTTCAGCACACGTTCAGCTCGGTGACGTCCCACGAACTCACGATCCAGCAGAGCTTCGAGGGACAGTTCCGTCAGCACGACGGCGTGATGACGGTGTTGATGATGCTACTGACGCAGGGCTTCGCCTAAGCACCACTACGATATGTCCGAGGTGGATTATGGTGGAGGGGGCACCGCACACGGCTAAAAGATCAACTGATCAACTGGTGTGTCTATGGGGTGCCCTCTCCCCCGTATATAAAGGAGTGGAGGAGGGGGAGGGGCGGCCCTCCTAGGTGCGCCCCAAGGGGAGTCCTACTCCCATCGGGAGTAGGACTCCAACCCTTCCAAGAGTAGGAGTAGGAGAGAGGGAAGGAGGAGAGAGGGGGAAGGAAAGTGGGGCGCCGCCCCCCTCCTTGTCCAATTCAGACTAGAGGGGGAGGGGCGCGCGGCCTTCCCTGGCCGCCCCTCCTCTTCTCCACTAAGGCCCAATAGGCCCATTACACTCCCCGGGGGGTTCCGGTAAGCCCCCGGTACTCCGGTATTTGTCCGAACTTGCCCGGAACCCTTCCGAAGTCCAAACAAAGTCATCCAATATATCGATCTTTATGTCCGACCATTTCGAGACTCCTCGTCATGTCCGTGATCATATCCGGGACTCCGAACTACCTTTGGTTTATGAAAACACATAAACTCATATTACCGATCGTCACTGAACGTTAAGCGTGCGGACCCTACGGGTTCGAGAACTATGTAGACATGACCGAGACACGACTCCGGTCAATAACCAATAGCAGAACCTGGATGCTCGTATTGGGTCCTACATATTCTAGGAAGATCTTTATCGGTTAAACCGCATAACAACATACATTGTTCCCTTTGTCATCGGTATGTTACTTGCCCGAGATTCGATCGTCGGTATCTCAATACCGAGTTCAATCTCATTACCGGCAAGTCTCTTTACTCGTTCCGTAATACATCATCCCGCAACTAACTCATTAGTTGCAGTGCTTGCAAGGCTTATAGTGATGTGCATTACGGAGAGGGCCTAGAGATACCTCTCCGACAATCGGAGTGACAAATCCTAATCTTAATCTATGCCAACTCATCAAGTACCATCGGAGACAACTGTAGAGCACCTTTATAATCACCCAGTTACGTTGTGACGTTTGGTAGCACACAAAGTGTTCCTCCGATATTCGGGACTTGCATAATCTCATAGTCTTAGGAACATGTATAAGTCATGAAGAAAGCAATAGCAATATACTAAAAAATCGAATGCTAAGCTAACGGAATGGGTCAAGTCAATCACATCATTCTCTAATGATGTGATCCCGTTAATCAAATGACAACTCATGTCTATGGCTAGGAAACTTAACCATCTTTGATTCAACGAGCTAGTCAAGTAGAGGCAATACCATATAGAAAGTTTATTGCCAAACCATGATAACGAGAGCACAAAGCCAGTAGGCAGATCGTAGTGTAGATAATAGGTGTACACCATAACCACGATAAATAAATCGGGAAAGAGGAACTGGCTGGAAAACACAGGGCTTTGCTGCTACTAATATCCAGCCTATCGATCACCTACAGGCCAGCTCTATTCATCTGAACGCACACAACTGTTACTATCAGTTTAGTCTATCAAAGACCGCGCGGCTCCCACCATTACCGAGGTATTATGGCAGGCCAACTCGAAGTGCGAAACCATTTAGCAGAACCGGCCCAATAGAGCTGTCGACTGCACATGTCCCTGCTACCCTTCCTCACAAGGAACATACTGTGCTTACTAAAGAAGAATAGAAGAGGAACATGTTAAAGAATAGAAGGGGAAGCATATTATTGAGATTCCCCTTCTTTCTATACAATGTTGGTTGCCCACCCATGATGAATCAGAGCGCCCAAAGAAATGCAATTCCATGATGTCTCTCTATATGTGGCCACATGCATTTGGAAATTCAATTGGGAGCATTAGCTAACCAATTAAATGTGTGTTTGTTAGCTAATGCCAGTATCATATCAAATTCGTATTTGAAGAACCTTAGGACGTATGATTGGTGTGTTAGTTAGCTTTGAAGGGTGGACAACTGCTAGTAGGACACAAAGCACCTACGCAGATCGTAGTGTAGATATAATGGGAAAACCCTAAGCATCAGGAGTAAAATCAGGAAAGTGGAACTTGCTGGAATATATGTGCTAGTATTGCCGGTACGGCTAGAAAGGCTTCGCATACCAGCTCCCTACAACTGAAGGCGCAATACTGTTACTATCAGTCTAACTCTCAAAGGTGACACATACGATCAAATACAAAGAGTTGAAAGCGTACATGACAATCGATATGAAGACCTACACGAAGAGTTTAAATCGTCCATGACAAGCGACCGAATAGACCTGTACACTGCAAATGTCCCTGCTCCTCTTCACTACAAAGAACATACTGTACAACTATTATACTCTCTCTGTTCCTAAGTACAAATCTTTGTAGAGGTTCCGCTATGGATCACATACGAATGTATATAGATACATTTTAGAGTGTAGATTCACTCATTTTGCTCCGTATGTAGTCCATGGAGGAATCTCTACAAAACTTATATTTAAGTACAGAGAGAGTACTTACGAAGGAATAACAGAAGAGGAGCATGCTTAAGAAGGGCAAGCAGATTTTGGATAATAAAATGTTGGTTGGCCACACATGATGAACCGGAGCACATAAAGAACGCAACTCCCTGCTGTCCCTCGATATGTGGCGCATGTGGTTTTTGAAAGTAAAGTAGGAACATTAACTGACCAATTAAACATTCTCAGTTTTAGTACATGCCAGCATCAAGATTCGTATTTGAGCAACTAAGTTTGGAATTATGAGTGGCATGTTGTTTAGCTTGATGGGTTGAGGAGCACTGCTTGCACGTACGTCTCAAAGCATCTACGATAATAGTACTGAATATATGGGAATGTCTACATGCAAGTCGCCTGACTTTCGTCATTTAGGTCAGTCAACCATTTCAGGCGGTTGGATGAAGATCCTATGTCTCCTAACCCTTCTTCTTCCTCGCCTCTTATTCTTCCCCTAAAGACCACCGCACGGGTCGCCAGTCGAACCACCGGCCCCCGCCCTCCCCTGAACCGCCCACCACCTCCAATCTTTCTCCACTCCCGGCCATCCCTCTAGCTAACCCCCCCCACCCGCATCTTGTTTTGCCTCCGACAAGGCCCCACCATAGCCCGACGATGGCCCCCCACAACCACTGCCCCACCCGAAACACTAAGATAGATAATGGGGCAGCTCTCCGGTGAGCCCCTTCCTTCACACCGGCGAACTCCGGCGAGCTCTCAAAAATCGACTGACCCAATTTTGAAATTTAGTCTACTGTCATTTAAGTAGTGTGGAATATAAAAGGGGAAAACCATAAGCATTGTGAATATAGTGTTGAGCGTGCCATGGCGGATCTGAAGGTGCAAACTAGACAAAGGCAACTTCGTAACCAATGTTTGATTTCAACTAACAAGTAAGTGATGGACACGAAATCAGAGTAATGCAGTGGCGATCTATTTTCTTGCTGCGATAAATAAGTTGAGCAGATACGAAACAATACCGCCTCTGGAGCGGCGCCGTGTATGCATCTGCTGAGAATTTGACGGTGCTGCGGTAGCGATGGCTGTTGGTGGCGTGGAAGCAGATCTAGGAGGGTAAACGGTGGCGGCGAGGGAAATATCCTGGCGCGGTTGACGAGACGGTCGTAGGAGCGGCGCCAGCAAGGTGGATGATGGCGGGGATGAAGCGAGAGGACGGGTGTCGGTGTCAAAACCAGCGGATCTCGGGTAGGGGGTCCCAAACTGTGCGTCTAAGGCGGATGGTAACTGGAGGCGGGGGACACGACATTTACCCAGGTTCGGGCCCTCTTGATGGAGGTAATACGCTACTTCCTGCTTGATTAATCTTGATGATATGAGTATTACAAGAGTTGATCTACCACGAGATCGTAGAGGCTAAACCCTAGAAGCTAGCCTATGGTATGATTTTTGTTGTCCTACGGACTAAACCCTCCGGTTTATATAGACACCGGAGGGGGCTAGGGTTACATAGAGTCGGTTACAAGGGAGGAGATCTACATATCCGTATTGCCAAGCTTTCCTTCCACGCCAAGGAGAGTCCCATCCGGACACGGGACGAAGTCTTCAATCTTGTATCTTCATAGTCCAACAGTCCGGCCAAAGTATATAGTCCGGCTGTCCGAGGACCCCCTAATCCAGGACTCCCTCAATAGCCCCTGAACCAGGCATCAATGATGATGAGTCCGGCGCGCAGATTGTCTTCGGCATTGCAAGGCGGGTTCCTCCTCCGAATACTCCAAAGAAGATTTTGAACACAAGGATAATGTTCGGCTCTGCAAAACAAATTCCACATACCACCGTAGAGAGAATAATATTTCCACAAATCCAATCTGCTGACACATTCTGTAGCGTGACATCACACCACGACCCGGTCATTATTCGAACAATTTTTCACAACCAGCCACTACACATATCGCAAGGCGGTTTCCTTGGCACGTCTTGTCGAAGCAGAGATCGTGTCCCCTTATCACGGGATTCTCATCAATACGGGTGTGGGTAACCCAACCATGCCATCAATTACGGCGCTTGGGGAATAAGTGGTTTTACCAGGCAAGTGGGGAGGCGCAGAATCCCTGCTGCCTTTATAAGGGGATAAGGATTCCCTTTCGCACCCACGCTTTCTACTTCTCAATTAATTCCCCTCCGCCCAAGCTCTAACGCTCAAGCGTTCATCTTCTCTACCCACAAAAGGCCTTCCGAAGATGTCTAGATCTGGAGCAGGAGGCAAATGGATGGCCTCTACCGTCTGAGAGAAGGATATCAAAAAGCTTCGGGAGGCCGGGTAATTGGCCAAGAAAATCAGCCACCATCTCCCGACGGCGGGACAGATCGTCCCTACTCCGGACCTCCACGAGAGGGTTGTATTCCTCCCTCACTTTGTCTGTGGGACAGGGTTTCCCCTCCACCCGTTCGTTCGCGGCATCATGTATTCCTATGGGATCGATCTTCACGATCTGTCCCCTAATTCCTTCCTCAACATCTCGACATTGATTGTCGTGTGCGAGGCTTTTCTCCGCATCTCGCCGCACTTCGGTTTATGGCTGAAGATTTTTAATGTGAAGCCCAAGATGGTAGGCGGCGAGCACGCCAAGTGCGGGGGCGCTATGGTGAGCAAGATGCCCAATGTCATATGGCCAACAGGAACCTTTAATGATTCTGTCAAGGAGTGGCAACAGCAGTGGTTTTATATCACTGAGCCGCGCTGCACGGAATGGGCCGCTATTCCCGAGTTCCGATCCGGTGCCCCCTGCCGCATACATCCTGGGTCAAGAAGGGCCTGGACTGGTCCTCGTCCGACGAACTGTCGGTGCTCCAGACGCACGTTAAAGATATGGGAGACAAGAACATTGAACTTGTCAATGTAGTCCAGGTGATGTTAGTTCGCCGGATCCTGCCTTGTCAACACCAGACTTGCAATCTATGGGAATTCGATCCGCCAGGCACCAACTGTCCCGCCCTGCAAGTTCGGTAAGTCATCAAATTTATCCGCGTAACCCAAAGGAGGCGCTTAACGTGTTTTATACAACTCTCCCAAGGTTGGACGAAGAAGGCGGAGCAGATCCATTGTCCGGCCCCGCTGCCCGAAGAACCGGCCGTCCCACTTCTGACGAAGATGCTGGTCCCGGCGCCTTACAAGGTGCCGAAGAAGACGGCCGTGAAGGGGGCAAAAAGACCCGGGGCGGCCTTCGTCACCGCGGCACTTCAGACACAATATCCGAAGGCTCTAATGCCCATTCCGCCTCCGAAGAGGACGAGGAGGAGGAGGGAGATGAATCCCCTACAGGGGAAAGAAAGAAGAGGACGACCTCCGTACACTTGGAGGCCGATCCGCCCAAAAGGGAAAAGGCTCCTCTTCCGGAGGAGTCCACTACCGCCGCCGATAGCGGCCCGGCGTGGGATCCCAGGGCCCATCCCCTGGTGAACTCGTGAGTATATATAAAGTCCGAGTATGTTTATGCGTCTAGACTCATCATGGCATAATATTTTAACCTAAGCCATATTTTTTGTAGTCCAGCGAGGTCCCGTACCAAACAAACCTCATCAGAGGATTCGCTGAGCTCGGATGCTATGGAGAGCGGGACGCCCCCAAAGGCCCCTTCCTCTCAACAGGTGCATAACACCGAGGCGTTGTCCCAGAAGGACCCCGGCCAAGGAGGAGAGGGAAAGACCGTGAAGGTGGCGCCTAGAGGTCAAACTTCAGGGGCCGGACACATGGGGGAAAAGATTCCCATGGGAGCTGACGGCGGAGGCCATCTTGAATTCGGTTCCTAGCCGGATGCGATTCCGGAGATCTATACGGCTCCAGAATCAAGCAGGCAGCCTCCCTCAGCTGCAGGGGGCGTGCCTGTTCCATCAGCAACCTTTGTCCAACCAGAGGTGTCGGATGCTTTGTTGGTGGCGCTGAAGAGCGCCTCCGTCGTTGATGAACACCGTCCCTTATGGGTGCGGTGATTGAGAAGATTCAGTCTGCTGAGAGTGGACTGAACGAAGCCTGTATCAGCCTTATAAGAGGCTTTGAGGTATGTTTTATGAGTTTTCGAAGAGTGTCATAGTATAGATAGTAGCCCTTGATACACTGTTCGGCGAAAGAAAGAACCGGACAGAGGATCGAATTTATGTTCGCAGGAAGACTCATTGAATGAAATCTATTTCTCTTCTATTATAAGCAGGCATCTGTAGCGGCAGCTGCCTCTCATACTGCGGAGATCTCCGGACTGAATCAAAGTCTGGAGCGGGCCAAAGAAGAACTTGGCCAGTTGAAAATGCAGTTTAGAGATAAACAGGGTATGCACAAGTCTTGTTCGCGTTTATTGCGAATGAATTTTCAGTATGATGAAATAAGCTTCATGATTTGCGCTAGGGATGGTGACCGAAGTCGAGGCTCTTAAGGAGGCTATGGCCGAGGCCGAGAAAAAGGGAGCCACAGAGCAGGCTCTTCGTGAGAAGCACGAGGCCAGGGTTATTAAAGCTGAGCAGGAGCTGCAAGAGGCCGTGAGGAAATGCGAGACCTTGGAGTAGAGTTTAACGGAGAATGAATCCGAACTCACAAAGGCGCATCAGGCCACGAACGATGCCCGGGGGGAGACCCAAAGCTCCCTACAGGGGATCTAAGAGGGGAGAAAGATCGCGGCGGGTAAGGCTTTTTCCATGTAAAGCAAGTATTTGAGGGAAAATTATGTTTCTAATTTTGAATTAGGATTTCTCAGGGGTATTTGCCAAGCTGCCCCGCAGCATATCAGATGCCGCCCAATTCTATCGAGCCGAAGAAAGGAACACTGTGGATAAGCTCTTCTGGTCGCAGTATTTGGCACCGAATTATCCGGTGCCTTTTTCTGATCAACTGAAACAACTGATCGAACTGCATAAGGCGGCGGAACTAGCCATGAAAGATTTGGTTATCCGGCTATGGCCTGCCAAGCCGATTCCAAGCAGTTACTTCGGGCTCGTTAAGCGGCTTGTAAGCGCTTGCCCTCGACTTGACGTCATCAAGCAGTCGGTCTGCATAGAAGGTGCGCGAATGGCCTTCGCCCGCTCAAAGGTGCACTGGGGGAAGATGGATGCTGAGAAGCTGATGACCGAAGGGCCGCTAGAGGGGAAGGAGCACCGCAAGCCCGAATTATACTATGAAAGTGTCCTAAAAGGATCCTACCTTGCAGCGGAGCTATGCACCAAGGACATTATATTTCCATGAATGCTAATCATGTTGTCCTTTGTAATGTTTGAACAAGGTCATTTATTTATTGCCTGTTATATAAAAGTTTACCCTCCTGTGCGGCCGTTTTATATGTTAAACCTGAGAGTTGGCCAGTCGTTGGCTTCTGCCCCCACGTAAGAAGTACGGGGGTGTTCGGGATAAACCTGAGCACTCTTTATCCCAGTTTTGGGTCCTTCGAAGGAGGTGCTCGGCACAACGAACCAGGCAATCGGACTATAGGGCTTTATCACTCTCACTTAGCCATAGGAGCTTTAGTAAGGTAGGCGCAGCCCCTGGTGTTCGGAAGACCGTACTAGGGGCTCTATAAGCACCTGATCGGAGAAAAAACCGATCCATCACATGCTGCATTGGTTATGGCATTATGCGGGAGAAATCCTTAAAGATTTTGTGACCTCTCGAACAGCTGACCAGCTCTCCCCGTATCATGACAGTCAGTTTTCGGCTTTCTCTACTGAGGTGCTCATCCGGAATAACTGGGACACAATCGCAGTAGTTCTCCCAGTGCTACCTTAGCCGATATAGCGGAACGTAAGGTAGCAAAACATGGGAGCCGGGCAAACCCAACTATTGACCCAAGACATGATTCGGAGCTGATGCATATAATGTTATAGGTTCGGGGTGCCGAACTTCCATGAAGGTGTTCGGACTTTATTGCCGTGTTATGGGTAAAATGAAGCCCCTGGCCTATTTTAAGGCAAATCGCTGTGTACGGATGCCACTTGACAAAAGAATTTCAATAAGAAATAACAGCAGGTAAGCGTCATATAAATCCACAGGTTGTATTTGAATAGTACGTCTATGCGTATGAGTACAGGTAATGTGATAAAAAAGGAATATGATTGCGGAACCTGCTGAGACCAGGGGGAAGAAGCTGAGTGCGGATCCGTAGTATAGCCGGATGGTCATTGCGGGGAATGTCTAAGGATTCCCTTGCGCGTTCAAGCTGCCTCCGTATAGCCCATCCTGGTCGGCGCAAAGGTGAACCTACGAAGAAAATGAAAGAAATGTTTGCGTGCCGGAGAGCGGTTGAGCCGACTGAGTGCGGTCTGTCCTGGCCTTCGCCGAAGTGTTTAATTGAGCTCTGGACGAGCCGGGCTATCCTTCCGCGAAGTAGTTCGGAGTCCCTTGACGGTGTTTGGTAGCCTGGACGTCGACTCGAGGTTCGGCTGCAAGGTGCTGCTCGTTGCTTCTGCTGCGAAGGCAGTGGTGTACTTGTTGGTGCCGATGGAAGGTTCGGCCTTGCCATTAACCGTGATGACGCCGTGTGGACCGGTCATCTTGAGCTTACGGTAGGCATAATGTGGCACCGCGTTGAATCGATCGAACGCGGTTCGTCCGAGCAGTGCCTGATAATCACTACGGAAAGGGACAATCTCGAAGATTAACTCTTCGGTACGGTAATTTTATGGTGATCCGAAGACCACCTCAAGGGCAATGGAGCCTGTACAGCTGACTTCCACACCTGGTAAAATGCCTCTGAAATCGGCTTTAGTGGGTTTGATCACCGAATGATCGATGCCCATCTTGCGCACTGTGTCCTGGTAAAGCAGATTTAGACTGTTGCCTCCGTCCATAAGGACTCGAGTGAGGTGGAACCCGTCAATTATTGGGTCGAGGACTAGTGCGGCTGGATTGCCCTGATTGGCGTTAACAGGACGATCTGTGCGGTTTGAAGGTGACCGGCCCTAGCTTATATTGTGGGACGACTAGTTCCATTAAGTCGGCATCCCTAAGGGTGCATATCCGGTCCAAGTTGGGAATTTGGGTGGTATTTACCACATTCACCGATTGAATATGTGGGGGAAATTTCTTTTGACCTCCTGTGTTCGGTGATCTGGGCTCTTGGTTGCCATCATCGCTTTGAGACCCCCCTTCTCCATTTTTGGCGCCTGCCCTGCCGGCTTGTTTGAAGACCCAGCATTCTCTGTTGGTATAGGTGGCTGGCGTTCCTGGGGTGCCATGAATTTTGCATTGGCGATCGAGTATGCGGTCCAGACTGGATGGACCTGAATTGTTATTTTTGGGCGCCCTTTCCGCTGACCAGATTTTGAGCCCCTAAACCCGGCATTAACTGCCGTATTTTCGGCGTTTTCACCATATTTGTGGCGCTTGTGTTTGTTGCGTCATGGTTTGCCGTTGCTATCCCTGGCCTCTGATGTGCCAGGTTTGCTTGCTGTATTGTTACTATGAGCCAACCAGCTATCTTCGCCCGCGCAAAAGCGGGTCATGGATTTTGGCCATGTGAATGTGGAGGAAGAAGTCTTCTATCCATACCGTCGGGTCTATAGTATTTGTGACGTGAGGGCTGCCATGGATTTTGGCTTCTCTTGGCCGAGGTGCCTGGCGAGCCACTCGTCACGGATGTTATGCTTAAATGCCCCTAAGGCCTCTGCATCCAGACAATCGACAATTTGGTTCTTCTTAGTTAGGAACCGGGTCCATAATTTCCTGGCTGATTTCCCTGGGTGCTGAGTTATATGACTTAAATCGTCAGCATCTGGCGGTCACACATAAGTGCCTTGGAAATTGTCCTGGAATGCATCTGCTAGGCTCTCCCAGCTTTCGATGGAGTTTGCCGGCAAGCTATTGAGCCAATGCCGAGCTGGCCCTTTGAGTTTTAGCGGGAGATACTTGATGGCGTGTAGATCATCCCCGCGGGCCATGTGAATGTGGAGGAAGAAGTCTTCTATCCATACCGTCGGGTCTATAGTACCATCATATGATTCAATGTTTACGGGTTTAAAACCCTCTGGGAATTCGTGATCCATTACTTCATCAGTGAAGCATAGGGGGTGTGCGGCGCCTCTGTGCCGGGCTATATCACGACGCAGTTCATACGAGTCTTGTCTGCTGTATTCGGCCCAGCCGAATTTGCTTTTAATATATCCGGCGTGACGGTCATCGTCCCACGTTGGGGCGCGCCCCCGTGATCCGTAGATCGATCTTGCATGTTTTGCTTTGTTTTCCAATACGTCTCGCAGGTCCCGGGTGTTGCCCCGGGCCTTGGTATTTTTGTTTGAATGGAGGCGGGGTGCGGGCTGGACTTCGGGCTGATATGCCTCTCTGTCTCGGCCACGAGGTGGCCGATCAGCCGCATCATACACTGGTGATGTCGGTTTCATTGCTTCCTCCTCGAGTTGGGGTAGCATCTTGCGCTTTGGGTAACTCTTGGTTGGGCGCTCGAGTTCGTATTCCTCAGCTGCCAGGACTTCAGTCCAACTATCCGCTAGCAGATCTTGATCAGCTCAAAGCTATTGTTGCTTTTTCTTCAGGCTGTTTGCTGTGGCTATAAGCTGGCGCTTGAAGCGCTCCTGCTCGACGCGATCCTCAGGCACGATAAATTCTTCGTCGCCGAGGCTCACTTCGTCTTCAGAGAGAGGCATGTAATTGTCATCCTCTGATTCTCCGTTTGCTGCCTGTTTCGGAGGGCTAGCTTGTTCATCCTCCCGCTCGACGTCTGGCTGGAGGGGATTGTCGTCGTCTTCGACACTATCCAGAGCGTTATTGTCTCTTGTGCCGGTATCACTGCTTTTGCTATGGCAGGATGTAGAGCGGCGCCACTGACATCGGTGCTTGGATTGCTTCTTGGAGGAATTATCCTCCGTTGTCTTATCGCCATTGCCTTCTTTGGGGGTGTCCACCATGTATATATCATACGATGAGGTGGCAGTCCAGCGCCCTGTGGGGCGGTGGTTCTTGTTCGTCTCCTGCATCGTTGTCCATACCGTCGATGTCTTCGGAGCCGAAGTCGAGCATGTCGGTTAAATCGTCGACAATGCCTACTAAGTGGGTGGTGGGTCGGGAGCGAATTTCTTCGTCGTCCGCATCCCCTTCTGGCCGGACATAGTTCGGCCAAGGGTCTCCTGACAGGGAGAGAGACTTCAACGAGTTTAGCACGTCGCCAAAAGGCGAGTGCTGAAAGATATCTGCGGAGGTAAACTCAATGATCGGTGCCCAATCGGATTCGATAGGCACGGACGCAGGCGGCTCGGAGTCCATGGCCGGGGACGAATCCAACGGTTCGGCATCATGTGTCTCGTAGGAGGTGAAGTCAGTATTCGGCTCTATTGCCACTGAGTGTGCGGCCTCCGTGGCGGGATCCATCCACCCGTCCTCAGATGTCGCAATTTGTTCTGGATTGAGGGCCGGAGTAGTTACAGGTGTGATCTCCCGAACACTATCCGACGGCAGAGCTAAGTCATGCTCATCGTGATTGTGCGGCGCACCTGACATGGGCTCGAATCGGTCGAAGATCAAGTCTCCGCAGATGTCGGCCATATAGTTCAAGTTTCCAAACCTTACCTGATGGCCAGGGGCGTAGCTCTCGATCTGCTCCAGATGGCCAAACGAGTTGGCCCGCATTACGAAGCCACCGAATACGAAGATCTGTCCGGGGAGGAAAACCTCGCCCTAGTTCGCATCGTTGTCGATGATCGAAGGAGCCATCTAGCCTTACGGTGACGGCACACTGGAACTCTCAATGAAAGCACCAATGTCGGTGTCAAAACCGGCGGATCTCGGGTAGGGGGTCCCAAACTATGCGTCTAAGGCGGATGGTAACAGGAAGCGGGGGACACGACATTTACCCAGGTTCGGGCCCTCTTGATGGAGGTAATACCCTACTTCCTGCTTGATTGATCTAGATGATATGAGTATTGCAAGAGTTGATCTACCACGAGATCGTAGAGGCTAAACCCTAGAAGCTAGCATATGGTATGATTGTTGTTGTCCTACGGACTAAACCCTCCGGTTTATATAGACACCGGAGGGGGCTATGGTTACACAGAGTCGGTTACAAGGGAGGAGATCTACATATCCGTATTGCCAAGCTTGCCTTCCACGCCAAGGAGAGTCCCATCCGGACACGGGACGAAGTCTTCAATCTTGTATCTTCATAGTCCAACAGTCCGGCCAAAGTATATAGTCCGGCTGTCCGGGGACCCCCTAATCCAGGACTCCCTCAACGGGATGCAAGGATCCGGGTCCAAAGTCGTGGATGAGAGAGGTCGATCTCTTGTAATGGACGACAGCGTCGGGGTATCAGCTCTGGCATGGTGGAGGAGGACGACAGTGGATGGGGTGGCGGACGGAGGAGGCTGGGGTGGAGAGAGTGTTTTGGCGCCCACAGAGTACGAATGGGGAAATGGAGGGAGAGAGGAAGGGGGGAACCATGTCTTCAGGGCCCGCTTGTCTCAAATGCGAGGAAATTTACAAACTTAGCCCCCGTTTAAAATTTCCTACATCACAACAATATTAGTCGGTTGGGGATAAGACGGTAATCTCGCATACACCGAATATTTGCCGACGGAGATTTCGGCCGACGAGAGTTTGTTTTGGCGCCCACCGCGTATGAATCCGGGTGAGAGGCGGTGATGTCATGTTGGAGTGAAATTACAAACCTACCCCTATCGAAACATATAGAAATCAAGCCGATAGGCTTTGCGTGTCAGGGATAGGCAGTAATTTCCATCTCGCGGATTTTGGTTTCGGACGGCTACCGCAACTTTCCCCGCTGAGGGAGTCCTAGATTAAGGGGTCCTCAGGCGTCCGGCTATGTGACGTGGGCCGGACTGATGGGCCATGAAGATACAAGATAGAAGACTTCCTCCCGTATCCGGATAGGACTCTCCTTTGCGTGAATGGCAAGCTTGGCGTTCGGATGTGAAGATTCCTTTCTCTGTAAACCGACTATGTACAACCCTAGTCCCCTCCCGTGTCTATAGAAACCGGAGGGTTTAGTCCGTAGAGGATATCATAATCATACAGGCTAGACATCTAGGGTTTAGCCATTACGATCTCGAGGTAGATCAACTCTTGTAAACCCCATATTCATCCAAGATAATCAAGCAGGAAGTAGGGTATTACCTCCATCGAGAGGGCCCGAGCCTGGGTAAACATCGTGTCCCTGTCTCCTGTTACCTTCGATCCTCAGACGCACAGTTCGGGACCCCCTACCCGAGATCTGCCGGTTTTGTGACCGACATTGGTGCTTTCATTGAGAGATCCGTTGTGCCGTTGTCAGAAAGTTCAATGGCTCCATCAGTCATCCACAATAATGCTGCCCTGAGGGGGGACTTTCTTCTCGGCCAGATCATTGTATTCAGCGGCTTCGCACTGTGGGCCAACTCGCTTGGCCAGCTAGAGAAGATCGACAGCTACGCCCAAGGTCACCAGATTAGTTTTGGAAACCTGGATTATGTCGCTAATATCCGAGGAGACTTGATATTCCAGGGGTTCGCGACCCCAACTCCTGCTCCGGCCTTAGATCTGAAGCACATCATCAGGTCCGAAGACGGGATTCCTGAGCCCGCCGGACTCTCTGTGGCTATTGAGCCTGGTACGGGAGAGCCGGAGGAAGTAGTGTCACCGGCAACCTTCATGAAGCCGGACTCTTCTCCGAACACTAACTCCGAACCCTCGGAGCCAGCATCGTGTGAGCTCGGCCAAGGAGTTTCCTTCCCACCATACTCCACGGACTCTCTTCTCCCTAGCTGAACCTCGCCTTTAAGCGAGGCCCTGGACTTAATGCGATCCCTCATCATTACAAGGAGCAACATCCGAACTACGCCCAGCCCGGACTAGAGGCTAAGAGCGAGGAATTTTACGTCCCACCCACCACCCACTTCAGAGCCACTGCTGTGGACTTAACCGACATGCTCGATTATGGCTTCGAAGACATCGACGGTATGGACGGCGATGCCAGAGACGAACTAAGCCAAAATCCGTCGCATACTGGACGCTGGGCGGCCACCACGACATACGATGTATACATGGTGGATACGCCAAAAGAGGATGGCGGTGAAGGTAGTAGGGATCCAATCAAGGACAATAACGCTGATAAACCACCAAAGCAGCGGCATCAGCGGCGCCGTTCAAAATCACGCCGCGACAAAGAAAGCAATACCTACAATGGACACGATAGCACTCCGGAGAATGCCGAAAACCCAGACGCCCCCGTCGAACAAACATTCGAACAGGATGATAGGGAGGAGGGGCAAGGTAACCTTGACGAGCCGGTCGGGAACGAGGACTCGGAAGACAGCAATTATATGCCACCCTCCGAAGACGAAATAAGCCTCGGCGACGACGACTTCATCGTGCGAGAGGAACCCCTCAAGCATGAACGCTTTAAGCAGCACCTCACTGCAACCGCAAGGAGCCTGAAAAGGAAGCAATAACGAGTTCAGGCCGAACAGGATACGCTCAACGATAGATGGACTAATGTCCTGACAGCCGAGGAATACGGCCTTCCACGACTAGCCAAAGGTTACCCGAAGCACAAGTGGTTACCCCAATTCAACGTCGAAGCGCGGGAGCCCATAACATCAGCACGCAACTATGATGCCCCGAAACCGGTGCTCCAGATGCCTTCCATGGTTTCCGAGATTTGTCGTGTGATTTGGTTGGTTCGTTGCATTCATCTTTGCATCATGTCATCATGCACCCCTTTTTAAAAATCAGCTAAATAAATTGCATGGATCTTTGATCCATTTAAATCGAGGGAATTCACATGGTGATTTCTCTTTATAACATATCCTCCCAATACTTAGAGAGCTATACTAAACCATTCCATTGGCTTGGAATCACCCATAACACACTTGCATTTTAGTTCCATTCCTCTTCTGCTTCAAGTTTCACCTCCAAACCTTGTCAATAATTCCTTCTCCATCTATTGATGCTCCTCCCAAAATCTCAACATTTTTGGACCTTTCAAATGCCCACTTCTTATTCAAACTCATTTGAGTTTAATTCAAATGAGTTCGAATTCTAATCTCACGCGCATGATCACTCTCTACTTTTCTTGGATCAAGCTCATTTTTGTGAGTCCAGGGAAATTAACCGCATACCCAAGTTCCTTCCCTAATCTTTCCTTTCTCTCTTTTCTTTCTTTCTATTTTGTTTCTCTGCTAATAGAACATAAGAGAGAGAGGGACAAAGGAGCCCAGCAGGCCACGAGGCCCAGCCGCCCCACTTAACCTAAACCCTAGGCCGACCCCCTCCTCTTGCTCGTCTTCCTCATTCCCTCTGCCCGCCGCCGCAGCCCTGATCCCCATCTCTCTCGCTCTTCTCTCGGTCTCCACCCTCTCCCCTTCGTCCTCCTACGCCGCCACACGCAGAGGAGCAGGGCCCTTGCGCCGCGCGCCTCGACCGCCCCTGCTCCTGGTCATCCTCGCCGCCGACCTCCTTTGCCCCGTCGCGCCGTCCCTCAAGCTCCCGCAAGCCCGCGTCCTCCGCCACCAAGCAGGCTGCCGCCTCCCGCCGCACCACCAGCACCCCCCACCCAACCTCAGCCAAGGACGTGCACTGCCGCTACTCTGCTGCGCGCGTCCCGCCTCCCACGTCGCGCCCGCTCCTTCGCTGCTACACGGCGTCGTCGCCTTCCTACCATGTCAACGTTCATCCCTGACCTTCGGCTGCGTCCAGGCCATTCCCATCGTCCCGCAGCAGCAGCGCCAAGTTCCTCTGCTTCGCGCGTCCACTGACCGTGCCCCATCTCCCTCGCACGCGAGCTCAACCCCAAGCGCGCCTGAGATACTCTTCCTCCCGCTGGCCTCCTCCATGCGCCAAGTCCCTCGCCCGCGTGCCAAGTTCTCGCTGCCGCCGCTATTCCCACTCACTCCGCGTCCGTGGCTCTGGTGCTGGCCCTCGCTGCCGAGAGCCTCGTCGTTAGCCTCCTCCTTGCCTCTGCACCTCCGGATCCTGTTGTTGTTGGACGCAACGGTGTCCACGATGAATACACCAAGACCCCGAGATCGACTTCGCGGACTGACAAGTACCACGACAACCGTCGAGACCGCCAAGTTCCACTACTGGTGAACGTTTTGGAATCGCCATGTTAGACTACAACGCGAAGACCATGTACAACTACGGGTCCCATGGATTTCGCCAAGTACCTCTACCGACGACCCGAACATCTACGGAACGTGTACCACTACTTCCACTACCGTTGCGAGAACGACTACTTCCCACGACGACCCATGTACAACTACTTCCACTTCGAACCCGTCCACCCCGAAACGCACGCTTGGAAGGTATAACCGCCGGGACAACCACCATGCGATGTATTGTATGAGATGCCCATGTTTGCACCATGTTCGAATCGCCGCTTGCTCGTTCCTCCTCGTTTGCCATGCCGTCGACTCGTGGGACACCCCGTTACTGGGATCACTCCCCGTCACTCTTGCATGTTCCGCACACTTGTTCTTTTGCACCGGCATTTCCATGAATTGCCGGATCATCGGAATGTTGCCGTTGCACCATTCCCGTTATCGTCGCCGTGGCACTCTTTCATTCCGTCATGGCGACAAATGCTCTTATCATGCCTCATATCTTATTATACCAACATTTTCATAAAATTGCATATACCTTGCATATTTCATATGCATCATGATAACAATATTTAAATGTTTAAAATTATTGTTTGTATTAAATTCAAAATATGCATATGGGGATTTTCCGGAATTGTTGTTTGTTATTTCCGGCCTCATTTAAATTGCCTGGAATGTGTAGTTTACTTATGTTTCACCTCTTCCCATGTTAACCAACATTTAATCTTGTTTTGTTCCTAAACGAGAGCAAACTAAATAACTTGAATGTGGTGTTTCGTCAATATGCAACTCGTTGCATATTGAGCTCCACTTAATTTTTAGTATTGTTTGTTGCACTTTGCCATGCCATGAATCTTTAAAATGGGCATGCATCATACATGATTGTGCATCATGCCATGTTTATGCTTGTTGGTTTACCATGTTGTTTGCTTTTTTCCGGTGTTGCTTCTTCTTGATAGTTCCGGTAACGTTGCGATTGTGAGGATCCGTTCGACTATGTTGGTTCGTCCATTTGATGGACTCGATCCTCTTCCTAGCAGGATTTCAGGCAAGATGACCATACCCTCGATATCACTTCTATCTTTGCTTGCTAGTTGTTTGCTTTATCACTATGTCGCGCTACCTACCACTTGTTTATCATGCCTCCCTTATTGTCATGTCAAGCCTCTAACCCACCTTCCTAGCAAACCATTGTTTGGCTATGTTATCGCTTCTGCTCAGCCCCTCTTATAGCGTTGTTAGTTGCAGGTGAAGTTGAAGATTGCTCCATGTTGGAACATGTTGATTTTTGGGATACCACAATATCTCTTATTTTAATTAATGCATCTATATACTTGGTAAAGGGTGGAAGGCTCGGCCTTATGCCTGGTGTTTTGTTCCACTCTTGCCGCCCTAGTTTTTGTTATACCGGTGTTATGTTCCTTGATTTTGCGTTCCTTACGCGGTTGGGGTTATGGGACCCCCTTGACAGTTCGCTTTGAATAAAACTCCTCCAGCAAGGCCCAACCTTGGTTTTACATTTGCCTCAACTAAGCCTTTTTCCCTTGGGTTTCCGGAGCCCGAGGGTCATCTTTATTTACCCACCCCCCCGGGCCAGTGCTCCTCTGAGTGTTGGTCGAAACTAGAGCACCGTGTGGGACCGTCCCTTGGCAACTTGGGTTATGTTGGTACTTGTACGCTTAGCTTATCCGGTGTGCCCTGAGAAAGAGATATGTGCAGCTCCTATCGGGATTTGTCGGCACAGTCGGGTGGTCTTGCTGGTCTTGTTTTACCATTGTCGAAATGTCTTGTAACCGGGATTCTGAGTCTGGTCGGGTTGTTTCGGGAGAAGGAATATTCTTCGTTGATCGTGAGAGCTTGTGATGGGCTGAGTTGGGACACCCCAGCAGGGTACAAACTTTCGAAAGCCGTGCTCGTGGTTATGTGGCAGATGGGAATTTGTTAATGTCCGGTTGTAGAGAACTTGACACTTGACTTAATTAAAATGCATCAACCGCGTGTGTAGCCGTGATGGTCTCTTTTCGGCGGAGTCCTGGAAGTGAACATGGCCTTTGTGTTATGGTTGTGCGTAAGTAGTTTCAGGATCACTTCTAGCTTCACGACCGTTACGTTGCTTCTCTTCTCGCTCTTCTTGCGAATGTTAGCCACCATATTTTCTTAGTGCTTGCTGCAACTCCACCTCATTACCCCATCCTACCCATAAGCTTAAATAGTCTTGATCTCGCGGGTTTTGAGATTGCTGAGTCCTCGTGACTCACAGATACTACCAAAACAGTTGCAGGTGCCGATGATACCAGTGCAGGTGACGCAACCGAGCTCAAGTGGGAGTTCGACGAGGACCTTGGTCGTTACTATGTTTCATTTCCTGATGATCAGTAGTGGAGCCCAGTTGGGACGATTGGGGATATAGCATTTGGGGTTATATTCTTTTCATTTGGATTTGACTGTAGTCGGTCTATGTGTGTACTCTGAATGATGTATGTTTAATTAATGTATTGTGTGAAGTGGCGATTGTAAGCCAACTCTTTATCCCATTCTTGTTCATTACATGGGATTGTGTGAAGATGACCCTTCTTGCGACAAAACCACCATGCAGTTATGCCTCTAAGTCGTGCCTCGACACGTGGAAGATATAGCTGCGTCGTGGGTGTTACAGCAACCCAGCTGATAAACCAGATCGGCCATTACGTGGCCGCTACAGAACGGCTATCCAAGCCGAACACCAGCCCGTGTTACCCTGCAGTAAAGACAGGGAAACAGTGGCCCGGGATTACACCTACGACCAACGACAGGACTTGGACAATAGGGCAGGCCTAGCCAAATCAATCTACGGGTCAAGGGGACGTGCCCCAACACGAGAGGACGACTATCAGGCCCGGCGTGACCTCCACAACCTCACTTGGGGCGAAAACCGCATAGGGACGTCCGCCGAACTCCGTCGCTATGTTGCCCGTTATAGAGGCGCCGCACACCCCCTATGCTTCACCGAGGAGGTAATGGAGCACGAATTCCCAGAAGGGTTTAAAACCATGAATATCGAATCATATGATGGAACAACCGACCCCACAGTACGGATTCAAGACTTTCTTCTCCATATCCAGATGGCCCGCGGTGATGATCTACAAGCCATCAAGTACCTCCCACTAAAATTAAAGGGACCAGCCCGGCACTGGTTAAACAGCCTCCCAGAGAACTCCATTGGCAACTGGCAAGACTTGGAAGACGCCTTTCGCGACAACTTCCAAGGCACATATGTCCGGCCTCCGGACGCCGACGACCTTAGTCACATCATCCAGCAGCCCGGAGAGTCAGCCAGGAAACTGTCGACCAGGTTCTTAATTAAAAAGAACCAAATTATCGACTATCCAGACGCCGAAGCCCTCGCGGCCTTTAAACATAGCGTCTGAGATGAGTGGCTCGCCCATCACCTCGGCCAAGGAAAACCAAAGTCCATGGCAGCCCTTACCACACTGATGACCCGCTTCTGTGCGGGCGAAGATAGCTGGCTCGCTCGTAGAAGCAATAGCACCAGTGATCCTGGCACCTCCGAAGCCATGGACGGTAATGGCAAGCCACGACGCAACAAAATAAAGCGTCGAAACAATAATGCAGGAACCCAAGACACGGCGGTCAATGCCGGATTTAGTGGCTCCAAATCCGGTCAACGGAAGAAGCCATATAGGGAAACAGAGATGGCCCATCCAGTTTAGACAAGATACTGGATCGGCCCTGTCAGATTCATGGCAGCCCTGACAAACCCGCCAACCAAACCAACAAAAATTTTCAAACAAGCCGGCAAGCTCAATGCCGAGCACAAAGGGAAGGGGCCGCCCAGTGACAGCGAAAACGAAGAGACTCGCCAACCAAATACCAGCGAAAACGAAGTAAAAACAGTAAACATGATATACGTGACGCAAATCCCTACAAGGGAACGCAAGCGCACACTACGAGACGTCTATGCCAAAAAGCCGGACGCCCCAAAATTTAACCCATGGGCGGCCTGCTCGATCACTTTCGATCGCAAGGACCACCCAACCTATACCCATAACGGAAGTTCGGCACCTCTCATTCTCGATCCAATTATCGATGGATTCCATCTCATGCGAGTCCTTATGGACGGCGGCAGTAGCCTCAATTTAGTCTATCAAGACACTGTCCACAAGATGGGCATTGTCCCCTCAAGGATCAAGCTCACTGTACGGGCTCAATCACATTGGAGGTAGTCTTTGATTCGCTGGACAACTTTCAAAGCGAAGACTTGATCTTCGATATTGTCCCATTCTGTAGTGGCCACCATGCACTGCTCAGGCGGACCGCTTTTGCTCGCTTCAATGCGGTCCTACACTACGCCTATCTAAAGCTCAAGATGCCCGGTCCATGCGGCATCATCACGATCAACGGAAACACGGAACGCTCCCTCCATACCGAGGAGCATACCATGGCCATCGCAGCCGAGGTGCAAAATGGCCCCATCAAGCCGCATATCTCATCGGCCATTAAGCCACCGGCCTCTACTGCACAGGACCGGTCAATTTTAGAGCTAGATTAGCAGTTCTGCCTCCGTCGTTCGCCTCTTATACTCGCGAAGTTCATATCACGCATACATACCTTGGTCATCGGCGGAGGCACAATACGGGCAGGCCTACAATACGGTTCGCCCCCCTACAGCTTTCTTTCCTTTGCTAACTATTTTCTTATCTTTTGCCACAGGTGAATCAGAACATGTTCATCCAACAGACCTACAAGGACTCTTTCTGAGCCCGGTTTCATACAAATAACCAAAGATCATTCCTTTCAAGGAATCCTTTTTCGCTGAGGCAAGGGCAGCGCAGACGTGCGACAGGAGGTCCAAAAGATTCTTTGTAGACCAACCACTCTATTCAAAGCCTGTATAGAGACTTTTTCCTCAGCCTTCGACCCCTGGCCTGTAAAATAGCCTGGGTACTGGTGTTATAATCTATAAGATTGCGTTCGACGTATCAATCAGGTTCAGGTGAACATAATCCGTCTTCAATAGTGGCTTTTTATCACAGAACTATACTTTGCTTCTTCGGCTGTTTCACGCACACACCTCGATACAAATTGCCAGGGGCTCGATACGGCAACATATGGGTTGCCGAAAAGTCTGAACAACTCGACAGCATACTTCGGCGTCACGAGATTAGCATTATATGCATCAGCTCCGAATCATGTCTTTGGTCAATAGTTGGGTTGCCCGGCTCCTATGCTTACTACCTTATGTTCCATCTTATCGGCTAGGGTAGTAAAGGTAGAACTACTGCGATTGTGTTTCCAGTTCGCCTGGTTAAACACCTCAGTAGAGAAAGCCGAAAACTGACTGTCATGATGCGGCAAGAGCTGGTCAACCACTCGGAGACTTATTAGAATCTTTTGCGATTTCTTCCGTATTACACGAAGGACCATTTATGGTCACCTATGTAACGCAACCGTATTTTGGATAACCGCGTACATACCAGGGGCTCATCGTAGACCCACCGTAAAACTCCCATGGCTAAGTGAAAGTGTTAAAGCCCTATAGTCCGATTGCCTAGTTCGCCGCACTGACACCTCTGTTCCGGACCAAGACGTTGGGTCAAGAGTGATCAGGTGCTATTCTGAACACCCCTGTATTATATGCGAGGGGGCTGAGGCCGACGAGTGGCAAACATTCAGATTATACCAAACGGCCACGCAGGAGGACAAACTTTCAGGGAATGGTACAAAATATAACACAACCTTAATATACCATAATATTATTTTCACAATTCGGGTACATTTATTCGAACATAATATCCTTCAAGCACTGACCCTCTATCAAGCGGGCACCCTCTAGGACGTCCTCCAAATAATGCTCCCGCGTGCGACGGTCCTTGCCTCCGAGCGGGCCCTTGGATGCAACATCGGTGGCCTTTATCTTTGCCCAGTACATCTTGACGCGGGCAAAGGCCATCCGGGCACCTTCTATGCATGCCGACCGCTTGACGGCATCAATATGTGACACTACATCGACAAGCTGCTGCACCAAACCGAAATAGCTGTTCGGAATGGGATCAGCCGCCCATAGCCGGACCACGACGTCCTTCATGGCAGCACCGGTCATCTTGTGGAGCTCGGCGCACTGGTCCATCTGTTCGTTCAGCAACGCCGAACGCCGTGGCACGTTGAATTGCGACCAGAAAAGCCTCTCCGTCGCACGTCCTTCCCGTGCTTGAAAGAACTTCACTACGTCGGAGGCACTCTTCAGTAGGTCCAAGAATGCGTCTGGAGAACTCCACATTTGATTAAGCAGAGCATACTTCGGGTCGCCGAACTTAGTCTGTAAAAGAAAGGGCTTACCAGCCGCTATCTCCCCAGCCTGACGGATCTCCTCCCGAGCCGCTCTAGACTCGGATCCTTCTTCTCTCGCCTCTTGTAAGGCCTTGTTGAGTTTGGCTGCCTTGGCTTTGTTATCCTTCTCGAGCGATTTGCATTTGCAAGTTGCATCCTTTAGCTCTCGCTCTATGATAGGTATTCTGTCCTCGCACTGGCCCCAAGCGGCCAGTTCGTTCTTTAAATCAGCAGCCGCCTTCTTGGCAGCCGCATCACTCACTCTGGCCTGCTCCTTGGCCCAGGAAAGCTCAGCCCGAAGGGTCACAACCGCGCCAGCACCATCTACAGTTATGCATGTCACAGTATATAATTTTCAGCTTCGTGCTCACACTAGTATACATGCATAAGTGAGCTGTCCCAAAACATACCTTGTGCCTCGTCGAGCTGCCTGTTAATAAGGGTAATGTCCTCATCCGCTACGTCAAGTTTCTGCTTTAGATCTGCAACTTCCATAGCTTGGGCGGTCGCCATGGACATTAGAGCCTGTCTTCAAATCATTATGTTACTTCCTGAGCATATCTTTTTGATCCTCTGATCGCTTCCCTGTGGAGGTCGACCGGAGTCTCAGGGGCTACTATCTATACACATGCGCATTTTGCATGTAAAAAGTAGTTAAGATATTACATTGCATACCTCGAAGCCTCTCAGCAGGCCCGTGAAGGCTTCATTCAATCCGCTTCTCGCGGACAGAATCCTCTCAACTACCGCACCCATTAAGGTACGATGTTCTTCTGAGATGGACGCGCTTTGCAATGTGTCCATCAGATTATCCGGCACCTCCGGATTCCTGGAGGCTGCTGTGGGAGTACGGACTCCCCTTAAAGGGGTACGTTTGCTCGACCCTAGAGTCGTCTTCGGCTGTAAACCGGATAGTTCGGAACCCTCATTGTTGGTCCCTGTGGGGGCTGCGCCCCCTGGACCCTTGACAATCGAAGTACCACCCTCGGGCACTGTCTTCATTATCCCCCGCGCTGCTTGATGGTCAGGGGAGATCCTCCGGGACGATACCTCGAAGTCGTCCACCCTAAGGGGCGAGGAAGCATGTGAAGGCGTCTCGCTTTCCATCATCCCCGGAGACAAGTCCCCAGATGAGGAGGATTGTTGAGAAAGACAGCGGGCCGGACTTCGAACACATAGTTTAAATGTTACCCTTGTAACTCGAAAAGAACGAATGTCTAGAGCATCCTTGTTCACTTACGATTCAGTGAGGGGCTCGCCCCTATGAGGGTGCTTTGTGACAAAATTGGCTTCCGAACCCGGTCCATCTGACAGGGATATCTTCCCTCTCTTGGGTGCCTCCACCTCTAAGTCTTCGGAGGCAGTCCTTTTCTTCCCATGGGGAGAAGGGATTTCACCTTCTTCCTCCCCTTCGTCTCTATTGTCAAGAGAGGGAGCTTCAGTCTCCCCGGACATAGCGTCCTGTATACCTTTAGAGTGGAGGCCTCCATCGGTCTCTTTGCTCTTCTTCTGGTCGTTCTGCGCTGGCACTTGATATGGCGCCGGGGCCAGCATCCTCTTCAACACAGGATCAGTTGAGCCTTCAGGAAGTGGAGCTGAACACCTAATTCGCTCCGCCTTCTTTATCCAGCCCTGGTCAAAAATAGATCTCTCAGCACATTGCTATGGGATAATCAACCAAGTTGCGTTTAGAAATTGGGTGCTTACCGAGGTATCCGGATGGTTGCAATCGAGACCGATGTCTTCAGACGTGTCTGGCAACCGCTTTCGAGTTGGGAAGAATAGTTTCCACATCCCTCTGTGTGTTGTGCTGAAGAATTGCTGAAGGGTCCGCGGTACGGGAAGACCCGGTGGACTAGCATCACCTGGATAATGTTAAGGATGTTGACGTCCTATTCAAGGATGCTCTGGATGCGACTTTGAAGCGTCTGCACTTCGTCAGTTGACCCCCAGTCTAGCCCCTTATTAATCCACGATGCGAGCCGCAGTGGAGGGCCAGATCGGAATGCAGGCGTAGCTACCCATTTAGAACCGCGGGGTTCAGTGATATAGAACCACTCCTGCTGCCATAAGTTGGAGGTTTCTATGAAAGTGCCTTTTGGCCTAATAGTATTGGCGAGCTTGCTCACCCGTAGCGCCGCCTTACTCCGCTTGCTCCTCGTCGATTACCTTCGGCTTCACATTGAAAGTCTTGAGCCATAGGCTGAAGTGTGGGGGAACACGAAGAAAAGCCTCACACATGACGATGAACGCAGAGATGTGAAGAAATGAGTCCGGAGGTAGATCGTGAAAATCTAGCCCATAATAGAACATGAGGCCATGAACGAAGGGGTGGTGAGCGAACCCTACCCCACGGAGGAAGTGTGAGATGAATACAACCCTCTCGCTAGATTTTGGTGTAGGGATAACCTGCCCTTTAGCAGGGAGCCTGTGGGGGATTTCCGCAGTCAGGTACCTCGCCTCCTGGAGCTTCACGATATCCTCCTTGGTGACCGAGGAGGCCGCCCACCTGCTGTCGGCGTCCTTGGAATGGGAGTCCCCAGACTTGCCTGCCTGTGGCCCACGGCGTGGCTCCACCAGCGGCCATGTATGGCCCGTCTTCAACGGCCAACACTCAAGACCCTTGCGAGGGGCCAAGCGTCGCGAGGCGGACGGCGCAAGGCCTCCTCGGGGGCGGCCTCACCAGGCTGGCTCGTGAGGGGCGGAGAGATCAAGGCAAGGGGCACCTCGCGAGGTTCCTATGACGCAAGCCATGACGACCAGGGCCAGGCGGGTGCCAGGCGAGCGCCAGCGCGCGCAGTGTCCTCGTTTCCTCTTTGGTGCTAAAGAGGCAAGCGCAGGCGAGGAGTCCCGAGGCATCAGGCAAAGGTTTCCATATCGGTGCAACGAGACCAAGGCCAGCAGGACGGCAGGATGGAGGTCACCGTGGAGCCCAAGACAGCGTCACCGCCAGAACCTTTGCCAGGCGAAGACCACCTTTAGTTAGGATAACTTGTACTAGTTGTCTCCCTTCGAATTTGGCCGTTGTGGCATCCCTTCCCGCTCAATATTTGGGAAGAGGACCAAGGCCCCTATAAATAGGACTAGCCACCACCTTAGAAGGGGATATGATCATTTAGATCACCCTTGACCACCCGAACTCACCAAGCACAAGAGCACCTCTCCTCAGGAGGCTGTTCTTCCTTTTGTACTGTTCATCCTCAGCCTAAGAGGCAATCTACCACACCACATTGGAGTAGGGTATTACACCACATCGGTTGCCCGAACCAGTATAAACTCTTGTGTCTCTCGTTCTTTGGGTTCGACGCGCTAGGCCTTGCGATTGTTGCGAGAGCGAGCTAGAGGGAGGAGAGATCTTCGTGCGCACCCTAGTGTTCGAACCTCAAGGGTTTGTCGGAACACGAAATCCGACATTTGGCAACCCAGGTAGGGGTGCGCCGAAGCCTGTCTTCCATCACCGGACCCGCTGGTGCCCTACAGTGCCGATGACCGTCGACCAGAGGACTGGCGCTGACCACTGGGCAGCCTGGCCAGCTCGGGCAACGTCATTCGCCAGGAAGAGCTCAACCCCATGCTCCAGGCGGCACGCGCACCGCCAAACGCTACGGGGCGCGGGCGGCGCAGACCGGCGCCGTCCCCCCTAACTCCATGGCGCGCGCGGGCCACCGCAAGAGCCTCAAGCTATGTCGCGGCAACGGCGCCGCACACCCGACGGGAACAAGCGAACATGAGGGCTGCGCTCACAGTGGCGTGGGAGCTGCTGGGATGCCGACTAATGGAGAGCGGCCGAGCTGCACTACTGGAGCGCGTCGCTGAGCTATTGGACGCTGCAGATAGGGGGCACCGCCTTTCTGCTCCTCACTCGCGCCTCAGGCTGCGGCCGGGTCGCACGGCGGGCCTCGCCGCGCCCGCGTGCCCCCAGGTGCGCCAGGAGGTTTCGTCGACATCAGCGCGGCTAGCGGCGCCGGACGCTCAATCGCGCCCGTGCGACCTCCGACGGGCGCAGGCACGAGCGTTGCCACCCACGGCCCTGGCAGGATGCCGCCCTACCATCCTCAGGGCGGCGCTCTGGGCCGAACGACGTGGAGCGTGGGGCACTTCGGTGAGGTTTTGGGGGCGATGGCCTCGGACGCCTATGTGCCCCGCATGATGGACCAGGAGTACACGCCGGAAGATGATCATGGCTCGTTCCTCGAGCCAGGCTGGGAAGAGGAGGCGCTAGAAGCTGAGGCCTTCCAGGAGCCACCGGGAAGCCTCGTCGACCATGCTGGCGACAACGGCTACAAGGTACCAATAATCTCTTAGGAGCAGGCTTATGCTAACCTTGGGCCGCAAGTGGATCAGGTCACAGCGGTGGACAACGTCCCTAGCACGGCAGCCCCCTTCCACCAGGGGGAGCGCACTGGGAGCTGGAAGGAAGGAGCCAGGAGCAAGGCCCCTCCTCGCATTTCGCGGAGCAGGGCATCGCCCGGAGGTAGGCCCTCTGCCGGGGAGGCGCTGTTGAGCCTTACCCCCGGCAGAGGACTCGTGGTCGCCGAGGGCGCCGATAGCGTACCCTTTGCCCCTTGGCATCTTCCTGGTTTCCGGACGCCCCAACGGTGGTGGAGGGCGGCGCAAGGCGGGGCCCTCGTCTGGCGAACTGAAGCAAGGCTCGCGCCTGTGAAGGTATCCGCTCGTGACACTCTCACGTAATAATGAGTGGGGCTGTACACGCCCCGGAGTCTCCGGAGAGCCGCCCTCGGGCCTCGGGGGCTCCCGCCCAGGTCGTAGTGGAGGCACCATGATCCGCGCTGGTGGAAGACCAGAAGACTAGACTAGGCGCTGGACGCGGCCATTTGCTTTTGACCCCTTTTCTGTAGCCCTGTTTTTCTGGCTTTGGATTTAAGTTTGAAGCTGAATTTTCATTGGTATGTGCGGGGGGGGGGGTATCTTTTCTCGTTCGTGCGATTTCTTGCGATCTGGTTCCTTGCCCTGTTTCGGAGTCCGCCCCTGCCGCCTCCCCCTCGTGAGGCCCTTGCGAGCGGGGGCTGGGCGCGGCGCACGTGCGCTGCGCGCTCGTCCTGCCATGGCTGGCACTTGCTTCTCGTGAGGTCCCCTAGGACAGATCGGCAGCCTCCTCAGAGGCTCACGAATTCACGGGCCGGTTTGTAACTTGTCTTGACTAAGGTAACTTATAGCAGGAAGCTCACGGCGGGACTCGCGGGCTTATGAAAACACATCTCCAGCTTGGCCTAAGGAATAGAAGCAGTAATCTGTTTACATGAGGGGCTCCCCCTCCTAAAATGCTCTTATAACTTCCAGGGCCATGCCCGAGCTTTCGCATGCAGGGTCAACGACAAGGAAGCACGGGCTCAATTGGACATGTCGCTCACTGCGTCCTCCCAGTCGCCTTGAGACGCGTCGCTGGCGTCGCTGTCGCCGTCGCTGGCATCACCGTCACCATTGCCGGCGCCGCCCTCACCATCGTCGGCCACGTCACCTTCATCCGCCGCGACCACCACCGTGTCGTCCTCGGAAGTGAAGGCCCTGACTAGAGCATCCACATTGTCTTCCACCCAGCGTGCCAGGTCGCCCCGGATGGCCGCGGGTACAGGGGCAATGGCGGCATCAAAATCGAAGTCAGGGTAGACGTTCTAGAGATGGCTGTAGACGCGGGAGAACGCACGCCCAAGCAGGCCACGGATCCTCTCTTCAACAAGCTCGCGAGCCCTCTCAGATCGGTTCTCCCGGCGTGTCACCACATCGGTGAAAAAGCGGAGGTGACTGGCGTAGTCGTTCGCGTGGGGATGAGGGGCATGTTCGTCGCAAATGGTGCCTAGCGCCGCGTTGGCTCTGATCCTGGGGCCTTGAGCATGGGGGCGTGCACGCGCTCCAGCGTCTGCCGTCGGAGCACTTCCTCCATGCTCTGCTGCGCGAAGGACTCGACGCTGGCGACCCGCTGCTGAAGAGAAAGCAGCTCGGCACGGGCGGAGGCCAGCTCAGCTGCGCTGAGACCAGGGCAGCTGCGGTGGCTTTCTCGCGCCGTTCCGCCTCAGCCAGCCCTGACCTGAGGGCAGTAGTCCTACCCACAGCTTCGGCTTCCACTAGCTTCAGATTCAAGTCATACCTGCCAACAAGATCTGCGCGAGCCTCGGCCACCCGGCGGTCAACCTCCTCCTGGGCCTTGGCCTCGCGCACACCAACAACATCCTCTGCTTGGGCGACCTGACGCTCCGTCATCTCCAGCCGCTCGAGCTCAAGGCTGCGCTTTGTGGCCTCCAGCAACAGTGCTTCCTCGCGTCTCGAAATCTCCTCCTCGTCGGACGGTGCACCCTTCATCGACGCCAAGGCGGCTCTGCACGCCTCCACCTGCTGCTCCAAAGAGGCGTTCAAGGCCTGGAGCTCCCGCCTGCGCCCCTCGGCAACAGCGCGGCAGTCGTCTGCCTCCCTGGCCTCCTCCAAGGCTCGGGCGCTGGCCTCGCGTGAGGTTGCCAGGGATGCCTCGGCCTCAGCATTTGCGTGCTCACACTGAAGGCACCCGAAGTTGATAGCCACCTTCAGTCGATGCCACTCCTCCACCAGCCGGAGACCCTCGGCTTCAAGGCGCGCGTCAACATCCACGAGTTCTTCACCGAGCCGGCTCATCGCGCTCATTGCCTCCTGAAAGAGCTCGTGGCAGACGACACTCCGCTCGTGCGCAACCTTAAGTGTGCGACCGGGTCCGACCTCCACAGCGGGGGTCCCTGGTGGGATCCGAAGCAGCTCACCCCCAGGGGGCTGCGGGCTGGCGCCTCCTGGGTCGTCGATCGGGCTTTAGCAGGGGCCCGGATGGTCTAGAGCTCATTGCTCGAAGAAGAAGCCAGGATCGAAGCCATCCAGCCACCGTCCACAACCAAAGGAGGAGCCCTTGGCACGCTTGCCACACCCCAGGCGAGGCCACGAAGGAGAGACGGCAAAGGCGCGGGCTCGAGGCACCAAGCTGGCGAGTTTGCCTCTCCGGTCAACCTCGCACCAGGGGCGGCACGCTGGCTTGGGGTGCTCAAGGCTAGCGGGGGAGTCGAGGCAGGAGGAGGTTGCTTCTCAGGGGACTTCGCGGCCTTAGCAGGAGGGACCCTGAGGAGCCACTATCAGGAGGGGAAGCAGCACTCGGGAGATGACGAAGATAAGGTACTCACTTGTCTAGGGTGATATACTTCCTCTGCTTCAACGGCCGGAAGGCATTACTGCTGCAGCTTGGAGACCCTTTCCTCTTGCGGAGCGTGTCGAAGTCCAGACGGAGCCGGCCGAAGCGTTGGATGCGGCAACCAGCGCTGGGCGCGGATGGTGAGGCGCCCGAGGAGACGACCTTGGGACTTCTGGGTTGAGGGGAGCTCCCGGGCTCCGCCTCATGACGACCTGCTGAGACCTCGGGAGCTTTGGCCTCAGGACCAGCGGTTTGCGTTGCCCCCTCAACTGTCACCCCAGGGCAAGAGGCGCGGGCTCCCGGGGGCAGTACCTCGGGAGCCTCAAGAGATGTCAATGCCTTAGCACCTGCGCCTCCGGCCTCCAGTGGTGCTTGCCCCCCTGCATCCACTCTTGGGGTATGTTCGGCACCGGCGGCAGGGAGGGGGACCACGGGGACAGGGTTCTCGCGGGGCCCTTCAAGGCCGACTGGACGCAACCCCCATTCATCAAAGGGGGGCATCTGCCCCGTGAACTCCACCCTGTTTGAGCAGCAGTACAAAAGGCAGACCTCCAGCGGCATATCGGCTGGCGAGGGGTCGCCCGTAGGACCGCGAGCACTGTTCTTCATGCCTCGGGCCTAAGCCCCGACTCCTGAAGCCTCATGCGATCCTGGCCACCGGACAGGGCCCACATCGGCAGGGAATGGCGCTGGAGTGGGGCAACGCGGCATCGGAGGAACTCCTTTATCACCATGGGCGCAGTCACACCAAGATCTTTCAGCCTCTTCAACCGGAGCCAGACGAAGGCAAGGCGGGGGTTAGCGAGCTTTTCGTGGCTCGAGCCAGAGCTGGGAACGGCGGGCGCCATGGGGAGCGAGAGCAAGGGGCTGAGCACGCCAACGTCCACAAACACCCACCATGTCCGAAACTCACTTGAGGATGGAGGAAGCTCAAAATCAACCCCCGAGCCAGCCGTCGCAGCCACGGCCTGGAAGCTCAAGCATCCCGAGCACTGCAGAGGGGTAGTCAGGTGCAGCGAGAAGAAATGGCACAGTAGGGCCACGGAAGGGGGTATGCTCACCATGGCCTTGCAGACGAAAGCGAAAACGGCAAGAAGGGAGACTGATTGGGGGTCCAGGTGCAGCCTATGGATCTGATAATGGGAGAGTACGGCGTTGAAGAAGGCAGAGAAGGGAGGAACTAGGCCAGCGCACAGGGCATCGATGAAGAATTGGACCTTGGTGGCTGTCCTGTCGACGGAGGCGCTGGATGCAGGCCAGGCCGCCGTCCTCCCCCATTCATTGAAGTCAGCGGCGAGCGCAGGGTGCACCTTGTCCATGGCTTCCTGGTTGAGCACCAACGACCGGCCCATGACGGGTTCAGCGGCCGGGAGTGGCCCGGCTGAAGACTGAGACTTCTTCTTTCCCTTCTCCGTTCGCCGGGGCGCCATGGCAACAAGGAGGGCCAAGCTCGGGAAATATTGGAAGAGGAGGCTATTGTTTCGGAAGGGCTGGAGGGTTGGAGGAGCGCGTCACCAGCAATGGGGAGATAACCGTGTAAGTCACGGTGGCCACCTAGCCAGGCAGATATCAAGGTTGCATTGGGAAGTGGAGACACCCACGTCCCATCAACCGCCATGCGTCATCCAAGGCCGCAGGCTGTTGGGGCCCGCGACGCTCCGCACTTGCCCCTTGGCTTCGCGTCGAGGCCAAGTCTGAGCGCGCCTTGGGCCCCGGGGATACTGTCGGTCTCCTGGGAACGGGGGTCCCTAGACTTGCCTGCCTGCAGCCCACGACGTGGCTCCACCAGAGGCCATGTACGGCCCGTCTTCACCGGCCAACACTCAAGACCCTCGCGAGGGGCCAAACCTCGCGAGGCGGATGGCGCAAGGCCTCCTCAGGGGCGGCCTCACCAGGCTGGCTCGCGAGGGGCGGAGAGATCAAGGCAAGGGGCACCTCGCGAGGTTCCTATGACGCAAGCCATGACGACCAGGGCCAGGCGGGCGCCAGGCGAGCGCCAGCACGCGCGGTGTCCTTGTTTCCTCTTTGGTGCTAAAGAGGCAAGCGCAGGCGAGGAGTCCCGAGGCATCAGGCAAAGATTTCCATATCGGTGCAACGAGACCAACGCCAGCAGGACGACAGGACGGAGGTCACCGTGGAGCCCAAGACGGCGTCACCGCCAGAGCCTTTGGCAGGCGAAGACCACCTTTAGTGAGGATAACTTGTACTAGTTGTCTCCCTTCGAATTTGGCCATTGTGGCATCCCTTCCCGCTCAATATTTGGGAAGAGGACCAAGGCCCCTATATATAGAACTAGCCACCACCTTAGAAGGGGAGAGGATCATTCAGATCACCCTTGACCACCCGAACTCACCAAGCACAAGAGCACCTCTCCTCAGGAGGCTGTTCTTCCTTTGGACTGTTCATCCTCAGCCCAAGATATAATCCACCACACCACACTAGGGTAGGGTATTACACCACATCGGTGGCCCGAACCAGTATAAACTCTTGTGTCTCTCGTTCTTTGGGTTCGACGCGCTAGGCCTTGCGACTGTTGCGAGAGCGAGCTAGAGGGAGGAGAGATCTTCGTGCGCACCTCAGTGTTCGATCCTCAAGGGTTTGCCGGAACCCGAAATCCGACACCTGCCTTGGGAGTTGGATCCGGACATGACTAGGAGGCCTGGTAACAATGGAAGAGATCGAGTCCTGGGCGCTGGAGCTCGAGGATGGGAAGGCTGATGAAGAGGAAGGCGTGGGGGGAAAAAGACGGGTTTGTACCCCTTTATAAAGGCAATGATAGTCGAACGCCTCCTCACGGGCCTTAGAACTTGCCTATTCCTGAGGGATCGCGCAAACGACATGGTTGGATTGCCCACGCCCATATTGATAAAGAATCCCGTAATAAGGGGGGATGATCTTTTCTTTAACAATATGTGCCAATAAAAGGCCGCGTCTCGTAACGCGGATCAAGTGGTTGAAAGACGGTTCGAAATAATGACCAGGCAGGGACGTTTCGTCTCGCCATAAAAAGCTGTCAGTAGACGGGACTTGTTAAAATATTATACTCTTTGCGGCTGTGCCTATTTTGCAGAGCCGGACACGTTTTCTGTGTTCAAGGACTACTTTGAAGTGTTCGGCGGAGGAACCCGCCTTGTAATGCCGAAGACAATCTGCATGTCGGACACATCGTCATTGAAGCCTGGTTCAGGGGCTACTGAGGGAGTCCTGGATTAAGGGGTCCTCGGGCGTCCGGGCTATGTGACGTTGGCCGGACTGATGGGCCATGAAGATACAAGATAGAAGACTTCCTCCCGTATCTGGATAGGACTCTCCTTTGCGTGGATGGCAAGCTTGGCGTTCGGATATGAAGATCCCTTTCTCTGTAAACCGACTATGTACAACCCTAGTCCCCTCGGGTGTCTATATAAACCGGAGGGTTTAGTCCGTAGAGGCAATCATAATCATACGGGCTAGACATCTAGGGTTTAGCCATTACGATCATATTCATCCAAGATAATCAAGCAAGGTATTACCTCCATCAAGAGGGCCCGAACTTGGGTAAACATCGTGTCCCTGTCTCCTGTTACCTTCGATCCTCAGACGCACTGTTCGGGACCCCCTACCCGAGATCTGCCAGTTTTGACACCGACACCCGCTTCGTTCAAATTTTTGCAGAGCAAGAGTGCACGTTTACTATGCGAACTCAATTCGAATCCAGTTTGTATTCTATTTTTGTTCGGGCAGGATTCATTTTCGATTGGAATAAAATTCTATATACACCATTTTTTATATATACTTTCAAAAGCACAACACCCTTTATACATAAATATGGTTTACAAATGGCATGATCTCAGATTCATAAGGCTGGATCATTCTTAATTTGGATTTTAAAATATTTGAAACCACTTTATGTTGAAATCCAATGTATGCATTACTCGCTAACTGTCTCCAATTAATGTGTGTTTCATGCGGTTTTTTTACTTCTCAAACATGTATAATGTGTTTCACACACACAACATATAGTGTAATCCCGTTTAGACATTAATTGCATATAAACCATGCATTGTCTCTAATTAAAGAATCTATGGATCACTGATATTGATAAACTATATAACATTACACGTGTCCCCAAGTTCAAATGAATATGCATGTTTGATACACCAATTTTCGTTATGATATTATCGATGTCGTGATCTCTAGTTTAAATATTTGAATCCCCCTTAACCCAGATATTCGTCTCATATAGCTATCATTCATGCTTATATAGGAGTATCTCTCTAGACCTATACGCGTTCATCGTCTCTCGGGTATCTCTCGTGCTACTTTTATCTTGACAATGATCTTTTATCTTCGTAACGCACTGACGGTACTCTCTCCCTGGACCTTCATCACTCTATCTCTCTCTAAGTATATCTCGCTCCCTGCTATGTGTCTCTAACTATGATTCTCCATGTGAAATCTCTTTCTCTCACACGAACACAAACTTCGTCTCCCGGGGTCTCATTTCTCTCTACTATCCCCCTGTGTGCCACTCGCACACCCCCTCTCACACAGAGATGTCTTGCGCTCCTCAGGTATGAGAAGCTACGACTCTTCCTCTTAAATATCTCTTTCTCACACACAAACACAAACTCTCTCTCCCGGTGTCTCATATCTCTCCACCATTCTCTTGTATGTCGCTCACACACACTCTCTCTCCCTAGAGATATCTCACGTTCCCTGATATGTCTCTCTAGCTATCACTCTCGTTGTGAAATATATTTCTCTCTCACAGACACAAAACTCCTCTCGGGATCTCATTTCTCTCTGATATTTGTTTGTATGTGACTCACATGCACCCTCTCTCTATCTCTCTCACACCCACACACATAACTCAGCCTTATGATCTACTCGACTCTTATCTCTAACACACACACTATCTAGCATCTTTATCTTTATATTTATCCGTTTCTCCATCAACCTTCTTTCTCGCCCTCACTCTTGCTTCCTATCATGCACACTATATATGTTTCTCTCTACATGCAGTCATGTGCCCTCTTTTTATATTTCTCTCACACACACATAACTTCACCCTCTGAACCACTCGGTGGTCATCTCCAACACTCAAACTAGCCGATGCCCCTCTAGCTAGCATCTCTATCTCTCTATCTATCTGTAGTTTCTCCGTCAACATTTCTTTCTCGCACGCACTCTTGCTTCCTATCACGCACACTATATCTGGCTCTCCATACATGCATCTATCGGTTGATCTCTTTTGCACGATCGTTGTGTCTCGCTCCCTCTGCACGCCATAGATGCATGCTCCAGCCCATGCCACTATCTCTTAAAGACAAAAACACATGCTCAATTATCGGGCCTTCTTCCCTGCAGTCTCACATGCATGCATATTGTCATACCGATCCGTCTCTCCCATGTCGTTGATCTTATGACTTATGTCTTCTTTCTTTTATCTCGATCATGCGCGCGCGCACACACACACATCCCATGTATACATGTATACCTCTCGCACATGCACATTCAACGTTTCCTATGTCTCCATACGTAGTTAATTACCCTCAACCCTAACCCCACATCGAATCGTTCTCTTCTTGTGTGCACATAACTTCCGCCTGGATGGGTAAAACACACACTCACACTTAACAATCTCCTTATAGCTACCCCCTCTCACTCTTCCCCTATATCCCCGAAACCAATAAGACCATCCCTTCATTTAATTACCGCCTACATGCACCACCGATATATAGTAGTCTTCCTCGGTGTCTCTCAAACAAACATGTTCTCTCGATGTCGACTCCTCTCACGCGCACATGCCTTCTCTTCCCTCTCTACGTGCCTTTTCTCTCTCGCACCCCCTCCTTGGTGGCCTCTGCCACACACATCACCTCTCAATGATGAAGCTACGCACACTTAAATTACTTTCGCCAGCGAAGACTTCGCTTCACACACACACACACGCACCCCCCACACACACTAAGACTCCATCTCTCACACACATGCTCTAGGCAGAGCATTTGTTCCTACCACCCTTCGTCCAACCTTACCCGTATGATAAACAATCACCTTAGTTTACTTGTATAACATGGACAAATTCCACTTTACTTTAGTAGTTAGAAAACTTCTCATAATTATATAATGCAAATCACGAGCAGGAAGTGACATTTTTTTTACACAACCACGCTAACATGGCCACGTAAATCACTAGCTAAAGTGTAATACCATTATACTTATATCCCGATGCAAAAGGTTGAGTACATGTCCGAAGAGAAGAGTCGCACACACGCACTCTGTCTCTCAGAATCTCACACACACACACCAGTTATGTGACGCCCCCTTAAGCAGACCCGTATGTTACAATTCGTGAACCTGCGGGTACACGTGATGGTGCGCATTTATTTAAGCCGGACGGCGAGCCCAAACAGTAGCTGCATTCATTCCCCTCCCGCCGCGTCTTCTCTGGTCGCTGTCGCCCAATATCCATGGCTCAGCCGAAGGTAACGACATACGACATACTCCTGCCGGAGCGGCGCTTTAATCTGGAGGCGGCGCGAAGCCCAGATCGCAGCCGCCCTGCCTCCGGAGTCCGGACTAGCCGGAGCTGGACGAGCAGGCGTTGGAGGCGGAGCTGCACGTGGAGCCGAAGGAGGAGAACGATGACGCGAAGCCGGAACAGGAGGATGACAACGCGGGTGAAGCGGAGCTGGAGGAGGACGATGAGTTCCATTATACTCAGACTTAAAGGGCTTTGAGTTTCACACCACATTTATTTCATAGAGATAAGAGAAAGGAAATTTTAGTGGTCATGCATGCATCTTTTTGTGCCAGTAATCCTATATAAGGATCGATCAGTTGCTTCCCGCGGATGTGCGTGGGCGGTGGAAGAGGAAGGAGAAGGGCAGCGGGTTGTGGAGTATGCCAGTTGCAGCACGAGCTCCAAGGAATGTTTGTGCCAACCAATGCATAGTTGTACAGTATAGTCCAGTAGGGTATGAATTGGCCTTTAGGTTGCGTGTGGACGGCATGGCTGCAACATGCCGGCTGTAGTTCGACAGCCTACCGCTCCGCTTCGCACGGTTTGGTCACGCAAGATTTGCATGCACGCATGTCACACACGTACTTGTCGAAGGCGTGCTCGAAAAAGGGCGACGAGGTCTGCTAGTCCGCATTGGTCCATGCGCCCGGAAAACAACTAACCCCAGTCGCTATAAATGTCGTGCGTGCTTTAATTCCGGGCTAGTGGATGGACGCGAACATGCTGTACAACGAACCGCCCGCCAACTCCCTAATCTCTATCTCTACTCTTATACTAATAATAATCTATCTATCTATCTCTATCTCTCTTCTACTACTTCTACTACTCTACTACTCTTATAAAAACAGAGTTGGTGATGGTGGTCTGCCTGCAATCCTGCAATATAGGCCGTCCGATTTATATCTGACGGATAGAAAGAAAACTATGGCAATTTTGCAAAAAGATACCCACACCCCTCTCCACATTTGCATATAAGGCCTTCCCTCGTTCATCCTTTTCTCTCACAAGATAAACTACTTATACAAATGCATCTTGATGTTACGTGCAATGCACGAGGATGTTTCCTTGGACCTTGGGGGTCTCTCCAGCGCGGCGTGGCCGTAGTTGCAAGTTGACGCCCCTTGAGATGCCGACGTTGAGGGGCACTCGGATTTTGGCCGATGAGCAGGTAAGTTATGAGTTTGATCACGTAGTAAATGCATTCTAAAGACTACTTCCGTGTCCATTTCCTAATTCCCCCGCTGCCAACTATTTCACAGGTTAAGCTTCGTGCAAGTGGAGATTGGCTTGCATATGTACGAAAGGGTACCAACATCAATTTGCACAACATTTACAACGGTGACACTGTTCCCATAGAACCTTTGTCCAACATTGGGATCAGCCATGCAACGGGCCACCGCCTGAATTGGTACGATGGAACCATGGTGCGATTGAAGAAGATACCAATCCCGGAAGCCCTGATAAGGTCGTCCGCCAAAGAAAATTACACTCTCATCGCGGTGTTCGACATCGCGATTGCTTTCACAAACCCTGCACATGGCGGTCAAAGGTGGACTATGCTGTCTGCGGCCGATTTGTTGCCGTACGAGTACGAAGACGCGGTGCTCCTTTCTAACCGCATATTCGTGGTGACAAACCAGGGGACTTGTTTCGTATTAAGAGTTTTATAAGTTTTCATTTTTTTCGTTCTATAAGTTTCAAAATTTTGAGCTCCCCATCACATGTCGAGATTACAATGCCCATTAAATCCTTGCTTGCATGTACTAGTTTTTTATTGCTCATTTATATTGGTCACACATGCATGCATTGCAAGTAGTAACTTTTTTACCACAATTTCTGAGGAAATTGAGTGCAATAATTGAGTAGTTTCACAAACTACCAGTACTACACCTGAAATGGTTCAAAACCAATACCACCACCACGCCCGCGTTTGACCGCCCTGGCCGACCCAACCCCCCCTCCCTTGCCAGTGCGCGCTTCCCGCGTGAAACGGCCAGCGTCGCCCCGGAGTGTCAGTGCCTCATTAATGCCCGGCTAGAGTAGAGGCGACCTCTCACTGGCGCCGACTTTGAAGCAGCGCGATGGCCGAGAGAGCGCCGCTTCCCAGTGCACGCGACTGCTCCGCGTCGAGGCTGGCCATAGTTCGGACAAGTCTCCATCATGGGGAGCCACACTAGCTGCGATGATATGGACTCCCGTTGCCCACAATTATGGATCGTTCCATCTATGGAGAACACGTGGGACTGGAACTACGAGACGGACATGTACCCATGAGTGGACGTATGAACCTGAGTAATGTAGCGCAGTAAGTGAAGTAGAAAGGCACAAGTAGTATGAACATGCGTGGCATATAGGCATTTGTCTCTTACTACCACTAAATGTTGTACGTGCAATGCACGGTGATGTTATGATACGTGCCTAAGTACTCTAGTACTACTATATTAATTGGAGGCACATATCAGGTTTTATTTTTGTTTACGTGTGTGCCCCGAGACCTTCCAACTAGATATGTCTTTCTCTCCGGGTCGCACTTTGTATCGTTCATACCACTAGTACTACTACGTGTGGTCTACGACATAGAAGTGGGAGAAGTGGAGATGCTCTACCACGCTGTTCATGTCCCACTCCTTTCGCTGACGTGTGGGACATCCAGCACGTACCGTGGCACTCCTTCGTTGTAAGAGTTGAAATGATAGCATTCATCAAAAATAAAAAATAAATATAAATCAGTAGTGATACTATACCACGCGGTTTCCTTGCTCCTCGATATCGGAAAGAATACTTCCGTTCGCCGACATGTGGGACGTCGACTATCCTGGTCCACTTGTCATGCACGCAGAACTCCAAGGGAGAGTCACCCCGGTCGTCGCGCCGCAGTAATAATGACTAATGAGCCGTCAAATCACAGGCCCAACCTTTCCCACTGTGAAGTTGCTCGGACGAAGGAACCATCAAGACTTTGTTGAATTCCGCTTCTTGAAGAAAACTACTGTACCAGTAGTACTGCTAGCTACAGTAGTAATATACTCCAGCAGAGGCCTCCTTAGGTTCATAGGATAGGAATTTTATAGGAATGTGAAAATCATAGGAAGTGAGATGACATGCATCTCAATTCCTATAGAGAAAGAGATGCCATTTGATGCATAGGAATTTTTCCATTGAGTCTAGGCTAATGTACTGGTAATTTGCTCTAAAAACTACAGTACTAACTAGTACTGGTACATGCTCATAATTAATTAAACAAACGTACGGGCAGCACAGACACACACACTAACTACTAGTACTACTACTTCTCACATGTTGGCCAGACGCCGTCGTTATCCTTTCCGGCTTTCTCGGCGACACCCCACTGTGCTTGGATCTCCTCCGACCTCTCCGCAGCAACGCGTGCGTCCTCTTCTTTCTTGCAGCGGCGGGCCTGTCTTTTCTTGAGTGCTTTCTGCCTTTTCGACTCCCTCTGTGCGGCTTTGGCCGCCTCTTGCTCTACCGCCCATTCGGCCTTGGCAGGTTCAAATTCCGCCCATGTAGGTGGGAGGTCGCAAGCGGCGATGAACTCGATAGGGCAGGATGCCGTCGCTTCCCTACCATTTTATGTGCGGTCGTGGGCGGCGAGGAACTCAGGGCAGCAGGATGCCATCGCTTCCTTACCGGTTAGTGTGCGACGCAGTGGCATGAATGACGCTTGGTGAGAGCTCTAGGGTGGAGTGGCCGGACAACCGTAAAGTGCATTGGTTTTTCAAGAGCTCAAGGACACAAGACGAAGGAAATTTGGATTCCCCTTCAATCTTGGTCATTTATTACCGAGTAAAATGCATTGGCGGTCATCGAACTTTGTCTTGATAGCTCACTTTGATTATTGTATACGAGATATGGTGATTATACGATCACTGGCTCAGCGTATAGCTCCGTATTTGTCTGGTTGACCAGTCAAAAAGTCCGCATGCGCCTCATCAGCTCGTGTTCTGTATCTATCTATCTATGCGGGCCTACCTGTCAGTGGAGAAAGAAATAAAAACCAAAATTATGCGTATGTGAGGAATCAAACCACGGACTCGTTTCTGCAACGCACACTTGTCAGCCAAATGAAAATGAAATACTTTGCGTTAAATGCACAAATTGATTTTTTTATATTATACGTGATGCACACATTAGCGCACACCGTCCATAGAGGCAAGTAGCATGTACGCGTGCAGACACTCACGCTCACGCTGTCAAACCGTGCTAATGCATGCACGTCGCCCTCTCAATCAAAGTCCTGCTCATGGCGCAACGCAAACGGCGAGCCCGTCACCTGCGCGCCCTGATGGTGCCTGACGTTACTGTTTAGACGTTAGCTGGCGGCCTCCACGAACACCGAGCATGTATTCACCTGGCTCAACACCAACGGTCGTACTCGTGCTTGAGCGCCGACCTGCTCGACATTAGCCATGGCTCTGCACACGACGCGACGACGTGACTCGGTGCCTTGCTCACGTATATCATCCATGACAACGACAATCTATAAAATAGCCTAGCTAGAGAAGTTACTATGGTACCTATATATGTATCGTGAGCGACCGATCATAGTACCAGTGCACACGAGTGTGTGTTTGATCGATTTGTCCATTATTCGTAAGTTATGCATGGTTGTGTGGTATCTAACGGTGGTCGTCGAAGGCTAGCTGGCGACAAGAGTGGTTGCATGGAAGCCTGGTTGTCAATACGTGCCGCATACGCTTCAAAGGCCCGTCATCCACGAGTTCACATTTTACCACCACGCCAGCATCTGACCGCCCTGGCCTACCAAAACCCCTTCCATCGCTAGCGCGCGCTTCCCCCTTGAAACGGTCACCGTCTCTCCCGAACGTCAATACCGCATTCACGGGACTTAATTGCAGGTGTAGTTGGTGTGTCACTGACATGCGGGCCAGATGCTTGTTGGGCCCACATGTCAGTGACCCAACTGCACCTGCAGTTAAGTCACTGAAGTAGCGTCCGCATTCACGCCCGACACGACCTCTCACTGGCACCGGCATTGCAGCAGCGCAATGGCCCAGAGAGCGCCACCCGCGCCGCATCCCGGTGCAAGCGACTGCTCCGCGTTAACGACACCACGGCCATCCTTCGTCCGCCGCCCACATTAATGACACGTGGCTGCCGGCGAACCTACTCCGGCGCCAGCCATCCATCCGTCTGCCGCGGCTCATTGCCATTCGCCCGCTATATTAACTTGAGCCCTAGCTCCTAGCCACAGCCAAAGACCCAGACTCATTCTCCTCTGGTCCCTTCTTTCTGTTGGCACCACTCCAACCATGGGCTCCTGGCGCTCCAAAGTTCTCTTGGATGTACTGTCAAAGGAGCAGACGAAGGATATCATCGGCTCCCCCCCGGCCACCCTCCGCCACCACGACCACGAAGCCGGCGCGCGTGCGCGGCCGCAGCCGGCAGCGAGGAAGAGTAGTACACGGTAGGTCGCCACCGCTCTGGTCCCAGGAAGGCCACCGCTCCTACACTCAGTCGATGCCAAACTTGGTGGTGTAAACATCGGCGGCCGATTAGCCGCTTGACGGCGATGTGGAGGCGGAAATCTTCAGAACCTTGTGCTCCGGAGGAGGAGGTTATCGAGGCAGAGCTGGACAAAGCCGAGGCGAATGAGGAGGAGGCAAAGCCAATGGTCGGCGTTCCCGGGGCTCATGGCCAAACATGGTGGTCGGGCGCCGGCAATCGTTTAGATTAGGTTTACAGTAGGTTTTTAGTATGGTTTGTCCGAAATATGTAATGAATTTCGTCCAGTTTATAGGAAAAGTTTTTGAAATGTAATGATTCCATCCGGTTAATTTGAAATTTGCTTTGTTTGCACGAATTTCGTCCGGTTAGTTCATATAGTTGTCGAAAGGTATGCATGCAGCATTGGATGGCATCCTCTCGCATTAGTGTCCTCGGATAGATGCCGGTGTAAATTTGTGGGCCAGTGCTGGACATGCCCTAACTATCATGCTATAATCGCTAACAATGCTCCATTATTTCACAGGGAACATTTATCCCTCGATCAAAATCAGATCCGCCATGTTTCGCACTCCTTCCACGTAAGAGTGTAGACTCTTGCTTACATAAAAATGGCGCAAGTGGACGGCATTGTAGCACGTCATATCTCTCAAACTAGCTCGCCTAACGCGCGGGAAAGCCCCGCCCTCGTCATTTTGTTTTGGATTTCTATCGATCGATCGCACGAAAATGTTACGCTTTGCAAGTTCAAAAGGAAAATGTGCCACACTTACGACTCGTACGTGTCGCACCCTAGACAGTCCGGCTCGCACGCCGCTCACCAGAGGGGACACACGTTGTCTGCATTTTCACTGACATGTGGGACTGCAAGTACATAAACCGCCGATAGCCGAAATCTAATCGCTCGGCGAGCGTCGGCTGAGAAGAGAGAGATCGGGAGGGAGAAGTGATAGCCCGCCCGCCGCGCATGGACTCCAAGAAATATATGGTGATAATGTGAGGTGGGCCATGCGAGAGTCCGAACCGCTTCCAAGCCCGCTTCTGACCGCCCTGGCCTACCAGAAAACCCTTCTCCCTCCCGCGCGCACTCCCCCCTCAGACGCCAGCTGCCCGCATTCATAGCAAGTAGTACTAGTAAAATACTGGGCTATAGGGCCGCTTATGTGGAGGAGAGTGAGGCATTGACAAAGTCAAGGAGTGGGCTCTGCAAGAGCCCGTCCCTACACGTGCTCCTAGGTATAAAAAAACTAATTCTAGAAAAGAGGTATAAAAAACAATTGTGTCTAAAAAAGAAAGGTAAAAAACATTTTAGAGGAAATAGATAGAGAGAAAGTGAGAAAAAGTTGTAACCTTATAGCCAACCTTATAGTCAACACTATGGTAGTACATGAGGAAGGAGGGAGTTGTGCACATGCCAAGTTCACTGGGCTGCCGTGTTTCACACTCCCCCGTCGTAACAGTGGAGACAATAGCTTTCATCAGAAATAAACAATGAATCCTAGTTGCTCGTTCTCTATATCGGAAAGAATACTTTCATTCGCCGACATGTGGGCATCGACCATCTTGGTCCACCTGCCATGCACAAAATTATCCTGGTCCACCCCGGTCGTAGCGCAGGCCCAACCTTTCCCACTGTAAGTTGGTCGGATGAAAGAACCATCATCACTTCGTTGAATTCCGCTTCTTCAAGAAAACTTACTGTACCCGCAATACTGCTACCACACGCGAAGACTGGACGACACTGTAGCACGTCATATCACTGAAACCCACTAGGCTAAACTAGCCCGCCTAGGATTTGTACTCCCTCCGGTTCAAAGTTAGTACAAAGTTGAGTCATCTATTTTAGAACGGAGGGAGTACGTCTCTGTACTGCTATAATTTTGTGTTCTCAAAAAATATCCTTTGTCAATCTAACGATTAGGAGTAGAAAGAGGGTCTTTCTCTCTCTCTAGATCTCTCTCCATCCCACAACCCCTCTAGCACACGTACACACTCTCTGTAGCCACTCCGAAAGTACGACGTCACTACACATTCACGCTTCCAACAAAAAAATTACACATTCACGCATGTTACAAGTATGTGCCAATTTTGCTGGCTATTAATGTGAGGCCTCCTTTGGTATAGAGGAATCTTGTAGGAATTTCATAGGATAGGATTTCTATATGAAAATTTTCTGTAGAGCCCTTTGGTTTATAGGAATGGAATCATATTCCTATGGAGGAATTCTTCCTATCCTCCACATTTCATAGGAAAATAAACATTAGCCTAGACTCAATGGAAAAAATCCTATGATGTGAATCAAAGGGCATCTCCTTTCCTATTCCTACTCATTGGATTTAAGATACATGTCATCTCATTTCCTATGACTTTCCTATTGCTACGATTTTCCTACCCTATGAACCAAATGAGGCCTGAATGTATCCGTGAACCAACTCTTTGAGTTTGATGATGTGAATTAATGTGTAATTGTGGACTATTGTCTAGTCGATCACTAAGCCTACAATTTTAGGAGCTTGCGCTATTGGCCGATCGACGACGGATCAGACCTATAAGCGTACCACGAGCTCATCAGCCCCAACGTTTCTCTTTGGTGAGTATTTTGCAAGTACTATAGCTCGCACAGTAGCTAGCCTACTAACACCAAGAATCATCCAACAATCCCTGCTGACATGATAAACAGTTTAAACTTACATCTAAGCATGCCATATATTACATCAAAAGCTGGTGAGGACACATCTGTTTCCATAACTCGGAGAGGGTTCGCTTGATTCACTATCAAACAAAAGTAGCAAGTACCGCCCACACAAGACAGTGCACTAGCCCTAAGATGGTTTGATAACACACATCATTCTAGTAATTATACACAATGCAAACTACCTTGAAGGATTAGAGCGGACAACGGCATGGGAATCGATCTCTGGGACGATGTCCACAGGATGGACCATGACATCGGAATCGAGATCTGGGGCGATGTCCACAAGATGGACAGTAGCATCGGAATTGATCTCCGGGGCGATGTCCACAGGACAGACCGCGACATCGAAAACGATCTCCGGGGCGTTGTTCACAGGACGGACCGCGACATCGGAATCATCAAGGATGTCCACCGACACCTGCACAACAACTACAAAAAAAAGACACATCCGTGACATTTTGGGCCGAACAAATTTTTTTCCTGTCATACTTATGACACTTCTATGATGATAATTGTGACAAAACCCGGTATCATCATAGATGTGGTGGGGTCCTACTTCTATGACAAAAAATCATGACAGAAAATGGGCTTTTCGTCCTGGGCGGGCCGGAGACGCTGCTGCATGACATTCTTTGGGCCGTCAATCATGGAAAAAACCGTGGTAGAAGCGAGGGCGAGGAAAATATCGGGGTGTTCCCGGTTACGGTGGATGGTCGGGGCCGTGTGATGTGCGTTTCTCTCATAGACGCACGCGTGTGGCTGCAAGGCGTTGGGCTCTAACTGAACCCAAGCGAGGCGTTGGGCTCTAACTGAAGCCGAGCGATTGCACTGCAGGCTACGCGTTACTGAACCCGAGCGATCGATCGATGGCTGTTAATTGAACCCGATCGAGCGATTCCTTCACTACTGCTGCTAACTGAAGCCGATCAATGCTGCCTCTGGATGAACAGTGAGCGTTGGTGGGGGGGTTGGATAAACAGTTCCTGGTGTGGGTGGATGAACAGGACCCCGTGGTGTTGCCACTGGATGAACAGGACCCCGATCGATCGAGCCGATTGGGGCTGGATGAACAGGACCCCGTGGAGGGCAGGGTGAACAGGACCACCCTGTGGAGGGCTAGATGAACAATAGACGGTGGAGGGCTGGATGAACAGTAGCCCGTGGAGGGGTGGTTGAACAGGAGCCCGTGGAGAGGGCTGGTTGAATAGTAGCCGGTGGAGTAGCACGCGGTGGAGGCTGGATGAACAGAAGCCCATGGATGAACACGTGCAGGTGGAGGCTGGAGGAGGTCGACGGTGGATGAACAGTAGCCCGTAGAGGCTGGAGGGGGTCGACGGTGGAGATGAACAGTATCCCGTGGAGTCCCGTTTTGCGGTACGCCACACCCCTCCCGATGAACAGGACCCCCGTTTCACCGTAGCGCTCCAACACAAGTCTGTTTCCTCCGTTTTGCGGTACGCCACACCCCTCCCGATCAACAGGACCCCCGTTTCGACCATAGGAGGTCCGTTTCCTCCGTTTTGTGGTACGCCAGACCCCTCCTGTTGAACAGGATCCCGTTTCGACCGTGGATGGTTGAACACAAGGCCGTTTCCTCCGTTCTGTGGTACGTCAGGCCTCGTTTCCATCGGCTGTTCCGTCCAAGCCGGTTGGCTCCCACGCGTTCCGTTGCCTCCCGATGAACACGACGCATTCCGTTGCCTCCCCATGAACACGACGACGACGCAGTTTCTCTGTTCCGACCCAGCCATGTACACGAGCCCTGGCCGTACGTACGCGCGAGTAGGCGTTCGAGACCCCGCCCGGTTGTACGTACGTGGCCGTACTTACTTTCTTGCACCCTGGCCACTGTACGTACGTGTACATGCTACGTGCGTGCCTCTACTACGACACGTGCGCGCCTCTACATCGACCAGTATGTACGTACACGTTCGCGACCAGAATGACAACGCTACGTACGCTTCAACCAGGTGGCTCCCGACTGTCAGGCACTTCCTTGCGTGCGAAGATGTAGCTGGTAGGTCCCAGCAGTCAGGGAGGCGAATCTTTGTTTTTGCCCGGACGCACTTCCTTGCGTGCGAAGATGTAGCTGGTGGGTCCCAGCAGTCGGGGGGAAACGTTTTTTCGCAAAATACAGTGGCCCGTCCGGTGGGTCCCTGCTGTCAGGTGGAGGAATAATTATTTTTCGCGTAATAAGGAGGCACTTCCTTGCTGCGGCCGTGGACACAGCTGTCAGCCTCTCCACGTACAGTACTCCTCCGATGGAAGTCGTTCCTTGACCACGTTGACCACGCCGCGCTGAGAGCACCAGGGCGGTGGACGACGGCGAGGCCTAGGATGGGGATGACGCGGAGCCGGGGAAGACGCGGCAGTGGAAGCCCGCGCGAAGAGGAGTACGAGGGTTCACTGGTTCGGCTGCGGTGTGAGGCTGCCGTCGCCGCGGGGCCTGGCCAGCGGTGGGAATAGTAGGGGGCGGTGAGGCCTCCGCGGCAGCACAGCCGGCCACGGGAGGCAGGAGCATGCGGCACGACCGGCGCTGCTTTGGGCGGATGAAGCAAGTAGACCAGAGGTTGAAAAAGCACTACGGCCGTTGGATGGACATCGTACGGTCACTGGAGCTAGAATCGTTCATATTGACTAAGTTGACAAAGCACTTCGTCCCCGTCAACTTAGTAGGCCCACAAGTCAGCCACCCACCAAGGTGGGTCCCAACTAGCAGGGGGATTATTCATTTTTTGTGCGTAATAAGGCGGCACTTCCGGTGGGTCCAAGCTGACAGCGGGGGGAACATTTTTTCGCGAAATATGGTGGCCCGTCCGGTGGGTCCCAACAGTCAAGGGGAAACATTTTTTTTCGCCAAATACGGTGGCCCGTCCGGTGGGTGCCTGCTATCAGGTGGAGGAATAATTATTTTCCGCGTAATATGGAGGCACTTCCTTGCGGCTGCCGTGGACCCAGCTGTCAGCCTCTCCACGTACAGTACTCTTCCGATGGAAGTCGTTCCTTGACCACGTTGACCACGCCGCGCCGAGAGCACCAAGGCGGTGGACAACGGCGACGCCTAGGAAGGGGACGACGCGGAGCAGGGGAAGACGCGGCAGTGGATGCCCACGCATAGAGGAGTATGAGGGTTCGCTGGTTCGTTGCGGTGTGAGGCTGCCGTCGCCGCAGAATAACAAGGGGTGTGCGTGAGTAGAGGGATGGCCTGGCCAGCGGTGGGAGTAGTAGGGGGCGGTGAGGCCTCCGCCACATCGCAGCCGACCATGGGAGGCAGGAGCACGAAGCACGACCGGCGCTGGTTTGGGCGGCTGGAGCAAGAAGACCAGAGGTTCAAGAAGCACTACGTACGGCCGTTCGATGGACATCGTACGGTCATTGGAGCTAGAATCGTGCATATTGACTAAGTTGACAAAGCCCTCCGTCCCCGTCAACTTAGTAGGCCCACAAGTTAGCCTGCCACTATACTGGGTCCCAGCTAGCAAGGGGAGTATTCATTTTTTTGTACGTAATAAGGATGCACTTCCTTGCATGCGAAGATATAGCTGGTGGGTCCGAGCTGCCAGCGGCGGTAACGTTTTTTTCACGAAATACAGAGGCCCTTTCGGTGGGTCCCAGATGTCAGGTCGAGGAATCATTATTTTGCGCGTAATAAGGAGGCATTTCCTTGCGTGCGGCCGTGGACCCAGCTATCAGCCTCTCCACGCAGAGTCCACTTCAGATGCATGTCGGTCGTTGACCACGTTGACCAGGCCACGCCGAGAGCACCAGGGCAGTGGACGACGGTGAGGCCTAAGAAGGGAACGACATGGAGGCAGGGAAGACTCGGCAGTTGTTTCCCACGCGGAGGGGAGTACGACTGTACGAGGGTTTACGGGTTCGTCTGCCGTCACCGGAGAATAACAGCAGGTGTGGGTGAGTAGAGGGATGGCTAGGCCAGCGATGGGAGTACAGTGGGGCGGTGAGGCCTGTGCGGCAGCCCAACCGACCGCGGGGAGGAGGGAGCAAGCAGTCTTGCCGGCGCTTGTTTGAGCGGCTGGAGCAGGAAGAGCAGAGATTGAAGAAGCACGACGGCCGTTGGATGGACATCCAACAGTCACTGCTTGTGCGTCAACCTTTTTTTTAGGAAAGCCTCAAATCTGTGGAAAACAGCATACAGCCCATCTGCCATTATTTCTAACAATTTACAGCCCATTTGCTAATTCTTAAGGTTTTTTGGTGCCCATATTCTTTTTGTTAGCATTACAGCCCATATTGTGGCCACGGTTAAAAAATTATACGAAATTTTGCATATTTCGGTGCGGTCCGAACTGTTTTTAATCCTGAAATTTCGAGTCACATTCAAACTGATTTTAAAAATAAATGCATATCAATATAAAATCCAACAAATTGTCCACGCATAAAAATTAGTGCAATTTAAAATCTCGAAATGAAAAAAAGAAATTTGAAACTAATTGCCGGTTTGATATGTTTTAAAAATGTACAGCCATTTTAAAAATGTACAGCCCATTTTCTCATTACTGATAGGCCATTTTCTCGTCCAGCTGAATGAACCTCTCCTCGTCTTGAAAGATTTGCAGCCCAACAGGCCTGAGAAAGCGACTTACTTGGCAAATCAAAAAAAAAACTGGGCTAGCCATTTTTAGAAAGAAAAAAACTACTGGGCTGGTCTATGGTAAACATAAAAGAGAAGGCTGTCTAGACAGGCCAGAGTGCCCCGCACAGTCCAGTTGACACCCTGCCTCCGTCTCAAAAACAAATTAGATAAGTGCCACTCCAATTATGGTGATTCATAAAAATGCCACCGCAATTTTTGCAAACTTTGGAAAACGCCACTGCAATTTGCAAACTTTGAAAGACGCCACTCCAGACTTCGAAAAATGCCACTGGAACTGGCATGAAATGGCATTTTTCAAAGTTTGGAAATTGCAGTGGCATTTCTCAAAAACACCAGATTTGGAGTGGCATTTATCAAATTAACCCAAAACAAAAATAACTGGGCGAGCTGCTGGGTCCCTGGTGTCAGCCGCTCGTTGTGTAATTCTCTCGTTTATTGACTACGTTGGCAATGGCATGGGACGCAGATGTCAGAAATCCATTAGGAGGAGCCATTTTTTTATTGGCTTGAAATAAGGAGGCACTTGCTTGCGTACTGCCATGACCTTGGTGGGTCCCTGCTGTCATCCTCTCCACGTACAATCATCTCCTGATTGTGTACGCATCAACTTGCTATGCCCACAAGTCAGCCTCTAAACCCGTGGAGGACAAATACAAACCATTTAAAAAAATAACAGCCCATTCCATACGTTCAAACGGAAAGTTCAACATTCAGAGCAAAGTAACAGGTCTGATCCACATATAGAGTACTGAACTTCCACGTTGACAACCATCATAGCCAAGTTAACTATCTACTCCCACTAATACTCTAGTAGCGTACAAGTACTAGCTTACTCTTAGCTAACTAGACGATGCCGGCCACCATCTGCGATACACGCTAAACGCCAGCACCGGCGTCCTCCGCCTCGCCTCGGACTTGCCAGAGGTGCGATAGGGCGCGTTCCTCGCGCGCGTTGGCCCTTTCCATGCCGGCGTGATCCATCGAAGCTTCGGCTTCTAAGCGGGAAACCCACTTGACGAGCTGGTAGTAAAAATCGGCGTTGCAAATGCGTGCGTGCCCGACAGCCTCCAGGGCTATTTGTCGGCCGCGGCCTCCACGTAGTCGGCCCAGTTGCGGGTGCTGTGCTCGCGACTCAGAGCATCGGTGCACTGCTCCATGTCCCGCTGGTGGCGCAAATCGGCGATACGCCGCTCCGCCGCCAAGCGGTCGCGCTCCAACAACTCCTGCTCCTCCGCCAGGCGGTCGCACTCCAACAAGTCCTCTATCTCCGCATTGCCATCTAAAGACCGATAGAATGCCTCCTAACTCCGTCTGCCTTCCGATGAAAAACCGATCACTAGTTCCGGCGCTGATCGCCTCCGGCCTCGCCTATCGCGGACGGGCGGGGGCAAGGCGGACGTGGCGAGAGCGAGGATAAGTCGCGAGCGACATCGGGCCGGTGGGGGCTTATGAGGATAGGGCGAGTTGGGTCACGGTGCCACCATAGAAGGCCGGGAAACAATACTTATAGGCGGCAGGAAGCGCGACGGTCATCGGAATTCAATGCATAATTAAGCAGGCATGGCTTAGCATGCTAGCTTGCCGTGGAAAACTAGAGAAACTGAAATTCTGACTATGTCGTCCCGTCCCGTCCGTGCTAGGTCGCACGCCGGCATGACGGTTAAACGAGTGCACTCGAATTATCTCCCTCCTTGTCAATAATGATTCCACGAATATAAAAGGCCCGCAACAATTAAAACGCATCTTTTTCGCATCAGTTAGTGCTACCTCTTGAGCACTGCGTTGCTTTTCCCTTGAAGAGGAAACGGTGATGCAGCAAAGTAGTGTAAGTATTTCCCTCAGTTTTTGAGAACCAGGGTATCAATCCAGTAGGAGGCCACGCACGAGTCCCTCGCACCTACACAAACAAATAAATCCTCGCAACCAACGCAATAAAGGGGTTGTCAATCGCTTCACGGTCACTTATGAGAGTAAGATCTGATAGATATGATAAGATAATATTTTTGGTATTTTTATGATAAAGATGCAAAGTAAAGAAAGCAAAATAAAGACGACGCTAGAAAAAACTTGTTGACGGGAGATTAATATGATGGAAAATAGACCCGGGGGCCATAGGTTTCACTAGTGGCTTCTCTCAAGAGCATAAGTATTACGGTGGGTGAACAAATTACTGTTGAGCAATTGACAGAATTGAGCATAGTTATGAGAATATCTAGGTATGATCATGTATATAGGCATCACATCCGAGACAAGTAGACCGACTCCTGCCTGCATCTACTACTATTACTCCACACATCGACCGCTATCCAGCATGCATCTAGAGTATTAAGTTCATAAGAACAGACTAACGCTTCAAGTAAGATGACATGATGTAGAGGAATAAACTCATGCAATATGATATAAACCCCATCTTGTTATCCTCGATGGCAACAATACAAAACGTGCCTTGCTGCCCCTACTGTCACTGGGAAAGGACACCGCAAGATTGAACCCAAAGCTAAGCACTTCTCTAATTGCAAGAAAGATCAATCTAGTAGGCCAAACCAAACTGATAATTCGAAGAGACTTGCAAAGATAACCAATCATACATAAAAGAATTCAGAGAAGATTCAAATATTGTTCATAGATAAACTTGATCATAAACCCACAATTCATCGGTCTCAACAAACACACCGCAAAAGAAGATTACGTCGAATAGATCTCCACAAGAGAGGGGGAGAACATTGTATTGAGATCCAAAAAGAGAGAAGAAGCCATCTAGAAAATAACTATGGACCCGAAGGTCTGAGGTAAACTACTCACACATCATCGGAGAGGCTATGGTGTTGATGTAGAAGCCCTCCGTGATCGATGCCCCCTCCGGCGGAGCTCCGGAAAAGGCCCCAAGATGGGATCTCACGGGTACAAAAGGTTGTGGCGGTGGAATTAGGTTTTTGGCTCCGTATCTGGTAGTTTGGGGGTACGTAGGTATATATAGGAGGAAGAAGTACGTCGGTGGAGCAACGTGGGGCCCACGAGGGTGGAGGGCGCCCCCCTACCTCGTGCCTCTTGGTTGATGTCTTGACGTAGGGTCCAAGTCCTCTGGATCACGTTCGTTCCGAAAATCACGTTCCCGAAGGATTCATTCTGTTTGGACTCCGTTTGATATTCTTTTTCTGCGAAACTCTGAAATAGGCAAAAAACAGCAATTCTGGGTTGGGCCTCCGGTTAATAGGTTAGTCCCAAAAATAATATAAAAGTGTATAATAAAGCCCATTAATGTCCAAAACAGAATATAATATAGCGTGGAACAATAAAAAATTAAAGATACATTGGAGACGTATCAAGCATCCCCAAGCTTAATTCCTGCTCGTCCTCGAGTAGGTAAATGATAAAAACAATATTTTTTATGTGGAATGCTACATGGCATAATTTCAATGGAATTCTCTTAATTGTGGTATGAATATTCAGATCCGAAAGATTCAAGACAAAAGTTAAATATTGACATAAAAATAATAATACTTCAAGCATACTAACTAAGCAATTATGTCTCCTCAAAGTAACATGGCCAAAGAAAGTTATCCCTACAAAATCATATAGTCTGGCTATGCTCTATCTTCACCACACAAAGTATTTAAATCATGCACAACCTCGATGACAAGCCAAGCAATTGTTTCATACTTTTGATGTTCTCAAACTTTTTCAATCTTCACGCAATACATGAGCGTGAGACATGGACATAGCACTATATGTGGAATACAATCGTGGTTGTGGAGAAGACAAAAAAGGAGAAGATAGTCTCACATCAACTAGGCGTATCAACGGGCTATGGAGGTGCCCATTAATAGATATCAATGTGAGTGAGTAGGGATTGCCATGCAACGGATGCACTAGAGCTATAAGTATATGAAAGCTCAACAAAAGAAACTAAGTGGTGTGCATCCAACTCGCTTGCTCACGAAGACCTAGGGCATTTTGAGGAAGCCCATCATTGGAATATACAAGCCAAGTTCTATAATGAAAATTGCCCACTAGTATATGAAAGTGATATCATAGGAGACTCTCTATCATGAAGATCATGGTGCTACTTTGAAGCACAAGTGTGGTAAAAGGATAGTAACATTGTCCCTTCTCTCTTTTTCTCCCATTTCTTTATTTGGTCCTTTTCTCTTTTTTTTATGGCCTCTTTTTTTATAGTCCGGAGTCTCATCCCGACTTGTGGGGGAATCATAGTCTCCATCATCCTTTCCTCACTTGGGAAAATTCTCTAAAAATGATGATCATCACACTTTTATTTACTTACAACTCAATAATTACAACTCAATACTTAGAACAAAATATGATTCTATGTGAATGCCTCCGGCGGTGTACCGGTATATGCAATGAATCAAGAGTGACATGTATGAAAGAATTATGAACGGTGGCTTTGCCACAAATACGATGTCAACTACATGATCATGCAAAGCAATATGACAATGATGGAGCGTGTCATAGTAAACGGAACGGTGGAAAGTTGCATGGCAATATATCTCGGAATTGCTATGGAAATGCCATGATAGGTAGGTATGGTGGCTATTTTGAGGAAGGTATATGGTGGGTGTATGATACTGGCGAAAAGTGCGCGGTATTAGAGAGGCTAGCAACGGTGGAAGGAAGAAAAGTGCGTATTATGCATGGACTCAACATTAGTCATAAAGAACTCATATACTTATTGCAAAAATCTACAAGTTATCAAAGCAAAGTATTATGCGCATGCTCCTAGGGGGATAGATTGGTAGTAAAAGACCATCGCTCGTCCCCGACCGCCACTCATAAGCAAGATAATCAATAAATAAATCATGCTCCGACTTCATCACATAACGGTTCACCATACGTGCATGCTACGGGAATGACAAACTTTAACACAAGTATTTCTCAAATTCACAACTACTCAACTAGCATGACTCTAATATCATCATCTTCATATCTCAAAACAATTATCAAGCATCTAACTTTTCACAGTATTCAACACACTCATAAGATTTTTTTTACTAATCTTGAATGCCTATCATAATTAAAGCAAATTACCATGCTGTTTTGTAGGACTCTCAAAATAATCTAAGTGAAGCATGAGAGAACAATAGTTTCTATAAAACAAATCCACCACCGTGCTCTAAAAGATATAAGCGAAGCACTAGAGCAAAAACTATATAACTCAAAAGATATAAGTGAAGCACATAGAGTATTCTAATAATTTCCGAATCCTGTGTGTCTCTCTCAAAAGGTGTGTACAGCAAAGATGATTGTGGTAAACTAAAAGGCAAAGACTCAAATAATACAAGACGCTCCAAGCAAAACACATATCATGTGGTGAATAAAAATATAGCTCCAATTAACGTTACCGATGGAAGTAGACGAAAGAGGGGATACCTTCCGGGGCATCCCCAAGCTTTGCCTTTTTGGTTTCCTTATATTATCTTGGGGTGCCATGGGCATCCCCAAGCTTAGGCTCTTTCCACTCTTTGTTCCATAATCCATCAAATTTTTTACCCAAAACTTGAAAACTTCACAACACAAAACTCAGCAGAAAATCTCATGAGTTCCGTTAGCGAAAGAAAACAAAACACCACTACAAGGTACTGTAATGAACTCATTCTTTATTTATATTGGTGTTAAACCTACTGTATTCCAACTTCTCTATGGTTTATAAACTATTTTACTAGCCATAGATTCATCAAACTAAGCAAACAACACACGAAAAACAGAATCTGTCAAAAACAGAACAGTCTGTAGTAATCTGTTACTAACGCAAACTTCTGGAACTCCAAATATTCAGCCAAAATAGGATGACCTAGAAAATTTGTTTATTGATCAGCAGCAATGAGAATCAATATTTTATCACGTTTTGGTGATTTTTGACAATTATTTTCGTGAACAGAAAGTATCTGTAATTTTCAGCAGGATCAAATAACTATCAGCTAAGAAGATCCTATAGGTTAAACTTGGCACAAACACTAATTAAAACATAAAAACAAATCTAACCAGAGGCTAGATCAAATATTTATTCCTAAACAGAAGCAAAAAGCAAAAAACTAAAAATAAAATTGGGTTGCCTCCCAACAACCGCTATCGTTTAACGCCCCTAGCTAGGCATAATAGCAAGGATAAATCTAGGTATTGCCATCTTTGGTTTTAGGGAAGAAAAGAGCAAACTTGTTATCTATCGAATTAATATTTCTATTTTGATAAAGCACGTGGCTATTAATGGTAGAAGAAAGATTACGCACGTTGCGGAAATTTGCATCTAGGCTAGCTTTTATCTCTTTGATAGATTCGTTTTGGTAGGAGAGCAAAAGAGATGTGCATTAAACTTTCTCATTCATGGGGTGCCCAAATATAGTTTTCATCTTTTCATAGGTATCTATGGGGTCCCCTTCAAGAAAACCCTCTTCAAAAATAGAATCTAAAACTTGTTTGAATGAAGCGGGCAACCCAACATAAAAGCTTTTTAGGTAAACCTTAATTTGATATTGGGGTACATAGCTAGCCCGGATCCTTAACAGCCTATCCCAAGCATCTTTCAAAGATTCGTCGAGTAAATAACGAAAAATTCCGGAATCATCTTCATCAAAATTATTAAGACTCTCATTGACAACTCCGGCAGGTTTTTCCATAGCCTTATTTATGAGTTTAGATAGAATAGAAGGATCGTCCAAGTTCAGGAGAGAACCCCCAACTCTTTTTGGTTCCGACATGGCGAAGGAAAGGCGAGCGAAAAGAGTCAAACGGAAAAGAGAGGGCGAATAAAACGGCAAGGGTGAAGTGGGGGAGAGGAAAACAAGAGGCAAATGGCAAATAATGTAATGCGGGAGATAAGGGTTTGTGATGGGTACTTGGTATGTTGATTTTTGCGTAGACTCCCCGGCAACGGCGCCAGAAATGGCTCATTGTCGGGAGTCAAATCTTGACTTGACTTTGCGTAAGCCTCGCCGGCAACGGCCCAGGAATCCTTCTTGCTACCTCTTGAGCACTGCGTTGGTTTTCCCTTGAAGAGGAAAGGGTGATGCAGCAAAGTAGCATAAGTATTTCTCTTAGTTTTTGAGAACCAAGGTATCAATCCAGTAGGAGGCCACGCACGAGTCCCTCGCACCTACACAAACAAATAAATCCTTGCAACCAATGCAGTAAAGGGGTTGTCAATCCCTTCACGGTCACTTACGAGAGTGAGATCTGATAGATATGATAAGATAATATTGTTGGTATTTTTATGATAAAGATGCAAAGTAAAGAACGAAAAATAAAGACGACGCTAGAAATAACTTGTTGACGGGAGATTAATATGATGGAAAATAGACCCAGGGGCGATAGGTTTCACTAGTGGCTTCTCTCAAGAGCATAAGCATTACGATGGGTGAACAAATTAATGTTGAGCAATTGACAGAATTGAGCATAGTTATGAGAATATCTAGGTATGATCATGTATATAGGCATCACGTCCGAGACAAGTAGACCGACTCCTGCCTGCATCTACTACTATTACTCCACACATCGACCGCTATCCAGCATGCATCTTGAGTATTAAGTTTAAGAACAGAGTAACGCTTTAAGTAAGATGACATGATGTAGAGGGATAAACTCATGCAATATGATATAAACCCCATCTTGTTATCCTCGATGGCAACAATACAATACGTGCCTTGCTGCCCCTACTGTCACTGGGAAAGGACACCGCAAGATTGAACCCAAAGCTAAGCACTTCTCCCATTGCAAGAAAGATCAATCAAGTAGGCCAAACCATACTGATAATTCGAAGAGACTTGCAAAGATAACCAATCATACATAAAAGATTTCAGAGAAGATTCAAATATTGTTCATAGATAAACATGATCATAAACTCACAATTCATCGGTCTCAACAAACACACCGCAAAAGAAGATTATGTCGAATAGATCTCCACAAGAGAGGGGGAGAACATTGTATTGAGATCCAAAAAGAGAGAAGAAGCCATCTAGCTAATAACTATGGACCCGAAGGTCTGAGGTAAACTACTCACACATCATCGGAGAGGCTATGGTGTTGATGTAGAAGCCCTCCATGATCGATGCCCCTTTCGGGGAAGCTCTGGAAAAGGCCCCCAGATGGGATCTCACGGGTACAGAAGGTTGCGGCGGTGGAATTAGGTTTTTGGCTCCGTATTTGGTAGTTTCGGGGTACGTAGGTATATATAGGAGGAAGAAGTACGTTGGTGGAGCAACGTAGGGCCCACGAGGGTCGAGGGCGCGCCCAGGGGGGTAGGCGCGCCCCCTACCTCCTGCCCTCCTGGTTGATGTCTTGACGTAGGGTCCAAGTCCTCTGGATCACGTTCGTTCCGAAAATCATGTTCCCGAAGGTTTCATTCCGTTTGGACTCCGTTTGATATTCTTTTTCTGCGAAACTCTGAGATTGGCAAAAACATCAATTCTGGGACGGGCCTCCGGTTAATAGGTTAGTCCCAAAAATAATATAAAAGTGTATAATAAAGCCCATTAATGTCCAAAACAGAATATAATATAGCATGGAACAATCAAAAATTATAGATACATTGGAGACGTATCAGTTAGCTGCCTTAATTACGGCCGGCTGCATGAAGGCACTCAAAATGGCTCGTAGCTAGTAGGTGGAGCAGCATGCAACGAGTCGCAGCCGAGGGCATTAGTTGATGAACTTTAGCTGGGAGATAAGGCATTGCGAACGTTTTCGCTGGCAGTTTCTTCAGATTCGCATGGCATTTTCTTCAGAGCAGCTTGTTAGTTTCTTCAGAGGTCGGCATTTTTATTCAAAAAACTGCCACTTCGGATCTTGCATCGCAACTAAAACTGCCAGGAGCGCATTAGTAGGCTAGCTACTGATCGATCAGTAACTTGTAAACACTGAGCGAACAGATATAAGGAACTGTTAATGCATCTCAATGATTCACGGATCATATACAAATATGTAGCTCCAAAAGCAAAGATCAGCCACAACTAAAACCAACTAGTACGATTCCCATACACAAGATCAACATGTTAATGCATCTCAATGATTCACAGATCATATACAAATATGTAGCTCCAAAAGCAAAGATCTAGAAAAAACATGTGTTCTTCCTACTAACATGGATGCTTCTCTTGGCCAACATTCAGTACAGACTGAAAGACAAATTTGTTTGTGAAGTCTACAATTCCTCTTGCAAACGTAAGTGGTTTCACCAACAGCTGGAACCATGAGAATGAAGCACACATGATGGAGGAACATCCACTGCAATATGATTTGGTCTTCTCTCGATCACACGGCGAGAGTATTTTCGGAATACAAACTTTAACTTAGGCAAAATGATGCCCATTGTATAATCACACCAAAGCAATGAAGCACCTAGTGTTGGCCAATAAATAGTACAGTACTACTTTTCTGCAGTCCATGAAGTGACTATCCAATCTTTCTGTGTCTATTTTCAAATGGCACTGCATGCAGTGACTATACTATTCTCTTGTGCAGTTCAACCAAAAGTGCGGTCACTTTGTGTGTTTGCCAAATAGCAACGGGCAGACATCTCTGTCTGCACAAATATCAAGCGCAGCTAGTAAACATATACCCCACCTTGTATTTTTGGTTTAAACATGTCTCTTCCGCTTAGCATCTGTCATGTTTTGCACTGGACAATTTGATACAGTCATGTTTTGCCCTGGACAATTTCATACTGAATTGATTTGCTTGTTCAGAGTAGAAATATAGCGCCTATTCTTCATCAGACCAAGGATATCCATGTTCGCAGTGATGGAAGAGGTGAAATCGATACAACCGAAATTGAGCATCCAATCATTGAATCATGTCCTGGACCTCCAATGTAGGTCCACCATGCCAATAAATTCACATGCAAACCACTAGTATTACTATCTAATGACAGTACAAAAAGAGTGGCAAGATAGTAGCAAACCATGTACCTTCTTAATGAACATCTCATAGTGCCACCAATTGGATATAAAGGTTTGGAAGAAAACATACTCCTAATGTTGAACCAGTTGGACTTTTTGTGCAGTTCCACTAAAATCGAGCATCCCTGTTTGCATAGATATTGAAAGTGTGATTACTATAAAAGTGGCACTAGTTGAAGCATAGACTCACAAATATAAGCATTCCAATTTCGTAATGGAAAAAGGTAGCAAGACTGTTTCTAACCACCTGTTTGAAGGAATAAATAAGGCAACAGCGGCTGATGTCAGAAAGGCATATATAGTTCTTTCTGAAAGAATGATCGATTCCTAACCTTTCCTCTTCTTTTAAGCATATTTTGTGCAGTTCAACTAAAATAAAATGCCATCACTGCCTTGACAATTCAGCGACACTGTACAAAAGGAAATGACTTAACATTACATCATGATGTCAGGTATTCAGTCGACAGGCATTAGAGACAAACTTACAGACCTCCTACGATAACATAATGAACATTAATTTTAACAAAGGTGTGACTAGCTTTACCGGGATAATTTGAGTGAACTCTACACACTCTGTTCCTTAATATAAGACGTTTTTGCGGTTCAGTTTAAAGTACCCAAATGTCTAGTATTTAGAAAAACAGGTAGTAGTTTTCTTGAGCACATATCTGGGAAAGCTTGCCACACTTTATTTATGTCCATATGCTAATGCAACACCATTCGAAATTTCGAATACTACAAATATACACTAATCCAGTGGCTAGTGCAACAATAGAGTAGTTATTTTATTACAGGGTACAGTACAATGGTTTTACTGAACAGATTTCAATAAACTCTGGCACTAGAAGATTTCTATAAGAATTAAGAATACAAAATGTAAAGGTAACACGTTTCAGCATTGGTATACTATCTTTGCATGAGCATTAAACCAAATACAAAAGTCTGAAGGTAACTAGCATTATTAACTAATGACAGTATAAAAAATTGCAAACCATGTACCCCCAAGGTAAATATCATTTCGAACTCGGGGGGACCTTAAAAATTGCTATCCCAATCTTGATAATCGATCAAACATAAAAACTTGATCGAACGAATCAAGAGAACAGCCGGAGGAGGAGGTGCCGACTCTTGACCTTTCTTCTTGTCTTCATAATTTTTTGTGCAGTTTAACCAAAATAAAATGACATCAGCACCTTGGCATTTTGGTGACACTGTACAAAAAAATTAACTTATCTCATGAAAGTGAGGTATGTAATCTATAAGCATTAACAGTGCAAAAATCTGAAGGTAGTAACAAGTTTCATCGTTGGTATACTGGCTGTGCAACAGCATTAGAATGTCTTAGCTAAAAAATCTTTAATACATCCATAATCAACAGCTAACCCTGAAATAATCCAGTGACTTTAAATGGCATTGCTTAAATTTATCGGTGGCATTAGACTGAGTGCGGCATTAGTTAAATGTGGCATCACTTTAGCAGTAGCATTGCTTGACTTGACTGCTGGCGTTATACTAACAGCAAAAAAGTGACAATCAGAGCATGGGAGGCCCATTCGGACAGTGGGCGCACTAGTACGATGTACCTCCACGGACGCATAGAGTGGTGAGGGAGGTATGGTTGCCCAGAGCAACAAATATCCAGGCAGCATATGTGGATTACGTCCCATTTTTGTTATGTTTAGCCACCTTTTTCCTATATGAGGACAACAAACCGATCGACCTGGTCATTCTCTATTGCGTTGTCATGCCTTTCTACCCTTCTTCAACCAAGAGACACGAGACTCGTTCCTTAGCTACTGATTTTCCCCTTTTCAATCTAGATGCGGGTTCGATGCCTACTCTCTTGGATTGTACAGTCTCCCTTCTTTTCCTTATTCAACCCAGACATGCATTAGTCTGCATGAAGTAGGGTTTCCTTCAATAGTGCAAGGTTTTCGTCTGCGTGACCAGCAGAGCAGAGGATAGCAAATTGGGAAGATGGTGGAGTGGAAAAAGATCCACATGCAGCGACGTGGCAGATGGGGCAATAGAACAAGGGTATGGTTCGAAAAGAGGTAGCATACATGAGGGTCGGCGGGAAGTGGCTTCGCTCGTGGTCGTCGTTCTCCGCACGCACTACTGCAGCGAGCTTGGGGAAGGAGGCCATCCCGCGCGGGCGCTAGGTCTGAGAGGACGGCCTTGTCGTCAGTGCGTGACCTTGCTCGCCGACGACGAGTGCGTCAAAGCTGCACATCCTTTTCTTCCCCGGCGGATCTGTGACCACCGGTGAGGAGGGAGAGAGAGGCCGTCTTTTTTAGTTCTGGAGAGAGGGTGATAGTGTGAGAAGCAAGTGGGCAGCCCTTAGCAAGAAAGCTCTGAAGCTCCAGCCTATATATTTTTTTATACTCCTAGTACTAGAGGTGGAGTAGTGGTAGAGTAGTTTATATTTTCTCTACAAACAGTACCAATTAGTCGTGCCTCAAAACTGAACGGCACGCCATTAAAAAAATAAAGTCGAAAAATAATACGGCACTTCGGGGCAACGCGGCCAGATCGCATTTTGCACGAGAAATTACACACCATATTTCGTTGACATGTGGTCCCGTTCCAACATGTCAATGAGACGACGGCGAGTCCATTTGTACAATTTCCGAAAGGACGTGTAGGCCGGGGCGCCTCTTCGTGTACCGTGGCAAACTGTCAACCGTCCACCGACTATTCGCCTTTCCCTCTCGATTTGGAACTGATGTCTCACTCTCTTCCTCCCTCCTCCATTTGCCTTCACCCTTCCTTCTGCCATTGTTCGATCGTGTTCTCCATGGGGGGAGCAAGCCGGAAATGACCCCGTTATTCTTGCCCCGATCTGAAAGATGACGTGGTAGGGGAACTCATTGATCGGTGCGACGTCATCACCTCGGCTAGCATGGCAGGTTCATTCAAGAACATTCTCGACTCAACTAATAACATCATTACAAGGAACCCAAGGGTCCAGGAGCGGTTTGATCTCCCTTATCTTATTCGCTATAAGCCTGTTCGCATGGGCGCGGACGACGGAGGCCTTGCCTTGTGCAAGTTGATGCCGCTTGATAATGATACGTGTGATGTCAAGATGTCACTCGGGTACAATTGCGAGTGGGAACTTGTGAATGTGTACACACGTCAGCGGATTCCACTTCCAATAATCTCAGAGTGCCCTGAGGTTGAGCACACAGATGATCTATGTACGTTCAAATACGATCATGGTGGCTGTCATCTATGGAACATAGCAATTTGCCGAGTTCCCAACCGCTCTTGGAATTACGAGAACTATGAAGTTGTTGCTATATTCGACAAGCTTGTTGTCGTCGTTACTGATTCCACGGTTCGTCCATGGATATTGCTCAAAAATCAGTTTCTGTACACGGATGATGAGTACTATGATGCAATTAAATACGAGGATCTTGTGTTTTCTTCCACCAGTCGTGGCATTGTTTTTGCATGGGATCCTCGTTGTTTCGGTACGTTTCTCTTGCACCGTAATTATAATTGTTTCATCCACATGCATGCGGGTTAGCATGTTTCCCAATACTAATTAACCTTCTTGTGTTTCCAAGGTCCTGTGAACATTCCACCACCTATACTTGAAAATTTTTATAACCAAGGGGGAGATGACGATGGTGATGACCACGATCATGAGGACGAGCAGGACTTATATACTCAGTGGCGGCTGGCAACTAATTCCGATGGATCACCTCTTCTTCTCTATATACAGTGCACTGAGATTGTTACTACTGAGGGAGCACGTGTTGTCTCCCATGGTCGCCCTCTCCGGACCTATTCCAACACCCGTTGCAGGGTATTCGGGATGGATACTGGTGTGCTAGCGCCAACACCTTCTCCCTGGTACAGTATTGATAGTCTTGGAGCAAACTCGCTCTTCCTTGGAGATTAGTAGTACAGCCAGCATCCGGTTAGTATATGAAGTTGCCACATGATACGTCTCCGTCATATATACTTTTCCAAACACTTTTGCCCTTGTTTTGGACTCTAACTTGCATGATTTGAATGGAACTAACCCAGACTGACGCTGTTTTTAGCAGAATTGCCATGGTGTTATCTTTGTGCAGAAACAAAAGTTCTCGGAATGACCTGAAACTTCACAGAGATTATTTTTGGAAATAATAAAAAATACCGGCAAAAGAATCAAGGCCAGGGGGCCCACACCCTGTCCACGAGGGTGGGGGCGCGCCTGGCCCCCTGGGCGCGCCCCCTGCCTCGTGGGCCCCCTGGTGCTCCACCGACCTCAACTCCAACTCTATATATTCACGTTCGGGTAGAAAAAAATCAGAGAGAAGGATTCATCGCGTTTTACGATACGGAGCCGCCGCCAAGCCCCAAACTCTCTCGGGAGGGCTGATCTGGAGTCCGTTCGGGGCTCCGGAGAGGGGAATCCGTCGCCATCGTCATCATCAACCATCCTCCATCACCAATTTCATGATGCTCACCGCTGTGTGTGAGTAATTCCATCGTAGGCTTGCTGGACGGTGATGGGTTGGATGAGAGTTATCATGTAATTGAGTTAGTTTTGTTAGGGTTTGATCCCTAGTATCCACTATGTTCTGAGATTGATGTTGCTATGACTTTGCTATGCTTAATGCTTGTCACTAGGGCCCGAGTGCCATGATTTCAGATCTGAACCTGTTATGTTTTCGTGAATATATGTGAGTTCTCGATCCTATCTTGCAAGTCTATAGTCACCTACTATGTGTTATGATCCGGCAACCCCGAAGTGACAATAATCGGGACCACTCCCGGAGAAATCCGTAGTTTGGGGAGTTCATGTATTCAAGCTTTGGTCCGGTACTCTATTAAAAGGAGGCCTTAATATCCCTTAGTTTCCAATAGGACCCCGCTGCCACGGGAGGGTAGGACAAAAGATGTCATGCAAGTTCTTTTCCATAAGCACGTATGACTATATCCGGAATACATGCCTACATTACATTGATGAATTCGAGCTAGTTCTGTGTCACCCTATGTTATGACTGTTACATGATGAACCGCATCCGGCATAATTCTCCATCACCGATCCAATGCCTACGAGCTTTTCACATATTGTTCTCCGCTTATTTACTTTTCCGTTGCTACTGTTACAATTACTACAAAACCCAAAAATATTACTTTTGCTACCGTTACCACTACTATCATACTACTTTGCTACTAAATACTTTGCTACAGATATTAAGTAATCCAGGTGTGGTTGAATTGACAACTCAACTGCTAATACTTGAGAATATTCTTTGGCTCCCCTTGTGTCGAATCAATAAATTTCGGTTGAATACTCTACCCTCGAAAACTGTTGCGATCCCCTATACTTGTTGGTTATCACCACATCACATAGAGCCAACCTGATATAGGAGTACCGGATCTGAGATGCCACGTGTACCAAATGAATGACTCCAAGTTCGACCACCGTGATGCTAGGTGCGAGCCGAGGAACACTGTTGGAGAGACCCCCATCATAATTTTCCTACATTGGTCGTTTGATTCATAGGATAGAATGATATAGGATTTTTTACCTATGTAATCATGTTTTAATTGGCAATCTAGCATCCACTCCAAGTTTTGTTTCACTTCCTTTGATCCTACGAAGAGAGTACTTGCTCTAAATGTTGTGCCGCTGCAAGAGCCGCCTATATTAATTAACCATGCTCTAAAAAGGTGGACCAGCTTTGGCTATAGTAGTACAGTACTAAGTTAGTAGGTGACCTTGCGCTTGGCTCTTCTCCTCTTCCAGAAGTCGAACAATAATGATGGTACTACTTCTGGCAATCTGACACGAAATGAACCGCTGCACGTCCACCGCTTGTAAGCAAAAGTTTCTCCTCGTGCTGCGAGCCACCGCGCACGCGTTGGCGAGGGAGAAGGCATAGTAAGCAAGCTTCTCGTCGTTCTGCGAGTTGACGGGACACATCAAAGTTATGTATTTATTAGTACTCTCTTCAAAAAGGGCCGACCATGTCCATGGCTACCATCCCGTTCTCTGTCATTGAGTATGTGCACTATTCACGTGCCATCGAGGAGAAAAAATATTGCGTAGTACTAGGTGCCATCGAAGTGCACGGCTCACTTACGCACTGCATATCTCCATTTTCTTGCATGACACGCCACCTTGATGCTAGATATCCCGCGTGTCATGGAGGCATATAGTATGATTTTGTAAAATGGAGGCATATAGATGTCCCGCATGCCGGCAACAGGATGAACAAAGCTCATGTCTTAAACGAAAGAGTGGAAGAACATAGATTCCCGACGACCGAGAAGGAGCTACAAACCTCGGGGTGGAGCGTCTGCACTCATAATATTTTATCTTATTCAACGAAATAAAATCAACCAAATCTCTCACGTTCCTATACCATTCTATAGTATGAGAATAACTATGAACATAAGCCATTGATTCACTCTATCCAATGGTCATAGTTGAAAATCCAAACAAAACCAAGCATTGGATCAACTCTTTTTCTAAGATCAACTCTTTTAGCACTTAGATTGTTGCCGCCTGCCCACCTAGCCCACCTATATATCCGCTCACATGTGATGACCATAGGAGCTATCCACTCAGATTGTATGTTAAAAAAATAAAGGTCGATAACTAATGCAGCACCTCGGGCCAACTGAAAGTTCTAGTTATCGACTAGAGGGGGGTGAATAGGCGATTTTTATGAAAGTCTTCAAAACATGGGAGTTTCGAAGACAAACGAGAGAAGTGAACCTATTAACATGCAGCGGAAGGTAGACTAGACTAGGCAGGCCATAGGCAAGTATTCAATGAAGTGAAAGCACGAAGACTAATAGCAGCTAGGTAGTAAAGATCAGGATGGAAGATAGTGTGAAGCCAAATAACAATAGAAGTCACACAGTGAAGTCAAACAGGTAACACAAGCAGACAATGACTTCATGAAGACAAACTGTAAATAAAGAGAGGGAGGAGATAGAACCAGTCGCTTGATGAGGACAAGGATTTGTTGGACCAGTTCCAGTTGCTGTGACAACTGTACGTCTGGTTAGGGAGGCTGAGATTTAACTCAGAAGACCATGTCATCACCTTATTCCCCTAGAGCTAAGGACACCCAGTCCTCGCCCAATCACTCTGGTAAGTCTTCAAGGTAGACTTCCAAACCTTCACAGACTTCGTTCACCGGCGATCCACAATGACTCTTGGATGCTCAGAACGTGACGCCTAACCGGCTGGAGGATTCACAGTCCTCAAGTGTAACAAGTCTTCAGGTCACGCGGACAGAAAGACTTCAGTGATGCCTAACACTCTTTGGCTCTGGGTGTTTGGGCTTTGTCCTCGCAAGGATTTCTCTCTCTCTCAAAAGCTTCGGAGGTGGGTTGCTCTTAAAGGACAAAAGCCGTGCAGTAACTCTGAGCAGCCACCAATTTATGGTGTAGGGGTGGGCTATTTATAGCCACTAGGCAACCCGGCCAGATTTGTCCAAAATGACCCTAGGTCACTAAGGAACTGATACGTGTTCCAACGGTCAGATTTCAAACACACGCGGCAGCTTGACTTGGGCTACAAGTAAAGCTGACTCATCCAGCTCTGGATAAGATTTGCTCTCACTGTCTTTGCTCGAAGACATAGGATTTGGTTGAGCATCACTTCAGACTGCAGATTTGCATCAGGTGCAGCATTGGCTTCGGTGCATTCACTTCTGGCACCACATTAGCTTCAGGCGCCACATTAGCTTCAGCCATGACAATGGCATTGGATTCAGTTGAGTTGTTTGTGGCCGCCTCAGTATTGTTAACCTCCACTTGAGTAGCTGGAGGGTCAGACACGTTCTCCTCGAGAACAACTTCAGGGTTGGACGGGGGTGTAGTAACACGTTCTTCTTCTACTCTTGGTTCTTCTTGTTCATCGGCTGATGCAGCCGCAATGTCTTCAGCAGCTTTGGCTTCAGACTCGGAGATGTTCACAGTTGGAGAGGCTTCAGGAAATACTTGGCAAGATACAGAGTGGTGCTCTTCTCCTTCTGGAACACTCGAAAGTGTGACTTGTGGCCTTGGTCCTTTGTGAAGCCTGTGGAACGCTGGGGACGCTTGTGGAGATGGAGTTGTCTGGGCCACAAAGTCTTCATCTTCAAGTACCGGAGTGGTGACTTGAGTTGGGGGAGTAGTTGGTGTTTCTTCTTCACGGGGGGGAGTCTTGAGGGTGATCAGCCCATGAATCATCCTGAGCAATTGGCGTGAAAGGACGACCAATGCTGATGAGTTCGCTGTTCGTGAGAACAGGCGATGATACCATGTTGTGTTCGATCTGAGGAAGGACTTCATCATCTTTTACATTGTCTTGGTGACCAATGTCTTCAGCTGCGGTGGGTCATCAGCTGGAATCTCTTCAGTTTCAGGAGCCTCTATGGTAGCAGGCTCATGAACTATCAACCGACGCTCTTGGTGTGCAGACGCAGGACGAGCAACAGAACTTGGCTCGACGACAAGGGGCTCTGTGGGAGCAGCCCGATCTTTCTTCTTGGTTTTTCTCTTCTTGGTTGGTGGAGCTTCATCAGTGGTGTTCTTGGACTTGCGCTTTCTGGCTTCAGCTTCAGCTGTCCTGGTTTTCTTGAGATCTAAAGCCACTATGGGGACCTTTGGCTACACGCCTGTCATACTGGCGGGGAAGACAATGCGAGGTTCCTCCCGCCTGGATGCTTCAGCTTGGTCCACAGCAGGCTTCTTCTTCTTCTTGGCAGCCATCTTGGGGTCGATGCCAGGACGCCCAAGTACCTTGCGCTTCTCAGCTTCATTGTAAGCTTGAACACATTTGGCAGCCAGGAGTTTCATGCGCTCTCGAGAACCTTTAGCTTTGTCACGTTTCTTGTGAAACGCCTCCTTGAGCTCATGCATCATTTGCTTGAAATTCTGAACATCAGTCACACTGAGCTTGGCCATATGCTTCTTGAACTGAGCCTTCTCATAGTCAATTTTGTGCTTTAGTTCAACAATTTTCTGAGCTAGAGCTAGCTCAGGAGCAATGGCTCCATGGAATGAAACACTGAGGCCAACAGGAAGCTGAAGATCATCAAAGCTGAGGTTTGGGATATCAAACCATTCATCAATGAACTTGTTCAGAATGTCCACATCAAATAGGGGAAGATCGTTGAAGATTTCTGCCTCTTGTTTGCTCTTTATCAGCAGCTCAAGAGCATCATCGCCAAGATCGTCGTCACTAGACAGATCAATGGCTACGTTCTCATTCCTCAGAACGGCAGCTGGGGCCAGTGCTTAACCAGTAGTTTGTATGGGCTTCTTCTTCTTCTCAGACTTGGAGATGGGTGAGAGATCTTCAGAATGCACACTAAGTGCAGGAGGAGCGGTGGCCAGAGGCTTCACTCGCGAAGCTCTTGGTGCAGAGGAGGGCTTTGAAGCCTTGAGTTTCTTCCGCTTTTGAGGCTTTGGTGCAGCAGGAGCCTCATCAGAATCAGCTTCATCTCCAGACTGATCCACCGTGGCCCTCTGAGCAGCGATGTAGGAGAGGAGACCATCAAAGTTGTCGAAGGGGCCGATGAAATTTGGATTGGCATCTCTTGTGCCATCAGCCCGCGGAGCAGAAGGGCCTGGGTTGAAATCGCATCCGAGACTCTTCTTGTTCTCTTTGGCCGAGTTCTTGGCAAACTGGTAGTTGTGCTTGAATAGATTGTCTTCACCACACCATAGCAGAGAGGATGGGTTGGCATCAGCAGGCTGTGGTCCACGGACCATGCAAGGGTAGAAACCCTGAGCAATAGCTTCAGATCTGGTCTTGGGTTAAAGATTTTTGTAGGGAATATCTGCCCAAGGACGCTTGATGGCATTCTTTTCGGCATATTCCTTGGTGACGAATCTGTACTTGAACCATTGCTCGGCCCAATATCTTTGAATCCATTGGATTCGAGTTTTGCGTTGGCCATAGCTCTCTTCAGGATCAGTTTTGTATAGCTCATAGAGATCTTCGGGCAGATCCATTGATGTGCCCCCGCCGCGCTGTCTGCCTCCCTTCCTTGCTGATTTTTCTGTGGCCATGTAGTTCAGACTGAATGGCTTCAAAGCTGTCAAAGTCTTCCATGTGCTGGTCCGACAAGAACTAGCTTCGGGAGAATTGATGTGATGCTGTAAAAATTCTGCAAATGAATGCAGACTATGAGAACCAAGGGATTCTCCCACGGACATGTACCTGTGACAGCATTAGAGATGCGAGGGAAGGGGAAGAGGTCATATGCATTCTCAGATGATTTTGAAGATAAATCAGTTTAGAAGACACTGACCTCATAGCGCGAAGACATTCACTTATATGTTGAGAGTTGGTTCCAGATTTGTACGAATCCAAGAATAGGTACAAGTGAGGAATCTAAATATGTATGAAGCATAAGTGAATATACTAGGCATATTATGAGATGCAGAAAAGGATAGATCCAACTTGTGGAGGCAGAAACTACTTTTGGTAAGGAAAGATGAATCCATCGGATCAAAAAGACAGTAAAAGGAGAGTTTTAATTTACCACACGATGAACTGCTAGACGGAGTAGAAGATGAGGCCGAGCAGTTCGATCTTCCGTGCCCTAACTTGGCGACGGAGGACACCTACGGCGGCGGCGGAGAAGGCGATGTCCGCGGCCGGCGTGAGGACGGCGTCGGTGAGGTCGCGGAAGCCAAGCGCTTCGTCGCCGGCGTCGTCTAGAGCTAGCGGTGGCGCTAGGGTTTGTCTGAGGTGGAGAGGTGGAAGAAGTATTTTGATCACGATGTGATGTGTATTTATAAGGAGAGGGACGGCACAGCGCAATTACGCAGGTGCCCCTGGCGGTTCCCATCTGAGGGACACGTGGCGAACATGCAACACATTGGGAGTTGTTCCATGTTCCCATGCACGCCTGAACTATCGGGTGGTCGATCCGGCTTCTCGGGGTTTCAGGCAATAAGGATTGAGCATTTAAAACAAATTTAATGTTTGTCTCTGTATCTTCTGCTGACAAGGACGCGGAGAAGACATTCGACGGTTTCAATAGAATGCATATGATTTGGATAGATAGATTTGAGAAGGAAGCATAGAGAGGTTAGGGTCCGATCACATTCACTTAGTTCAAAAGATTCGAACGAGAAGACATAGCTGTAAGTGAATGCTGTAGAGGACAGAATACTAATATATGTATATATCAGAATAAGACCAAATCAACATTGTGAAGATAAACATGAAGTCATGTCAATATTGAAGACAAACCAAATGCGAAGACTTTGCAGAAGTAACGCCAACAGAAAACACTTCAAACAAAAGTTTGGTGGTGGCGTTACCCACCGTATAGGAAGTATTAGACCCAGACACGGCGCACACTTATCGTGGCACTCCGAAGTCAAAATCCGCATTACTGTATTCACACTCAGAGTGTAAGTCTTCATTGATTGAAGATATACATTACTTTGTGTGTTGCACATCTAAGTCATGAACATGCATAAGTGTTAGGATGTGTGCCTGATCACAGGACATTCGAGGATTCCAAGATATTTAGCTCACACCGCAACTTGCAAAACCTTTTCTCATCCAAGGGCTTTGTGAAGACATCTGCCAATTGCTCTTCAGTGTTGACGTGAATGATATCAATATCTTCCTTCATAACATGATCTCTGAGAAAGTGATGACGTATTTCAATGTGCTTTGTCTTCGAGTGCTGAACTGGATTGTTGGCAATCTTGATGGCGCTTTCATTGTCACAATAGAGTGGTACTTGCTTCAGATGGATGCCATAGTCCTTGAGTGTTTGCTTCATCCATAGAAGCTGAGCGCAGCAAGATCCAGCAGCAATGTATTCAGCTTCAGCAGTGGAGAGAGATACACAGTTCTGCTTCTTTGAAGACCAACAGACAAGTGATCGTCCCAAAAAGTGACATGTGTCTAATGTAGACTTGCGATCCACCTTGTCGCCAGCATAATCAGCATCCGAGAATCCAACTAGATTAAACTCTGAGCCCTTTGGATACCATAATCCTAATGTTGGGGTGTAAGCCAAATATTGAAGAATTCGCTTCACAGCTAAGTGATGCGATTCCTTTGGTGCTGCTTGGAATCGAGCACACATGCAAACACTAAGCATTATATCTGGCCTAGATACACATAAATAAAGTAAAGAACCAATCATGGAGCGGTATACCTTTTGATCGAACTCTTTACCATTGGCGTCAGGACCCAGATGACTCTTGGTTGGCATTGGCGTCGTGTAACCTTTGCAGTATTGCATTCCAAACTTCTTCAGGAAATCTTTGAGATATTTCTCTTGAGATATGAAGATGTCGTTGCTTTGCTGACGAATTTGTAGACCAAGGAACAACTTCAGCTCACCCATCATGGACATTTGATATTGCTCTTGCATCATGTGTCCAAACTCATCACTGTATTTCTGGTTGGTGCAACCGAAGATAATGTCATCCACATAGACTTGGCACACAAACAGTTCACCATCATATGTCTTCGTGAAGAGTGTGGGATCTAGGGAACCAGGTTTGAAGCCTTTTCTCTTCAGGAAGTCTTTGAGTGTGTCATACCAAGCACGAGGGGCTTGTTTGAGGCCATACAATGCCTTGTTGAGCTTGTATACCATATCAGGATGTTTTGGATCTTCAAAGCCAAGTGGTTGTGCAACATACACTTCTTCAATCTTGCCATTAAGAAACGCACTCTTCACATCCATTTGATACAGAAGGATGTTGTGATGATTTGCGTAGGCTATCAGTATGCGAATGGCTTCAAGCCTAGCCACAGGAGCAAATGTTTCATCGAAGTCAATCCCTTCAACTTGAGTGTATCCTTGAGCAACGAGACGAGCCTTGTTTCTGACAACTTGACCATGCTCATCTTGCTTGTTGCGATATATCCATTTTGTGCCTATTATGTTGTGCTTGCGAGGGTCAGGACGCTTGACAAGTTCCCACACATTGTTCAGCTTGAACTGTTGAAGCCTTCTTGCATAGATTGAATCCATTCAGGTTCCATGAAGGCTTCAGCAACTTTCTTGGGTTCTGATATTGAGACAAATGCAAAGTGCCCACAGAAATTTGCTAGCTGTGTTGCTCTTGAACGGGTGAGTGGACCAGGTGCATTGATGCTATCAATTATCTTCTCAATCTGTACTTCATTTGCAACACGAGGATGAATTGCACGAAGATTTTGCTCTTGCTGATCATTGTCATCGTTAGGAGGATCGTCTTCAGGTTGATTAGGTGCAGAAATGATAAGTTCCTCTTCAGGCTGTGCTTCAGACGATATGATTTCTCCAGTTTCCCATAAGCTTGAGGGATTCACTAGGTGGAACTTCATCTATCACATTTGGCAGGTGCTCTCTTTGCGAGCCGTTAGTCTCATCGAACCGCACATCCACAGTTTCACCCACTTTATAGTGAAAGAGGTTGAAGACTCTGTAGGAGTGCGAATAATTCCCGTAACCAAGCATAAAACCTTCATGTGCTTTCGGTACAAATTTTGAAGTGTGATGTGGATCCTTGATCCACCACCTGGCACCAAATACTCTGAAGTAACTTACATTTGGCTTTTTACCAGTTAGGAGCTCTTAGGATGTCTTCTTCAGAAGCTTGTGAAGATAAACTCGGTTGATGACGTGACATGCAGTATCAACGGCTTCAGGCCAGAACTTTCTTGGAGTCTTGTATTCATCAAGCATCGTCCAAGCCATCTCAATGAGTGTTCTGTTCATGCGCTCCATGATGCCATTCTGCTGAGGTGTATATGGAGCGGAGAACTCATGAGTGATGCCCAATGGATCCAGGTAAAGGTCGAGGCCGGTGTTCTTGAACTCTATGCCATTGTCACTTCTGATATGCTTGATCTTGACGCCATAGTTATTCATGGCACGGTTGGCGAAGCGTCTGAAGACATCCTGCACTTCAGTCTTGTAGAGAATTATATGCACCCACGTATATCTTGAATAATCATCAACAATGACAAAGCCATAGAGACAAGCAGTAGTAGTGAAAGTAGAGTAGTGAGTAGGGCCAAATAAGTCCATGTGTAGCAGCTCGAAGGGTTGAGATGTCGTCATGATTGTCTTTGAGGGATGCTTGGCCCTTGTCATCTTTCCAGCTTCGCAGGCACCGCATAAGTGATCCTTCTTGAACTTGACGCCCTCGATGCCTATGACGTGTTTCTTCTTTACAAGCGTATGCAAGTTCCTCATGCCAGCATGCCCTAGCCTCCGATGGCAGAGCCAGCACTCTGAAGCTTTTGCTAGAAAACATACGGCAAGCTGTGGTCCGGCTGAGAAATCTACCATGTACAAATCATCTTTCCGATACCCTTCAAAGACTAGAGACTTATCAGATTCCATTAGTACAAGGCAATGATATTTTCCAAATATCACAATCATGTTCAAGTCACAAAGCATTGAGATAGACATTAAGTTGAAACCAAGGGATTCAACAAGCATCACTTTATCCATGTGCTGATCCTTTGAGATTGCAACTCTACCTAGACCCAATACCTTGCTTTTACCAGTGTCAGCAAATGTGATGTGACTCTTGTAAGATGGACGTAAGGTTGAGTCCATGAGAAGACTTCGATCACCAGTCATATGATTAGTGCATCCGCTGTCCATAATCCATTCTGAAGACTTTGGTGTCATACCCTACAGTACAGTTAGGGGGGATAGGCTTCACCAAGAGTATTGTGAAGCATAAACATTTGATGCACAAGAGGATTATCAAAGCTCAGATAAAGGTTAGGACTGATAGAATGATTGGCAAGCGATTCAGGAGCAAAATACATAGTGAGACCATTTGGGCATTTTATCTTGTGCCCAACAAGATGTTTTAGGTCCCCAGCAATAGCATCGGACGCCTTTGATTTCCGGCTGGAGACCTTTCCCTGCAAAAGAAAGGTAATTCTTCTTAACCACCCACATCTTCAGGGGTGGCTTAGAAGCAATGAGTCTAAGTGCAGCATCTGAGAACTTCGCCTTTGGAGCCCTGGAAAATAGCCTTGCAGGAGGAGAATAATACTCATATGAATAAGAAGAAAAGTTCTTGGTCTTATGAACATAGCGGTTTGAGGAAACACACTCATATTCATACATCTGAGTATGATTTCCCTGCAAAACATTGGCGTTAGGGTAACTCAGGTGAGTCCTTTGTCTGTATGAAGCCTTTGGACCATATGAAGCCTTTGGTCTGGGGTTTTTCTTCTTCCCTTGTTTTGTCATGATGACATTCACAGGAAGATTCTCAAGACAGCTTTTGGGTACCCAGATCTTCTTCATAGGTGGCCCATTCCTGCAGTTAGTACCAATATACCTAGCAAACACTTCACCATTCTGATTCTTAAATAGTTTATAGTTTGCATCAAAGGATTCATCAATGATAAGGGGGTTAGCACAAGTGAAGCCAGATAAGGTGGATGGATCCACTGAAGGTTCCTTTGCAGCAACCCATGTGGTTTTGTGGTACTGCTCAGGCTTCCAGTATGAACCATCAACATTCATTTTCCTCTCGAACCCAACACCCTCTTTCCTAGGGTTTCGGTTCAGAATCTGCTTTTTGAGGACATCGCACAGTGTTTGATGTCCTTTGAGACTTTTGTACATCCCTGTTTCAAGCAATGTCTTCAACCTAGCATTTTCATCAGCAATAGTGGTGGCATCCTCAGTAGAGGGGTTAGTTACCACATCAACAGTTGAAGATATTGCAACAGTAGCAGCAGTAGAACATTCAGCAACAGAAGTAGCGTTATCACGCTCAAGGCATTTTAGACATGGTGGTTCAAATCCTTCCTGAGCGGGACTGATTTGTTGAGCGCGAAGTGACTCATTCTCTTTTTGAAGATCTTCATGAGCCGCTCTCAATTTCTCAAGTTCTTGCTTTCTTTGAAGATAATCATAGGAAAGCTTTTCATGAGTCGTTGAGAGCGTTTCATGACGACTTTCAAGTTCCTAGTACTTAACATGAAGATTTTTTATGTCTTCAATTAAGGACTGAGATCGGGTCATTTCCGCGTCCAATAGGTCATCGCTTTTGTCTAACAGTTTTTGAGTATGTTCCATAGCTTTCTGTTGTTCAGTTGCAATTTTAGCAACTGTTTTGTAGCTGGGTTTGGATTCACAATCAGAGTCATCTTCACTTGATGTTTGAAAGTAAGCATCGCGTGATTTTACCTTGGCACCACGTGCCATGAAGCAGTAGGTGGGAGCAGAGTCGTCCTTGTCATTAGCATCAGCGTTGGTGACGGGGCCATTGTCTTCAGAGTTGAAGATGGACTTGGCAACATAGGCTGTAGCTAGAGCCAGACTTGCAACGTCAGAGTCGGACTCCTCCTCAGACTCCACCTCCGCCTCCTCAGAAGCAGACTCCTCCTCTGAATCCATCTCCTTGCCAACAAAAGCACGAGCCCTGCCTGATGAGCTCTTCTTGTGTGATGAAGACTAGGACAAAGACTTGGAAGAAGACTTTGAGGATTTCTTCTTCTTGTTGTTGTCATCAGAATCATATTCCTTGCTCTTCTTCTTCTTCTTGTTCTCATTGTCCCACTGTGGACACTCAGAGATGTAGTGTCCAGGTTTCTTGCACTTGTGACTTGTTCTTTTCTTGTAATCATGAGTGGAAGCTTCATCATTTCTTGAGCTGGACCGTGAAGACTTTCTGAAGCCCTTCTTCTTAGTGAACTTCTGGAACTTCTTCACAAGCATAGCAAGCTCCTATCCAATGTCTTCAGGATCACCAGAACTGCAGTCAGATTCTTCTTCAGATGAGGAAACAACTTTTGCCTTCAAAGTGCGAGTTTGGCCATAGTTTGGACCATAGATATCTCTTTTCTCAGATAGCTGGAACTCATGTGTGTTGAGCCTCTCAAGTATGTCAAACGGATCGAGTGTCTTGAAGTCAGGGCGTTCTTGTATCATTAGGGCAAGGGTGTCGAACGAGTTGTCAAGTGATCTCAAGAGTGTCTTGACGATTTCATGCTTGGTGATCTCAGTGGCGCCGAGAGCACGAAGCTCATTTGTGATGTCAGTGAGGCGATCAAACATGAGCTGGACATTCTCATTGTCGTTTCTCTTGAAGCGGTTGAAGAGGTTGCGAAGGACACTGATCCTTTGATCTCTCTGGGTTGAGACGCCTTCGATGACCTTGGAGAGCCAGTCCCAGACTAGCTTCGACGTTTCCAGAGCACTCACACGACCATACTGTCCTTTGGTCAGATGACCACAGATGATGTTCTTGGCAGTAGAATCCAGTTGAATGACCTTCTTGACATCAGCAGGGGTGACACCTTCACCAGTCTTGGGAACACCATTCTTGACGACATACCAGAGGTCGACATCAATGGCTTCAAGATGCATGCGCATCTTATTCTTCCAGTAGGGATATTCAGTTCCATCAAAGACGGGGCACGCAGTGGAGACTTTGATTATCCCTGCAGTCGACATAGCTAAAACTCCAGGTGGTTAAACCGAGTCACACAGAACAAGGGAGTACCTTGCTCTGATACCAATTGAAAGTGCTAGTTATCGACTAGAGGGGGTGAATAGGCAATTTTTATGAAAGTCTTCAAAACATGGGAGTTTCAAAGAAAACGATAGAAGTGAACCTATTAACATGCAGCGGAAGGTAGACTACACTAGGCAGGCCATAGTCAAGTATTCAATGAAGTGAAAGCACGAAGACTAATAGCAGCTAGGTAGTAAAGATCAGGATGGAAGATAGTGTGAAGCCAAATAACAATAGAAGTCACACAGTGAAGTCAAACAGGTAACACAAGCAGGCAATGACTTCACGAAGACAAACTGTAAATAAAGAGAGGGAGGAGATAGAACCAATCGCTAGATGAGGACAAGGATTTGTTGGACCAGTTCCAGTTGCTGTGACAACTGTACGTCTGGTTAGGGAGGCTGAGATTTAACTCAGAAGTCCGTGTCTTCACCTTATTCCCCTTGAGCTAAGGACACCTAGTCCTTGCCCAATCACTCTGGTAAGTCTTCAAGGTAGACTTCCAAACCTTCACAGACTTCGTTCACCAGCGATCCACAATGATTCTTGGATGCTCAGAACGTGATGCCTAACCGGCTGGAGGATTCACAGTCCTCAAGTGTAAGAAGTCTTCAGGTCACGTGGACAGAAAGACTTCAGTGATGCCTAACACTCTTTAGCTGTGGGTGTTTGGGCTTTGTCCTCGCAAGGATTTCTCTCTCTCAAAAGCTTCGGAGGTGGGTTGCTCTCAAACAACAAAAGCTGTGCACTAACTCTGAGCAGCCACCAATTTATGGTGTAGGGGGTCGGCTATTTATAGCCACTAGGCAACCCGACCTGATTTGTCCGAAATGACCCTGCATCACTAAGGAACTGACACGTGTTCCAACGGTCAGATTTCAAACACACGCGGCAGCTTGACTTGGGCTATAAGTAAAGCTGACTCATCCAGCTCTGGATAAGATTTGCTCTCATTGTCTTTGCTCGAAGACATAAGATTTTGTTGAGCATCACTTCAGTCACTCTGACTTTGTTCCCTGGGACCCCACTTAATAGTACGGTGGTTCCTATGACTCAACAAAGAAGAAAAGGAAACAGCGAAACAACTAAGTCTTCGCGCTCCATAGTCTTCACACGATGTCTTCTCTTGTCATAGTCTTCAATGTGAATATCTTCACTTACCACCATTGTCTTCAATGTCTTCATACATTTTTAGGGGCCATCTCCGGTAGGTAAACCGAATCAATGAGGGACTACTACCTGTGTTATCATGCAATTCTCACAAACACATTAGTCCCTCAACCAGGTTTGTCGTCAATACTCCAAAACCGACTAGGGGTGGCACTAGATGCACTTACACCAACGCGGCCAGACCGCATTTTGCATGAGAAATTACAAACCATGTTTCGTTGACATGTGGTCTTGTTCCAACATGTCAATGATACGACAGTGAGTTCTTTTGTACAATTTCTGAAAGGACGTGTAGGCCGGGGCATCTTCGTGTACCATGGCAAACTGGCAACCGTCCACCGACTCTTCGCCTTTCCCTCTCGATTTGGAACTGCTGTCGCACACTCTTCCTCCCTCCTCCATTTGCCTTCACCCTTCCTTCTGCCATTGTTCAATCGCCTTCTCCATGGAGGGAACAAGCCGGAAATGACCCCGTTATTCTTGCCCCGATCTGAAAGATGACGTGGTGGGGGAACTCATTGATCGGTGCAACGTCATCACCTCGGCTAGCATGGAAGGTTCGTTCAAGAACATTCTCGACTCAAATAATAACATCATTACAAGGAACCCAAGGGTCCAGGAGCGGTTTGATCTCCCCTATCTTCTTCGCCGTGGCCCTGCTGACTGGCGCAGGGACGAGGGAAGCCTCGCCTTGTGCAAGTTGATGCCGCTTGATAATGATATGTTAAGATGCCATCGCTTGAGGGCAAGGCTTGGGCAGGCACAAATGGAGATTGGGTTGTTTATATTGGGTACAATTGCGAGTGGGAACTTGTGAATGTGTACACTCATCGGCGGATTCCACTTCCAAAAATCTCCGAGTGCCCTGAGGTTGAGCACACGGATGATCTACGTACGTTCAAATATGATCATGGTGACTATCGTCTACGGAAGATAGCAATTTCTCGAGTTCCCAACCGCTCTTGGAATTACAAGAACTATCAAGTTGTTGCTATCTTCGACAAGTTTGTTGCCGTCCTTCGTGGTTCGACTGGATGGATATTGCTCAAAAATCAGTTTCTATACACGGATGTGTACTGTGATGCAATTGAATACGAGGGTCTTGTGCTTGCTGCCACCACTCGTGGTACTGTTTTTGCATGGGATCCTCGTAGTTTCAGTACGTTTGTCTTCCACCGTAATTATAATTGTTTCATCCACATGCATGCGAGTTAGCAAGTTTCCCTTCTCTACTAATTAACCTTCTTCTTGTGTTTCCAAGGTCCTGCGAACATTCCACCACCTATACTTGAAATTTTTTATAACCAAGGGAGAGATGACGATGGTGATGATCACGAGCATGAGGAAGAGCAGGGCCCATATGCTCACTGGCGGCTGGCAACTAATTCCAATGGATCACCACTTCTTGTCTATATACAGCCCACTTCTGATGTTACTATTGAGGGAGCAGGTGTTGTCTCCCATGGTCGCACTCTCCGGACCTATTCCAACACCCGTTGCATGGTATTCGGGATGGATACTAGTGTGGTAGCGCCAACACCTTCTCCCTGGTACAATATTGATAGTCTTGGAGCAAACTCGCTCTTCCTTGGACAAAACTATCCAATGATGGTGAAAGGCGATCCAACTGCTGTTGACACAACGTTACTACCATTTATGAGAAGCAACTGTATCTATACGTCGGACATTGCGGTGGTTCCCTACCCTGGTCGTGATAAAGTAGGCCGCTTCAGCCTGGATGATCAGTCCTGCGTTAGTCTCGAGATTGATAGTAGCTGGCCCTTCCCAGAGAATCATTTGTGGTTCAAAGCAAGCGTCTCGAACGCCGAGGATTGGTTGAGTTGAAGTTCATTTCCTTGCTTTTTATTTGTTGTGTGATGAAAACTTTAGTATTTATAATGTATCCTCGTTGTCGTTGTGGGTTGATGACCCATTGTAGGTAATAAAATGATATGCCTTTGATAAACTTACTAAATTTATGAATGGCTTTCGAGTCGCTTCTCTGAGTGGGTGCTGCGACGAGGCAAAAAATATTTTCCGGATACTAATTGTACGTGCATTGCAACAGGTTATCGGATGAGGCCAATCAACAATAGTACACTATTTGTACTAGCTTCACATGCTGCACTATCTCTACGTCTATGTATGTAATACAACAAGTTTTAAACTTGAGACCAGCCACCCATCCTCACAAAGAACACTTTTTAACCTAGCACAGACTCCAGGAAATTTCGCCACAGTGTGAGGTGGGCCGTATGTTAATGTGTTCGCTGTACGTAACCAGCACCTCAAATCCTCGATACTACTACTATAAGTAGTAGGAGTAGTAGGGTGGCATGGGCCATAACAAGCATTCACGTCCAGGAGTACGGCACACGCCACCAGCACGACTTCCATCTGACACCATATTTGTTGGAGTCCGTGCTACAACAATCTCTTCAACCTCGTCGTTTCTCTAACTCAGCCATCGCATGGCGGGCGAGGTGGGGTTTGCCGATAGTCGGTTTCCTCAACTGCGGTCCCACTTGTAAGGCCAACTCCAATGCACGACCCCAAACGGACCTCCGTTTTGCCCGGATTCTGTCCGTTTGGGTAGGGCAATGGGGTCGTGTCCGGGCCATTTCTCGGATGCGGTGGCCGTGCGCCAAACACGCGGACGCATCCCGGCCGCGTACATTTTTCTTTGCAAAACATATCTTTTTTTCATCATTGATTTTTTGGTACATGGAAATACATCACCAAAATTTTGACTAGAAAAACAAGAACCACAAGAATACATTTTAGAATATATCCAACTTCCATAACTGCTCCTGTAAGTTGGATTAGTGCTTTCTCGATACATTCATTGTTGATCTGCGGAGGCTCGATCCTGCGTGCTTCTTTCTTCTTCGAGTGTAAAGAAGTAGACGTGTCTAGCCTCTATTCTATCAACAAGTGCACTAGTCTCATCTCTAGCCTCTATGCTAGCAAAAAGTGCTAGAACATCTCACTACTAGGAAAAGGCTAATTAGTGGCGCACCTGTTTTGGCCATTAATGGCGCACTATAGGTGCGCCACTATTACCACGCCACTAGTAGCAAATAGTAATGGCGCACTATAGGTGCACAGTAATGGCGCACCAATAGTGCGCCATTACTATGGCTAGAAGTGCGCCATTACTATCTGACTTACTAATGGCGCACCACATAGATGTGCGCCATTACTAACAATTTTTTTTTAAAAAAAATCAGAATTTTTTTCAATCTCGGGTCACTATGGCTTAATCGTGGGTCAATATGCTTAATCTCAAGTCAAATCGCACTAAGTGGTCAAACTTCTTGGAAGGTCACCCATCCTCACACTACTCCAGCCCAAGCACGCTTAACTTCGCAGTTCTATCCAACCCCAGCACCACCTCACTTAACATGCACTTGTTGATATATCTATCATATCAATCCTATTAAACCTTGTTGATGTCAATGACTTTGTTCATGTTCATGAGTGTGATGAAATTTTGAAAAAATATTTCAAACTTCCCGGTCATATTACGTATCATATTTTGAAAAAAAATTCAAAAACAAAATTCGAAACCAATTTTTTTCTGCTACTAGTGGTGCACCTAGCAAATGGTGCGCCACTAGTAAGTTTGAAACTTTTTCCATTTCCCCCCCTCTAGATCTTAAAAGCCCCGTATCTTTCGTGTGGACATGTACTTTTTGTCGAAACAACATGTATACCTCCACCGAGCCATAAATCAGGACAACTTTTCGAGTGGCATTTCCTCTATAATAGTAGGTGATGTTGGACCAGCCGACGAACCCTAGCTACTATACATGGGGAGCTTGGGAGTAGCCGCATAGAAGAAAACCCGCATGCAGCGACCTGGGGAGCTGGACTAGTACAAGAAGTTATACCTCAGTTGGGCGAGATGTCGCTTAGGCGGGCGGGCGGGATCTGCCCACACGACAGCAGTGAACAAGGGCGCGGAGGACCTTCATCCGCTCCAGCGCCGGCTCCGAGAGGACGGTGCGCATCGGCTTCCTCCATCGCCGACGGCGACAACGTCAACGCTGCACCTCCTCACCTCCCGCAGCGGACGGGATTCGGCCGGATCTGTGACTACCGGTGAGGAGAGAGATAGTGTGGACACTGTCATCTTGTTTTGATATAGTTGTGCTGATTGTGTTTTCAGGGAACGAACTGTTGAGCAAGGTGAATTACTATTGAATAATATATTGAGCAATGACAATGATTGGACTCTTCCTGAACCAACTCCTAATCCAACTCTGAAGAAAAGAGGTATTCTATTTTCTCAGTCCTGGAGATATGCAAGAGGCAAAGAAACCTATGAAAGAAAAAGGTATTAAAGCTGAAGATGTTAAGAATTTGCCACCTATTGAGGAAATACATGGTTTTGATAGCCCGACATAGGTAGTAGAGGTAAATTCTCTCTATAGATTTGATGAGGGTGATATTCCTCATAATAAGTCTGCTAGTAAATGCTTGGATGAGTTTGGTAACTTTATTGTGAAACAAGAAAATTTCAATGCTTATGTCAGTAGACAATTGAAACGTAATGCTTATATGCTTGAATGCCTGGGAGATCATATGGGTAGAACTGTTAATGATCTTAAGCTTATCTGTAAACTTGCTTCCATGGTAAGAACTCAAGAAGAACAAATTCTCAAATCACATAATGAGTTGTTGAATGAGATGAACAATAAAAACAATGATAATGTTGTTAGAGTTATGACTAGAGGTGGTAGAATGACACAGGAGCCTTTGTATTCTGAAGGCCACCCTAAGAGAATTGAGCAAGATTCTCAGAGAATTAACACTAAAGCACCTAGTTCATCTATGAAGAAAAGGAAAACTGATAGGACTTTGCATGCTTCTAGTGAACCTGTTATAGAAACACCTGAGAATCCAAATGATATTTCTATTTCTGATGCTTAAACACAATCTAGTGATGAACATGAACTTAGTGATAATGTTAATGATGATGTTCATGTTGATGCTCAACCTAGTAATGATAATTATGTGGAGATTGAACCTGCTAACCCACAACCTAAGAATAAAAGATATGATAAGAGAGACTTTGTTGCTAGAAAATATGGTAAAGAAAGAGAACCATGGGTTCAGAAACCCATGCCCTTTCCTCCTAAACCATCCAAGAAAAAGGATGATGAGGAATTTGAACACTTTTGTGAAATGCTTAGACCTGTGTTTTTACGCTTGCGTTTGACTGATATTCTGAAAATGTCTCCTTATGCTAAGTATATGAAAGAAATTGTTACAAATAAAAGAAAGATACATGAAGCTGAAATTTCCACCATCCTAGCTAATTACACTTTTAAGGGTGGAATACCTAAGAAACTAGGAGATCCAGGAATACCAACTATACCATGCTCCATTAAAGGAAACTATGTTGAAACTGCTTTATGTGATCTTGGAGCCGGTGTTAGTGTTATGCCTTTCTCTTTATATCGTAGACTTGATTTGAATAATTGACACCTACTGAAATCTCTTTGCAAATGGCTGATAAATCAACTGCTATACCTATCAGTATTTGTGAGGATGTGCCTGTCGTAGTTGCAAATGTTACTATTTTAACAGACTTTGTTATTCTTGATATTCCCCAGGACGACAGTATGTCGATAATCCTTGGTAGAACCTTTTTGAATACTGCATGGGCTGTTATTGATTACAACAAGGGCAATATCACTTTTCATGTTAATGGTAATGAGCATACTGTACACTTTCCGAAGAAACAACCTCAAGTGAATAGTATCAATTCTATTGGAAAATTTTCAACAATTACCATTGGAGGTTTTGAATTCCCTCTTCCTACTGTCAAAAAGAAAATATGATATTCTTATTATTGGGGACATGCATATCCCCATTGAGGTAACCTAGTGTTATATGAAGATTCTCCGGTTCCATGTCACTCGAAATAAGTTTGTTAATAAGACTTGATGAACCTTTTTAATGGATTCCTTTTGATGGGCATGAGATGGATGAATTTATTAAACACAACTTTCTGTACACACTTTTTACTTTCTGTTATTTAGAATAAATAAAGAAAAAAATAGTATTATTTGTCTGTTTTCTAAATTACCCATGCAATAAAAAATGTCCTGAAAATAGAAGTTCTCCAAATGCCCTGAAAATTTAATATGACTTTTTATAGAATATTTGAGAATTTTTGGCACTGAGAACACACCAGGGGGCTGCACCAGTGGGCCACAAGTCCTGGAGGCACGCCCTACCCCCCTGGGCGCGCCCTGGTGGCTTGTGGGTCCCACGTGGGTCACCCTCACTTATTCCAGCACCCATCCACTTCTTCTTCCTCCAGAAAAAATCCCACCATTGTTCAAACCAGTGTTCTAGCTCATCTTGCTGCCATTTTCGATCTCCTAGCTTAAATCTCCATTTGCAAAACTGTTTTGGGGGATTGTTCATCGGTATATGACTCCTCCAATGGTCCAATTAGTTTTTCTTCTAGTGCTTTATATATTGCAAATTTTTGCTGCTGTGGTCACCTTGTTCTTGAGCTTACATGTCAAATTTGTATGGTCCAAAGTAGTTTTGTTGCATGATATAGCCTCTAGACACTTGTGGGAATAGTTGCTATTAGTTTTGTTGAGTTTGGTTCACTTTTGTTTTGAGTCACTAAAAATTTCAGAAATTTTCAGTGGAAGAAAATGTTGAGAAAAGTGTTCCAAGGAGGTTCCTCGAAGAAGAAACCTCCAAGGCTTGCGATATGTGAGTCGGGCCTTGAATTACCAAGGTATGCTCAAGTGCGACCTTGCGAATGGCTGTCAGATGATTTCATGACCAGTGCCGCTTTCAAGGATGAGTTCTATGCGTACGTGCATAACGCCGAGCTGACGAACTTTGTGCCAGATAAGTGTCCTAAATACTACAACCTTACCTATTCCTTTGTGAGGAGATTTAAATATTCTGTTCAGCGTAATATGCATTCTGTTTTGTTTGATCTCTATGACAAATTGTTCAACATGGACCTAGAAGATTTTAATGAAGCATGCAAAATTCCACATTGGGATAGTTGTACTGAACCCCGTAAATCTGATTATTCTGAATTCCTTGCTAACATTACTGTAGGATAAACTAGAACCATAACACAAGCTACTATAGGGAGCATTCACTTTCCTGCATTACACAACTTTGCTCTCTTCATAGGTAGGTGAATTAATGGAAAACACGAGCACAATCACCTTTGCGCCTCTGATCTCATTGTTCTTAAGAGCGCAGTAATGAATGATAAAAGATTTAATTTGGGGGCTATCGTTGCACGTAGACTGAATAATAATGCTAAGGTTGGAGATTTCTTTGGTGGAATTTATGCCACTCGCTTAGCTACCTATCTTGGTGTCCCCATAAGAGAAAATTATTTTCCTTTGGCACCTACTATTCTCGATTATAATGCCATGGTACGCTACCAGTTTATTGAGAGAAACGAACAGTCCCTCCTATACCGACTAATCTTTGACAGGCAGCGCGCTGTCCATATTACCCTTCCTGCTCCTGCCTTCTTTGACTCACAGGTGAAACGTAGATATTTTATAACTAGGGAGGAGGCGGCTGAGTACGAGAGAGAGAGGGAGACAGCTCGCCTTCACGAGGCAGCCCTTCAGGCGGTAATTGCCGCATCACAGTACAACCCTGACTACCATTTTGAATACCCGCCAGGCCAGCCGGGGCCCTAGACCAATTTAGGCCAAAAGCCTAAGCTTGGGGGAGTACATATTTCTCACCGACATTACATTCATGTTCACACACTCATTCCAGTTGTCGGTGTTCATACTTTTTCATTGTATTACCCATGTTAGTTTATTTTTCTTGCTTTCTTCTTGTGTTTTTGAAAAACTTTGAGAAAATCCAAAAAAGTAGTTCTCGATTCTTTTTAGTTTTTCTTTCTAGTTTAATTAGTTGTAGTAGTATTAAAAGAAAAACCCAAAAAGAGTTCTCGTTCCTCTTTTGCTTGTTGGGAGCTTTCCCGTGTAAATAGCTGTTTTCTCGTTCTTGTTTTGCTTTCTTCAGAAAAACAAAAACTCCAAAAGTATTTCAGTGTGTTTCTTTGAGTTTCTTCTTTTTTTTCTTTGGGTCGTAAGGAGAAGACCACGATGAAAATGTTGAGTGGCTCTCATATGCAATATTGTTGATCTAACAAAGAGCCCATATTACCTTGTCTTCTCCTCTAAAAAAATGTTTGCAGATTCCAGCTTAGTCCAAAGCACGTGCACTCTTATTATTATTCACCCCATTCGGTCGTGCAAGTGAAAGGCAATAATGACGATATATGATGAAATGATTGAGATGGAGAAAAGCTGGTACGAACTCGACCTATTTTGTTTTTGTAAGTATGATTAGCTCGTCGTTCCTGATTCAGCTTATTATGAATGAGACATGTTTGCAATGACAATTAGCTAGAGATTATAGTTGCTCATGCCATGCTTAATTAGCTAGGAGTGTATAATGGTTTGTCTTGAGTGTCAACATGCATTTTAAAATGGTTATGATGTAGTATGATAAGATGGTATCCTCCTTTGAATGATTCAAGTGGCTTGACTTAGCACATGTTCGCGCATGTAGTTGAAACAAAATCAACATAGCCTCCATGATATTTATGTTCATGGTGATTTATATCCTACTGATGCTTGCACTCAATGTTGGTTAATATCAATGCATGTTTATGACCGTTGTCGCTCTCTAGTTGGTCGCTCCTCAATCTTTTGCTAGCCTTCACTTGTACTAAGCGGGAATACTGCTTGTGCATCTACTTCCTTAAACCCAAAGTTGTTCCATATGAGTCCACCATACCTACCTATATGCGGTATTTACCTGCCATTCCAAGTAAATTTGCATGTGCCAACCTCTAAACCTTCAAATAATAATCTGTTTTGTATGCCCGAATCGCTCATTTAGTGACTCGGGGCTGTCAGTATCTTCCATGCTAGGTGGGTTATTCTCACGATGAGTGTTTATTCACTTGTCATTCACGAGAAAGTAGCTGGTAATCGGGATGCCCAGTTCCATGCTCGAAATCAAATCAAATTATAATCAGAAAACAAAACTCCCACTACAAAAAAAGACACATCTGTTACATTTTGGGCCGAACGAAAATCTTTTTTGTCATACTTATGACACTTCTATGACAATAATTGTGACAAAATCCGGTATCATCATAGATGTGGTGGGGTCCTACTTCTATGACAAAAAATCATGACAGAAAATGGGCTTTTCGTCCTGGGCGGGCCGGAGACGCAGCTGCATGACATTCTTTGGGCCGTCCATGACGGAAAAAACCGTGGTAGAAGCGAGGGCGTGGAAAATATCGGGGTGTTCCTGGTTACAGTGGGTGGTCGGGGCCGAGCGATGCGCGTTTCTCTCGTACATGCACGCGCGTGGGTGCGAGGCGTTGGGCTATAACTGAACCCAAGCGAGGCGTTGGGCTATAACTGAACCCGAGCGATTGCACTACAGGCTACGCGTTACTGAACCCGAGCGATCGAGCGATGGCTATTAACTGAACCCGATCGATGTTGCCTCTGGATGAACAGTGAGCGTTGCTGAGGGGGTTTGGATGAACAGTTCCCGGTGGGGGTGGATGAACAGGACCCTGTGGCGTTGCCTCTGGATGAACAGTGAGCGTTGCTGGGGGGTTTGGATGAACAGTTCCCGGTGGGGGTGGATGAACAGGACCCCGATCGTTCGAGCCGGTTGGGGCTGGATGAACAGGACCCCGTGGAGGGCAGGATGAACAGGACCACCCCATGGAGGGCAGGATAAACAGTTGACGGTGGAGGGCAGGATGAACAGTAGCCCGTGGAGGGGTGGTTGAACAGGAGCCCGTGGAGAGGGCTGGTTGAACAGTAGCCGGTGGAGTAGCGCGCGGTGGAGGCTGGATGAAAAGGAGCCCGTGGATGAACAGTCGCAGGTGGAGGCTGGAGGAGGTCGACGGTGGATGAACAGTAGCCCGTGGAGGCTGGAGGGGGTCGACGCTGGAGATGAACAGTATCCCGTGGAGTCCCATTTTGCGGTACGCCACACCCCTCCCGATGAACAGGACCCCCGTTTCGACCGTAGCGCTCCAACACAAGTCCGTTTCCTCCGTTTTGCGGTACGCCACACCCCTCCCGATCAACAGGACCCCCGTTTCGGCCGTAGGAGGTCCGTTTCCTCCGTTTGGCGGTATGCCAGACCCCTCCCGATGAACAGGATCCCGTTTCGAACGTGGCCGGTCGAACACAAGGCCGTTTCCTCTGTTCTGCGGTACGCCAGGCCTCGTTTCCATCGGCTGTTCCGTCCAAGCCGGTTCGCTCCCACGCGTTCCGTTTCCTCCTGATGAACACGACGCATTCCGTTGGCTCCCCATGAACACGAGGACGATGCTGTTTCTCCGTTCCGACCCAGCCATGTACACGAGCCCTGGCCATACGTACGCGCGAGTAGGCGTTCGAGACCCAGCCCGTATGTATGTACGTGGCCGTATTTACTTTCTTGCACCCTGGCCGCTGTACGTACGTGTACATGCTACGTGCATGCCTCTACTACAACACGTGCGCGCCTCTACGTCGACCAGTATGTACGTACACGTTCGCGACCAGAATGAAAATGCTACATACGCTTCAACCAGGTGGGTCCCGACTGTCAGGCACTTCCTTGCGTGCGAAGATGTAGGTGATGGGTCCCAGCAGTCAGGGGGAAATGTTTTTTTCGCGAAATACGGTCGCCCGTTCGATGGGTCCCCGCTGTCAGGTGGAGGAATAATTATTTCTCGCGTAATAAGGAGGCACTTCCTTGCTGCGGCCGTGGACCCAGCTGTCAGCCTCTCCACGTATAGTCCACGTCTGATGGAAGTCATTCCTTAACCACGTTGACCACGCCGCACCGAGAGCACCAGGGCAGGGAACGACGGCGAGCCCCAGGAAGGGGACGACGCGGAGCCGGGGAAGACGCGGCAGTGGCAGCCCGCGCGGAGAGGAGTACGAGGGTTCACTGGTTCGGCTGCGATGTGAGGTTGTCGTCGCCGCAGGGCCTGGCCAGCGGTGGGAATAGTAGGGGGCGGTGAGGCCTCCGCGGCAGCACAGCCGGCCACGGGAGGCAGGAGCATGCGGCACGACCGGCGCTGCTTTGGGCGGTTGGAGCAACAAGACCAGAGGTTGAAGAAGCACTACGGCCGTTGGATGGACATCGTATGGTCACTGGAGCTATAATCGTGCATATTGACTAAGTTGACAAAGCCCTCTATCCCCGTTAACTTAGTAGGCCCACAAGTCAGCCTGCCACTATACTAGGTCCCAACTAGGAGGGGGAGTATTCATTTTTTTGTGCGTAATAAGGACGCACTTCCTTGCGTGCGAAGATATAGCTAGTGGGTCCAAGCTGTCAGCGGCGGTAACGATTTTTTCGTGAAATACAGAGGCCCTTTCGGTGGGTCCCAGATGTCAGGTGGAGGAATCATTATTTTGCGCGTAATAAGAAGGCATTTCCTTGCATGCGGCTGTGGACCCAGCTGTCAGCCTCTCCACGTACATTCGACTTCAGATGCATGTCGGTCGTTGACCACGTTGACCAGGCCGCGCCGAGAGCACCAGGCCGGTGGACGACGGTGGGGCCTAGGAAGGGAACGGCACGGAGGCAGGGAAGACTCGGCAGTTGTTTCCCACACGTAGGGGAGTACGACTGTACGAGGGTTTACTGGTTCATCTGCAGTCGCCGGAGAATAACAGCAGGTGTGGGTGAGTAGAGGGATGGGTAGGCCAGCGATGGGAGTACGGTGGGGCGGTGAGGCCTGCGCGGCAGCACAGCCAGCCGCGGGGAGGAGGGAGTAGGCAGTCCCGTCGGCGCTTGTTTGAGCGGCTGGAGTAGGAAGAGCAGAGATTTAAGAAGCACGCCGGCCGTTGGATGGACATCCAACAGTCACTGCTTGTGCTTCAACCTTTTTTTAGGAAAGCCTCAAATCTGTGGAAAACAGCATACAGCTCATCTGCCATTATTTCTAATAATTTACAGCGCATTTGCTAATTCTTAAGGTTTTTTCTGGAGCCCATATTATCTTTGTTAGCATTACAGCCCATATTGTGGCCACGGTTAAAAAATTATACGAAATTTTGCATATTTCAGAGCGGTCCGAACTGTTTTTAATCCTGAAATTTCGAGTCACATTCAAACTGATTTTAAAAATAAATGTATATGAATATTATATTCAACAAATTGTCCACGCATAAAAATTAATGCAATTTAAAATCTCGAAATGAAAAAGAGAAATTTGAAACTAATTGCCGGTTTGATGTGTTTTAAAAATGTACAGCCCATTTCTCATTACTGATAGGCCATTTTCTCGGCCAGCCGAATGAAGCTCTCCTCGTCTTGACAGATTTGCAGCCCAACAGGCCTGACAAAGCGACTTACTTGGCAAATCACAAAAAGACTGGGCTGTGGCCGTGGACCCAGCTGCGGCCATGGACCCAGCTGTCAGCCTCTCCACGTAGAGTACTCTTCCGATAGAAATCGGTCGTTGACCACATTGACCACGCCGCGCCGAGAGCACCAAGGCGGTGGACGACGGCGAGGCCTAGGAAGGGGACGACGCGGAGCCGGGAAGACGCGGCAGTGGATATGCCTAGGCGAAGAGGAGTACGAGGGTTCACTGGTTCGGCTGCGGTGTGAGGCTGCCGTCACCGCAGAATAACAGGGGGTGTGGGTGAGTAGAAGGATGGCCTGGCGAGCGATGGGAGTAGTAGGGGGCGGTGAGGCCTCCGCGGCATCACAACCGGCCACGGGAGGCAGGAGCACACGGCATGACCACCGCTGGTTTGGGCGGCTGGAGCAAGAAGACCAGAGGTTGAAGAAGCACTACTGCCATCGGATGAACATCGTACGGTAACTGGAGCTGGAATCGTTCATATTGACTGAGTTGACAAAGCCTCCTTCCCCGTCAACTTCGTAGGCCCACAAGTCAGCCTCCCACAATGCTGGGTTCCAGCTGGCAGGAGGGTATTCATTTTTTTTGTGCATAATAAGGAGGCACTTCCTTGCGTGCGAAGATAGCTGGTCGGTCCGACCTATCAGCGGGGGGCACGTTTTTTTCGTGAAATACAAAGACCCTTCCGGTGGGTCCCAGATGTCAGGTGGAGGAATCAAAGACTTGAGAAGGCGTAAGAACAAGCTAGTGTACCAGTAAAGAGACGTTGCTGAGTTTTAGAAAAAAGAGAGACGTGCTCCTGTAGCTGTTTTGAATCCAAACCTAGACTATTGCTATATATGGTGCTATGCTACTCTGCAAGTAATGAAACTGACATATCCAATGTTCGCTTCTCCTCTTCTCTACTTACTCTGCCTAGCATCAGAAGCTCTGGCCGCAGCAACCATGTCCGCTGGCTGCTCGTCCACTTGCTCTTCACCAGGCAACAACCAAATATGCGCCATGTCCCCACCCGTACCATCGCCTGTAGGTCTCATCACACCCCCACCGGCACGCGCACCGCAGCCGGTTGCTCATCGCAACCCACTGCCGTTGGTGTGGTTCCACTGCTGCAAATCACGCATAGTCATCCGCCGCGTCTCAACCACAATCCTCAACCCTGGTTGAGTCTTCTACAAATGCCCGAATCATGGGGTAGTAATATGTTTATGTGTTGTTCTGCTGCTTTCAGTTGCTGATTTTTTTAATAGTTTGGTTGATGATCTTCCAATTTGATTCGTGTAGAAAAGGGAAGATTCGTGTGATTTGTATTTCTGGGAAGTTGCTGATGTGGGGGAGTGCAACTACGCTGATTATTTGGTTAGCCGAGGAATCCCAATACCAGCAGGTTGGGGTGTTGGACAAGTAACTAAAGGAACGACAGAAGAGGAAGATGCAGAGCAGAAGGTTAAAGATGCAGTTCCTCTGATCGTGGCGAAGCAACAGATGCTGAACGGCCTTGACAACAATGAGGAGATGAAAGAGCTTGTGAAGATAATGGGCAAAATCGATGTGCTCTGTTGGATGATTGTCTCTTTATTTGCAGTGTATGTAGCACTCGTGATGTATTCAGTGGCTATGACATGAGAACTTTGCTGAAACTAGTAATGAATGAAACCCGTGTAGCAGGCTGGGCGTAATGTTGTGAACATCTAATGATTTCTATTAAAGGAAATCAGGGGGTATCCCCTTTTGCTCATAAATAAATAAATAGTTGAGGCCCTTTTGGTAATAAATAAATAAATTAGCAGAGGACCTGTCGGGTCAGCTTTGTTCTCATTCGAAGACGTCGAGCAAATTGCAGTCCAACAGCAAACTATGTCATCAAACTCAAGTTTCACAACCAAATATGAGTACAACTAAACAACAATGTCATCATGTTTTAGTCGTCATACAATCACCAAACACAAATCAGCATACATAACAAGTGATGTTCTCACAGGAAAATACTAAACAACATGTTCATCAGGTTTCAGTTGTCATAGCAAACACAATTTCACATAGTAGATAAAAAAACGTCTTCTGAGAGGCAAATACGACAAAAGCAATGTAATCATCATCCGCAGCAGTAGCGTCAACATCTTCGCCATGTGTATCAGTTTGAATCGTAATTCCCCATGGTGTCATCTTCTTCTTCGTCCTCGAACGTTGGCTTCTTCTTGATCAACTCTTGTATGTCCACAGCACGACATGCAATCTTTTCGCTGGCGTCATTAACATGATGGTTCTCAACGATATTAGGAACATCTGTGTTATCTTGTACATCAAGAGCAGTGTAAGCATCATCTTGTTGTGCAACTTCATTAAACGAATTCCTCTGCTCAAACCTTTGCACTACTCTCCAGTCATCGCTACGTGCAAATGTGTCTTCCAAGAAAAATATTTGTGTTGCTTAATTTGCCAAAATAAATGGCTCGTTGGTCTGGTACGCCGCCTTGACATTGATGGATTTGAAATAATCATCAGCTCTGGGTTTTGCGATCCTGGAAAATAGGTTATACCAACGACAGCACAACAGAACCACACAGCGATGATCCTCGAGACTGGAGATATACTGCAACTGAACAATCTATGTTATGTTAGCATACATTTCAGTTGTCTCTTTGTCATACGTATCCGTGCTCATGATGGCACTGTTTTGTGTCTTCCTGCCTTCGTCTCGTGCAAGGGTGTTGTAGCGCACATCTCCAACAACGCAAGATTCATAATGTCTTACCTGAGTATCAGGACCCATTGCTAGTGAGTAAAGGGCATCATCAACTGCCTGCCCATCCTCCCGCATCTTCTTAACCCATGGTTAGAAAATAGACAAGCTGATCATCTTATGTAGTCAATATATTAAAAAACTGATAGTGCAATTCAAAAGCTTACATGGCTCTTGAACCATTTCGCAAATCCTGCCATAACCAGTTTGTCAATGTTTCTTGGATTTTGCGGCAGTAACTCCTTTTTGTAGATGATGCGCAACATAGTGATCACGTCAAACATCTAAATATATAAGAATGTGCTGCAAGTTTAGTTGATTATGATGTATAAGCTGCAGTATTTGGCACTTACTTGATATAAGGTAGTATCTCAGGACAGTTATTCAACACATACCAAACCATTTTGTCCAAATCTTTAGGTTTGTCCTCTTGTCGACTCTTCCCTGTAACTCGAATAGAATAATCGAAAAGATTGAGCCCGGGATTGTCTTCATCCACGTCTTTGCTAAGCTGATCAGCTGTTTCAATGTATTTTGAGCAGAATGTCAACGCTTTTATAGCAATGTAGGCCTCTACAATGGAACCCTTGGGTCTAGCTCTGTTCCTAACATAGCCCTTGAAAGTGCCTAGCCGCCTTTCAGTAGGGTACATCCAGCCATACTGTACTGGACCTCTAAGTAGTGCCTCATCAGGTAGATGAACAGCCAAATGCACCATCACATCAAAGAAGGCTGGAGGATGTATCTTCTCAAGGTCGCATACGATAGTTGGTATCTTGTCTCTAAGACGCTCCAAAGCATCTATCCTGATATTTCTACTGCAGAGTTCCCTGAAGAATTGTCCCAACTCTCCAACTGCTCTGTATAAGTCAGGGCGGCCCAATCCTCTAAGTATAACTGATGAAGCTATATACCTAGGGTAGGGTCATAGGCCTGACCTAGATACCCTTCCCAAGGTCATCACCCTAAAACCAGAAGCATTCGAAGAGGAGTCACCATCCACTCGACCACGAAGCATTCCACTCGAAAGACTCGAAGTCACTCGACCGTGGAGACAGTCACTCGACCGCCAGAAGATCTAAAGCCACTCCGCACTGCAACGGTCGGACATTACACCATAGCTTTAATTAATGATCATTATGACTCTTTATTACTAGCGTTACTAGTAACGCCCCCCTCTTGATGTACCTTAAACCCTTTGTAACGTGAGCTGGCTGGGGTCCTGGCGCACTCTATATAAGCCACCCCCCTCCACATGCACAAGGGGTTCGCAGCCCTGTAAACACACATACACATAATCCAGTCGACCACCTCCGGGCTCCGAGACGTAGGGCTGTTACTTCTTCTGAGAAGGGCCCGAACTCGTAAAACTCGTGTGTACAACTTCGCCATAGCTAGGATCTTGCCTCTCCATACAACCCCCCTATTATACTGTCAGTCTTAGTACCACGACAGTTGGCGCCCACCGTGGGGCAGGTGTCTTCGCGACTTATTGGAGAAGTTGCAATTTTGCTGATCCCCATCATCATGGTTTCTGGCGGAGGGTTGGCCGAGGGCTGCGAGATCCGTCTCGGCGCGCTCGTGTTCGTCGCCGACGACTCCGCTTGGCTCCAAGAGGCTCCACTCGACGTCGAGGCGCTCCCCGTTCGTGGGGCAACGCACTTTCACGCGTGGGTCCGCGGCGTCCTTCTGCGGCAGCCGTCGACTCAGTATCGGCCGGCTCCTGTGGCATCCTCGCTCCCTGCCGCTCGCCGGCGCAAGCGTTCCGGTCGGTCGCGGCTCCAGCGGTCGGTGAGGCACGCGGTGGCTCGCCAGTCGGCCACCCCGCAAGTCGCGGCAATCGAGCCCGATGAAACTCTTTACGGCCTGTTCGACCTGTCGACTGGCTCCGTCGAGACTGCATCCGGGTGCGACAGCAGCGACCCCGCGGTGGAAGTCTTGATGGTCAACGGACCACGCAGTCCTCCTGGCTTCCCCCGCGATGACGGTGGCGATGGCGGAGGCGATCCATCGCACGCCCACGAGGAATACCGCCCCGAGCCCCTCTCTTCGCAGCAGAGGGAGGAGCTTCGTCGCCGTAACATGGATGCGCTTCACACTCCTATCGTTGGAGAGACCCCCGAAGCCCGGGCCTTGGAGGAAGCGCGCCTGGCCAACTTGGCTGAGCGCACTCGACTCGAGAACCTCCAGCACGCACTCGACGAGCGTGCTTGGCAGCGGATTCCTGAGTCCAGTCGACGACAACTTTTTCCGCCTCCAACTCAGGTATACCGAACTCCGATTCAGAATCTCACAGCTGCAGCCCAAATAGCAGAGTCGATTCAGCCCTCCCAGTCAGAAGCTGGCAGTGGTTTGATGCAGATCAGGGCTTTACTCCGGGCAGCGGGGGAACAAAACACAGCAGTATCTCAGTCGCGGAATAGGATCCATAGCAGATCCGTGGTAGCAGACACAGTCCAGTCGGCTCACAGCCCAAGATCGCCCCCGAGGCGTGAGGGATGTGGAGACCGACGAGATCAGTACAGAAACCGTGAGCAGTATGATCACCGACTCGACCACGATGATCGTCGTCAAGTGCCCACGCCTCCCCTAGGGAGTGGGTCATACGTGCCTCGGCAGCATGATGACAGACGCCCTCACAGTGGTGGGCGAAGGATTCCAGTCGACCCCCGAGAGCCAGGCTTCGATGCGAGATCTATTCTCATTCAAGGTCTGGTTGACAAGAACAGAGCGCACAGAGAAGGCCATGATAGAGATTACCCGACTGGCAGCAGAGGGCATGTTTCAGGTCCCGAGTGTTTCAGCAGAGCCATCAAGGCTCCAGTGATTCCTCCCAACTTCAGGTTGGCGACTGGAGTCAGCAAGTTCACTGGTGAATCCAAGCCTGGCACTTGGCTTGAGGATTACCGAGTGGCTGTTCAGATTGGTGGCGGCAATGATGAAGTGGCCATGAAGCACTGTTGGAAGGCTCGGCCAGAGCGTGGTTGAATCAGTTAGCACCGGGTAGCATATATAGTTTGGAGGAACTCGCCCAAGTGTTTGTTAGGACCTTCGAAGGCACATGCAAACGACTAGCAGGGTTAATAGAGTTGCAGTCATGTGTGCAGAAACCGAATGAAACCTTGAGAGACTATATCCAGAGATGGATCACGTTGCACCACACGGTGGAGAATGTGTCAGATCACCAAGCAGTATGTGCCTTCAAGGAAGGTGTCAAGTATCGAGAATTGAACCCGAAGTTCGGTCGGACTGGGGATATGTCTCTAAGTCAAATGATGGAAATTGCCACCAAGTATGCTAATGGTGAAGAGGAGGATCGGCTCCGGAGTGGCAAGCACAAAACAGTCGCCCACGAAACTGGAGGAGGGAACTCCAGTCGGAAGCAGAAGCGCAAAGCCAAGCCAGCTGCTCCTGGTGAAGCCTTAGCCGTGACTCAAGGAAAGTGCAAGGGGAAGCCCAAGGGGCCGTGGAATCCCAAGAAAGTCAAAGATCAAGATGGAGATGATGTGTTGGATTTTCCCTGTCACATTCATACCAAGAAAGATGAGGAGGGTAACCTGATTTACCCCAAACACACCTCTCGGCAATGTCGGCTCCTGATTCAACAGTTCCGAGAGAAACAACCCAAGGAAAAGGAAAAGGAGTCGGACAAGGGTGAGGATAAAGAGGAAGATGATGATGGTTTTCCCAACGTCAATTCCACTCTGATGATTTTTGCTGATGTTGAAAGCAAAAGTCGATTGAAAGTTATAAACAGAGAGGTGAATATGGTTGCTCCGGCGACACCCAGTTATCTGAAGTGGTCCCAGACTGCCATCACATTCGACCAGTCTGACCACCCAGCACGTATAGCCACCCCTGGGAGGCAAGTGCTGGTGGTCGACCCAGTTGTTGAAGGCACTCGACTGACTAAAGTGTTGATGGATGGTGGTAGTGGCCTAAATATCATGTATGCGGAGACCTTGAAGGGAATGGACATTCCGATGTCCAAACTCAGTGAAAGCAATATGAGTTGCATGGCGTTATACCTGGCAAAAAGGCTGAATCACTCGGCCAGATCGCCCTCGACGTGGTTTTCGGTGATTCCAAAAATTACCGCAAAGAAAAGTTGACGTTTGAAGTCGTGGATTTCCAGAGTGCTTACCACGCTATTCTGGGTAGGCCTGCTTATGCACGTTTTATGGCTCGATCATGTTACCTGTACCTCAAACTGAAGATACCTGGTCCCAGAGGTGTGATCACTATCACTGGAAATCGGCAGAAGGCGGAAGAGTGCTTCCAGAAGGGCTCAAAGATCGCCGATGCCCAAATGGCAGTAGTAGAATTGCAAGAGTATCAGAAAAATGCAGATCCGAGTGATTTTCTATGAGCCAAAAAGCCTGCCACAGACTCTGTATTTCAGTTGTCAGGTGAAACGAAGCCAATTCATATTCATCCGACCGATTCCAATGCTGCTCCGACTCACATTTCGACAACACTTGACTCCAAATAGGAAGAAGCGCTCATCCAGTTCCTCCGTTAGAACTGGGACATCTTTGCATGGAAACCTTCTGACATGCCAGGTGTTCCCAGGGGGCTGGCTGAGCACCGTTTGTGAGTCGGCCCAAAAGCGAAACCAGTTAAGGAATATCTTCGACGGTCCGCCGTACAGAAGAGAAAAGCAATTGGTGAAGAAGTAGCTCGGCTCCTGGTAGCTGAGTTTATCCGAGAGATTTACCACTCCGAATGGCTCGCCAATGTTGTCATGGTCCCTAAGAAGGACGACTCACTTCGCATGTGCATTGACTTCAAGCATATCAATCGGGCCTGCCTGAAAGATCACTTTCCTCTCCCCCGCATCGACCAAATAGTCGACTCAACTGCGGGGTGTGAGCGCTTGTCCTTTTTGGACGCCTATTCCGAGTATCATCAGATCCGACTGTATGGACCCGATGAGATAAAAACTGCTTTCATCACTCCATTCGGGTGCTTCTGTTATGTCACCATGCCATTCGGCCTGAAGAACGCTGGAGCCACATCATGAGGATGATTCAGAAGTGCTTGCTCACTCAAATCAGTCAGAATGTGGAGGCATACATGGATGACATTGTGGTCAAGTCACGTAAAGGTTCTGACCTGCTGGCTGACCTTGCTGAAACTTTTGCCAACCTCAGAAGGTATGATATCAAGCTTAATCCATCAAAGTGCACATTCGGAGTTCCTGGCGGAAAATTACTCAGTTTCCTCATTTCCGAACGAGGGATCGACGCTAACCCAGAGAAAGTTGGTGCTATACTCCGGATGAAACGCCATGTGCGTGTGGACGATGTCCAGAAGCTTACTGGTTGTTTGGCCGCCTTAAGTCGATTTTTCTCGCCTCGGTGAAAAGGCATTGCCTCTTTACCGACTGATGAAGAAGTCTGATAAGTTTGAGTGGACTCCTAAAGCTGATGCAGCGTTTAAAGAGCTCAAAGCCCTGCTTTCCACCCAGCCGGTGCTTGCTGCCCCAATCATCAAAGAGCCTTTACTGCTTTACATTGCAGCCACTAGACAAGTTGTCAGTACAGTACTTACGGTCGAACGGGAAGAAGAAGGAAAAGCTTATAAAGTTCAGCGCCCTGTATATTATGTTTCTGAAGTTTTGACTCCATCCAAGCAAAGATATGCACATTATCAGAAGCTTGTTTATGGGATTTATATGACCACGAAGAAGGTTGCACAGTATTTCTCTGACCACTCCATTACAGTCGTCAGCGACGCTCCATTATCAGAGATTTTGAACAACAGAGATGCAACTGGTCGAGTGGCAAAGTGGGCGATTGAACTCCTTCCCTTGGATATCAAGTTTGAGGCAAAGAAAGCTATCAAGTCCCAAGCAATAGCAGATTTCCTTGCCGAGTGGATCTAACAGCAGCTGCCGACTCAAGTCCACTCGGAGCACTGGACCATATTCTTTGATGGCTCCAAGATGCTGAATGGTTCCGGTGCTGGGGTGGTACTGGTATCCCCCCGAGGAGACAAGCTCAGATATGTTCTCCAGATTCACTTTGATTCCTCCAATAACGAAGCTGAATATGAAGCACTCTTATATGGGTTACATATGGCCATTTCACTCAGCGTCCGTCCCCTCATGGTCTACGGTGACTCAGATTTGGTAGTCAATCAAGTGATGAAGGAGTGGGATGTCAGAAGCCCAGCTATGAATGGTTACTGTAATGCAATGAGGAAGTTGGAAAAGAAGTTTGAGGGGTTAGAGCTCCATCATATACCCCGACTGAAAAATGAAGCAGCCGATGATTTGGCAAAAATAGGTTCCAAGAGAGAAGCCATTCCCAGCAATGTGTTTTTGGAACACATTCATACACCTTCAGTTCAAGAAGATCCCTTCACTGAAGAGCCCCCGCAGCCTAAAAGTGCCACAGATCCGACTGAAGTCGAGGTCCCAGCCGTGGTCGACTTGGTCATAACTCCCGACTGGACGGTGCCATACATTGCGTATATCCTTGGGAAGGAAATCCCAAAGGATGAAGAGGAGGCCCGACAGATCGTTCATCGATCCAAAGCCTTTACTGTGATAAGAGGACAGCTGTTCAGAGAAAGTGTGACTGGAGTCAGCCAGAAATGCATAACACCAAAAGAAGGTCGAGTGATCCTCAACGACATCCACTCGGGGACCTGTGGCCACCATGCGTCCTCTCGGACCATTGTGGCCAAAGCATACCGAGCTGGATTTTGTTGGCCACGAGCAAATGAAATGGCGAAAGATATAGTCAACAAATGTGATGGCTGCCAGTTTTACTCCAACATGTCCCACAAGCCTGCATCGGCCCTGAAGACCATTCCACTCGTCTGGCCTTTTGTTGTTTGGGGGTTAGATATGGTTGGGCCCCTGAGGACTGGTAGGAGCGGCTTCACTCATGTGCTTGTAGCAGTCGACAAGTTTACCAAATGGATTGAACCAAGCCTATCAAGAATCTTGAAGCCAGTATTGCCGTTAGCTTCATCAGAGAGTTGACATTCAGATATGGGGTTCCGCACAGCATCATCACTAACAACGGATCGAACTTCGATTCTGATGAGTTCAGAGCTTTCTGTGCTTCCCAAGGCACTCGAGTCGACTACGCTTCAGTCGCCCACCCCCAGTCGAATGGACAAGCAGAAAGAGCAAATGGCTTGATTCTCAAAGGACTGAAACCCCGATTGATGCATGATCTCAAGCACGCAGCAGGCGCCTGGGTCGATGAACTTCCTTCAGTTCTCTGGGGATTGAGGACAACTCCCAATCGGTCGACTGGCCGAACTCCATTCTTCTTGGTCTATGGAGCTGAAGTTGTTCTACCGAGTGACTTGCTTCACAATGCACCCCGAGTCGAGCTTTTCTTTGAAGATTAAGCGGAACAGGCCCGGCAAGACGCAGTTGATCTCCTAGAAGAGGAAAGAGAGATGGCTTTAATCCGGTCGACCATTTATCAGCAAGACTTGCGCCGATTCCACGCCAGAAACGTGAGAGGTCGAGCGTTTCAAGGAGACTTGGTTCTTCGAGTGGATCAGCAGAAACCACACAAGCTCGCCCCTGCCTAGGAAGGTCCCTTCATCGTCACCAGGGTGCTTCACAATGGAGCGTATCATCTTTACAATGACGAACATCAGAAAGACGAGCCACGGGCTTGGAATGCGGAGCTGCTCTGCCCCTTTTATACTTAAGAGCTCATTCTGTTGAGTTGTAATAAGAAATACCTTGGTAGTTTGTTTATTAGAGACAAGAGTTTTACAGTCTTCTAAGAATGATTGTCGCTGCTTATACTTGTGTCTGAAATCCCCCAGTGGGTGACTTAGCCGCGAATCCGTTCCGCCTAAGTTTAAAAAATAAAATCCTACCGAGTGGTGAGCAAGCCTCTCACTCGAGGGCGTAGCCGCGAAACCGTTTCGCCTAAGTTTAACAAAAAATCCTACCGAGTGGAGAGCAACCCTCCCACTTAGGGGCTTAGCTGCAGTCCAAGTACTCGCCTAAGTTTGAAAAATCCTACCGAGTGGTGAGCCAGCCTCCCACTCGGGGGCTTAGCTGCAGTCCAAGTACTCGCCTAAGTTTGAAAAATCCTACCGAGTGGGGAGCAACCCTCCCACTCGGGGGCTTAGCTGCAGTCCTGTACTCGCCTAAGTTTGAAAAATCCTATCGAGTGGTGAGCCAGCCTCCCACTCGGGGGCTTAGCTGCAGTCCAAGTACTCGCCTAAGTTTGAAAAATCCTACCGAGTGGGGACAACCCTCCCACTCGGGGGCTTAGCTGCAGTCCAGTACTCGCCTAAGTTTGAAAAATCCTACCGAGTGGTAAGCCAGCCTCCCACTTGGGGGCTTAGATGCAGTCCAGTACTCGCCTAAGTTTGAAAAATTCTACCGAGTGGAGAGCAACCCTCCTACTCGGGGGCTTAGCTGCAGTCCAGTACTCGCCTAAATTTAAAAAATCCTGCCGACTGGAGAGCAACCCTCCCACTCGGGGGCTTAGCTGCAGTCACACCCATATCCGCAAGGACGACAAGGTGCAGGTCGACTGCAGCCTTCTCCTGCGGAGCTGCGCCACAAGTACAACGTGCGCTCCATCCCGATCCGCAAGGACGACGAGGTGCAGGTCAATTGCAACCTTCTCCTGCGGAGCTGCGCCACAAGTACAACGTGCGCTCCATCCCGATCCGCAAGGACGACGAGGTGCAGGTCGACTGCAACCTTCTCCTGCGGAGCTGCGCCACAAGTACAACGTGCGCTCCATCCCGATCCGCAAGGACGACGAGGTGCAGGTCGACTGCAACCTTCTCCTGCGGAGCTGCGCCACAAGTACAACGTGCGCTCCATCCCGATCCGCAAGGACGACGAGGTGCAGGTCGACTGCAACCTTCTCCTGCGAAGCGGCGCCACAAGTACAACGTGCGCTCCATCCCGATCTGCAAGAACAACGAGGTGCAGGTCGACTGGAACCTCCTCCCCAGACCTGCATCTCAAGTACAAAAATGTTCCGAGTGAAGAATAAGTTCCACTCGAAGGCAAGCACAAACATATTCGGAGATAAACCAAATCCAGATAAATCCTAAAGTTCCGACCGCGGATTAAAGTACTCGGGCATCAAGCCCGAAGGAGTTTAACAGTTACAAAGTCACTCGGCATCCCGAGGCAAATTTAAGGTGGAGCATAAGAGTTTGTTCACTCTGCAGGAGGAGGGCTGGCAGGCTCGACGAATTCGTTCAGGTCAATTCCATCGGCGATCCGAGTGGCAGCAGCAATGAAGGTCTCCATGAAGGATTGGAAGTCATGCCTCTTGGTGTTGGCAACCTTGATCGCTGCCAGCTTCTCTTCTCGCGCTTCCTTGCAGTGAACACGAACCAAAGACAGGGCCACATCCGCGCCACACTGGGCATAAGACTTCTTCCATTCTTGCACTCGACCGGGAATATCATTAAGTCGAGTCATCAGAGACTCGAGATCATTCTAGAGTGTTGCCCCTGGCCAGAGTGTTGTGTCGATCCGCGACATTGCGTCCTTCAGTCGACCAAGGTAACACGAGATTCCAATCGGAGTACATTCATGGCAGCCTCGTCTTTATCTGGAGAATGGATGGGGTCCAAGCTTGTCTCAACTTGCCCAGTTTCTTCTTCGAAGTTCCGGCAAAGTTCTGCACGTACAATTCACAGATGGGTGAGTGATTGTATGTCGAGTCGACAGAAACGAGTCAGCCGAGTCAAAGAGAATACCTTCAAGTATGACGAACAGCTTCTTGGCAAGACCTTCCAGATAATTCTCCAAGTCATCCCTCCTACGAGCAATACCTTCCATCTTCTCGTTCAGATTGTTCTTGTCCTTCTTCAGGCGGGTTGCTTCCTTATTGGCTTCATCAAGAGCAGTTTTCAGCCTGGTGTTTTCTTCCTCCAATTTGCCGACTGAAGCTAGTTTCTGTTCAGCGAGTGCAGTTTTCTCGTCAGCTGCTTTTTGTGCGGCCGCAAGATCTTGGTCCTTCTTCGCTAGAGCTTGATTCATTTTCTCTGAAAAGAAACAATGTTCGGTTCAGAAAAAGTAAAATAAGATCTGGCACAAAGACGAGTCAGTTGGCGAGTTTTCTCTTACCAGCAGCTTCATCCTTGGCCTTCTGCAGATTTGTCTTGGCCAGTTCTAGATTGAGATTGAGCTGAATCTGCTTTTTCTCCAATTCAGCAAAACGAACTCCGATTTCACTGGATTTCTGTAATCAAGGGACAGTCAATCGACAGATGGAAAGATCAGTTACTTCAGAACAATAGTTCGACAAATTCAAGTTGTTTTCAGACCGTAGTCGACTGCCCGCAGTCAACCACGGTCTCGGGGACTACACCCAGTGGGTGCACTTAGCGTGCCCCCACTGATTCAGTTTCCACTCGACCTGGAATATCCAGGCAAAAAAAACTAAGACCATAGTCGACTGCCCGCAGTCGACCACGGTCTCGGGGACTACACCAAGTGGGTGCACTTTGCGTGCCCCCACTAATTCAGTTTCCACCCGACGTGGAATATCCAGGCCGAGTGGAAATATCCGATTCTCAGACCACAGTCGACTGCCCGCAGTCAACTATGGTCTCGGGGACTACACCCAGTGGGTGCACTCAGCGTGCCCCCACTGGTTCAAAGTTTCAATCGACAACAACATAGTCAGCTGAAAGTGAGAGTTTGCTTAGTGGCAAATCAAAACACCCACTGGGTGTACAGATGCGAAGCGCAGACAGATGAAAAGATTCTTGGAAAGAAAGTTTTCAGGTACCATATCCTAACAGAACAAGCCAAAAGAGTCAGTCGACAGCCTACTAACCTGGACGTTGCTCTGGAGAGCGGAGCTGGCATCATAAGCAGCTTGGCTAGGTTCCCGCACCATCTTCATTTTCTCCATCATAATGCCCGCCTGGCGTATAGCCTCTTTTGCAGCACCCACCTGGTGCTCTGGGACGTAATGTGCAGCAAAAAGTGATGGTGGATCGGCGGGAGCCTGTGCGGCTGACGCTGAACAGAAGTCCGATTGGCATCGCCGGCGTCCTGAATTGCCGGTTCCGCCACAGGCGTCGACTGGGGCTTCTTGCCAGCGGACGTTTTCCTGTTTCTTCTCTCCAAGGGCCTCTGTGGCTCGTCCTCGTCATCGTCGGGGAGGTCAATGACGTTGAGAGGAGTTGTAAAAAGATCAGTCGTCGAAATTTCATCCTCGATTGATTATATCGCAGTTCAATCGACAAATCTAAGACAAGATCACAAAGATTATACCTGGGTTGGAGGTGACCGCATCTTCCATGTCCTCATCCTCATTTTTATAAGCAGAGGTCCCAGAGGTAGCGGCACTGCTAGTTTCAAGATTCATTTGGTCAAATCAAGGAAAAATGGATAGCACAAAACTTCGGGTAAAATGAAGACATGACACTCATGCAGAGGCAACAGGGATGTCAATTTTGATTCTGGGCAGCGCTTTCCGAGTCTTCTGCACTACAACCTTGGACTGCTTCGAGGCCTTTTCAGTCGGCGCCAGAGACGACGTCCGAGGACGCTTTGACGACTGCCCAGTCTGAACGGTCCCCTTTTCGCGGGCGCTTGCCGGATCGTGGGTGAGCTTGGACCGCCTTTCCTTGCGGGGAGGTGAGTCGACCTCTTCTTCATCACTCGGGTCCTCGCGCTCCTCATCCCCTTCGCCATCAAAATGCCACTCGCCGCTTTCACCTCCGCTTGCCTCCCCTTACGGGTCCTGCTCCTGCTCTCCATTGGGCATCGAATACATCTCAGTAAGGGCCTAGAAGAAAACAAGCAAGACAAAATCAGTCAGTGGACCATAGACAATTGCATGATAAATCAACATAACACTCGGGAATTTGGAGTTGGACCTTGTCTGGTTCATAGGATTGGTCGAGTGGAGGGATTCTCCGGGCCCCCTGGGGTTATCTTTGTTGCCAGTGATACCCCTCAACCACTTCTCCACCGTGTCCTCGTCGACTTCTTCTGGATGTATCCGAGTGGAATCTTCAATGCTCGAATACATCCACATCGGATGGTCACGGGCCTGAAGTGGCTGAATACGTCGTCTGAGGAAGACTTCCAGCAGATCCATGCTGGTCACGCCCTCACGGATGAGGTAGACCACTCGATCGACCAGCACCTTCACCTCCGCTTTCTTCCCCGGGGTCACTTTCAAGGCGGAGGGCTTCTCCACGTGAGCCATGGAAAAGGGGGGAAGTCCAGTCGACTGTCCTGGAGTCGGCTGGTCTTTGCAGTAAAACCAGGTCGACTGCCACCCTCGGACTGACTCGGGAAGAATTATGGCTGGGAAAGAGCTCATACCCCTCATTTGAATTCCAAGACCCCCACACATCTGAATAACTTTTGTCTTCTCATCACTCGGATTGGCCTTTTTGACCGACTGGGAACGACACGTGAAAATGTGCTTGAAGAGGCCCCAGTGTGGTCGACAACCCAAGAAATTTTCGCACAGAGACACGAAAGAAGCAAGGTACACGATGGTGTTGGGGGAAAAGTGATGAAGTTGTGCCGCAAAGAAGTTTAAGAAAGCTCGCAAAAAGGGGTGCGGAGGCAAAGAAAACCCGTGGTCGATGTGAGTGGCGAGGAGGACGCACTCACCCTCCTGCGGTCGAGGCTCAGTCTCATTCCCCGGGAGCCACGCAGATCCGTGGGGAATCGCTCCCTCCTCCGCCAGATCGTTTATGTCGTCCTGGCGGATCATCGACCGGATCCAGTCGCCCTGGATCCAGCCGCGCGGCAGACCGGACCTCGACGAGGATCCGCCCCGGCTGGTCTTCTTCCCCTTCGCCTTCGCCGTCATCTTCTTCGCTCGTTCCAGGGCCTCCATCTTCTCTTTCCCCATCGCGGCGGACAGAGCTCGAACGGAGCGGCGGCGCTGGAGCAGGAGCAGACGCAGTGGGGAAAACTGAGAGGAAGGAAGAAGAATGGGGGCGCACTGTTCAAAAAACCCCGGTCCGGCGCCTTATATGAGGTTGCTTCCGAGTGACTGGCCTGTAGGCCCGGACGATCTTCTCAAATCCCACAACAGTCGCGCGCACGATACATGGCGAAAAAGGTGGCGTGGAAATCGAGGTGACCCTGCCTTATCTAGCCCGATTACTGCGGCCTCCTCCGCCCCCCGCGCTTCCCAAAATTCGAATCCCGCAAGATCCGCGGATAGCAGAACAACCTGTCAGACGGAAGATCTTCTCCATATTAACACTCGAAGCTCTTTCAGCAAAAGTTCACTCGACAAAACCAGGAATGGACCAAGGCGACTAAAAAAGAAGTTAGTGTCATCATGCTGGTCCGTCGATCCAAACAAGACACATCCGAAGCGCGAAAAGTGAATCGGAAGTATTTCCAACTCCTTCTCCACTCAAACCCTGATCCATTTGGGGGCTAATGATGAAGCTATATACCTAGGGTAGGATCATAGGCCTGACCTGGATACCCTTCCCAAGGTCATCACCCTAAAACCAGAAGCATTCGAAGAGGAGTCACCATCCACTCGACCATGAAGCATTCCACTCAAAAGACTCGAAGTCACTCGACCGTGGAGACAGTCACTCGACCGCCAGAAGATCTAAAGCCACTCCGCACTACAATAATCGTACATTACACCATAGCAGTAATGATCATTATGAATCTTTATTACTAGCGTTACCAGTAACGCCCCCTCTTGATGTACATTAAACCCTTTGTAACGTGGGCTGGCTGGGGTCCTGGTGCACTCTATATAAGCCACACACCTCCACATGCACAAGGGTTCACACCCTGTAAACACACATACGCATAATCCAGTTGACCGCCTCCGGGCTCTGAGACATAGGGATGTTACTTCTTTTGAGAAGGGCCCGAACTCGTAAAACTCGTGTGTACAACTTCGCCATAGCTAGGATCTTGCCTCTCTATACTACCCGCGCCCCTATTCTACTGTCAGTCTTAGTACCACGACAATAGTAGGTAAAACCCTTTGAAGTAGGACATGGCAGTCATGAGTTTTCAACCCTTGTACCTTTTCTCCATCTACACTGACTCTCCTTTCAGGGTTGGAAGTAAATCCATGAGGGAATCTCACACGTGACAGGACCTTGCAGAATTCTTTTATTTTTACCTTGTCCAAGACGTACACAGCTGGTGCCATAGCCCGTGGTTTACCTTCATCTTGCACCTGCAAATCCTTTCTGATACCCAGGTGTGTCAAATCAATCCTAGATTTTAAGGTATCTTTCGTCTTGCCTTCAATATTAAGAAGTGTGCCGATAATGCTGTCACATATATTTTTCTCGATGTGCATCACATCAAGATTATGCCGCAGATCCAAATCTTTCCAATACTCCAAGTCCCACAAAGTGGACCTGCGAGTAAACAATAATCTCTCTTCTGCCCTGCCACGCTTCCTTTTCCCGCTACCATTATCAGGATGGTTTCCTGGTGTAATATGCCCGACCTTCTCTAATTCCACTTGGAACTCATCGGCGGTGAGCCTCTTTGGCGCATCACGGTTTTCATGCTTTGCATTGAACACATGTCTTCGCTATTTTCTAGGATGCGACTTGTCCTTGGCAAGGAAACGGTGGTGTCCAATGTAACAGATCTTGCTAAGTATTGGGTATGACAGCGGATTCCTGTCACAGTGAACACATGCATTGTAACCATGTGTCGTTCGCCTGACATAGTGCCCAAAGCCGGATAATCATGGATGCACCAAATTATAACAGCACGCAGAAAGAAATCAGCTGGTGGGCTGCTATATAGGCCTCGAGTGAGAACACCCCTCCATAGCTGTTGAAGTTCCTCCACAAGAGGCTCCATGAACAAATCAAAATCCTTTCCAGGACTTTTTGGACCTGGGATGAGCAAGGCCATCATGTAGTTTGATTCTTTGGTGCAGACATTTGGAGGCATGTTCTAAGGGATAACAAGCACTGGCCACATGCTATATGTGGCACTCTGGTGGCCAAATGGGTTAAATCCATCTGAAGCTAAGCCAAGTCTAATGTTTCTCGGGTCAGCAGCAAATGTTTCGTGCTTCTGATTGAAGCTTTTCCACTCACCACCATGAGACGGATGGCTCATTACATTCTGATCTCTAAAATCCTGGTTTCTACAATGCCACAGTACATCCTCTCTTGTTTCAGCATCATGAAACAACCTCTGCAATCTTGGTGTAATTGGAAAATGTCTCAGAACATTATGAGGAATCCTCTTCATAGCATCGCCATCTTTCCATCTTGATGATTTGCATTTCGGGCATTCACTTAAGTTGGCATAATCCTTCCGGAACAGAACACAATTATTCTTACAAACATGGATCATATCATATCCAATTCGAACTGCACGAAGGAAATTCTTCATTTTACTGTAGGTGTGTGGCAGCTCAGACGCATCTGGGAAAGCTTTGTGGAAAGCAGCCAACATCGCATCGAATGATTTGTTGGTCATCTGCTCAAAGTTCTTAACCTGAAGAAAGGTGACCATAGCTGAGAATACTGACAGCTTATTTCCTGGGGTGACAGCCACGTTGCATTGTTCCAACATGCGGGCCCACCGTTTTTCTTCTGGAGGTGAAAGTTCACGGAATGCACGAGCATTTCGTAGCATTGTTTCAATGTTGGTCAAACTCACTGGCTCCGCCACCACCACCTCCTCCTCCTCCTCTTCCACCTGAGCATCAGGCAGATCAAGATGGTGATCTGCTGCTTCCACGTAGTCAATAACATTGACGTTCACAGCTTCACCATGATGAACCCACCTAGTATATGTGACCGACATCCCATACAAGTGTAGATGATTTTGCACAGTTGACTGGGGTATTTTAACTGAATTCATACAACTGCTACACGGGCAGAGCACATCTGATTTCGGACCACCGTACTCAGCTCTGATAAAGTTCATGAAGTTTTCAACCCCCTCGACATATGCAGTGGAGAATCTCCGAGCAGAAGTTATCCAAGTCCTGTCCATCTGTTAGACATACAAATTAGTTCTTCTACTAGATATTACAGGAAAAACATATATGCTTTTTTATGAAGTCCAGAAGAAAATACCTAGGTCGATGTCTAAAGCTATGCCAAGATATTTGGACGAGCAGATCTAAGTAACGAAATATATGTAAAGCTAATTCAGCAAACAGATTTGAGTGCTAAATTATGGCGGCTGTTTCAGCAGTCAATGAGGCCGAGCACACAGCCATCGAACTATCGAAGGCCATCGCAGCAACAAAGATCGAGTATAAAACGGTGTAGAGCTATTTCACCTAACAGATTGGCAACTAGACCATGGCAATCTACGTCACAATAAATATATGGCAGGATATTTTAGCAACTAATCGGCCTTGGCATGCCATCTCAGCTAAGCAGATTGAGTGCAGAACAGGGAAAGGAAGCTTCTTAAGCAGACCATATTTACTGTAAGCTACTTCGGCAAACAGTGAGATTAACAGCGTATATCAGCTAACATTCAGCGCTACACCGACATGCACGGGGCCTCAGTCTAGAATGCACGTACCGTGGGAGAAGCTGACCGCCATGCGTCTCCACACGAACATCGCCAGCGGTGGCGGCGCTGACCGCCGTGCGCCTCCACAAGAACGTCGCCAGCGGTGGCGGCGCGGCTGGAGGACGACAGTCGACGAGAGCGTACTGTGGGAGTGAGAGGATCGCCGTGCGTCCCCTCGATGAACCGCGGCGCCGACGTATCGGCGTGGCGGGGAGGGCGGCTTTGGCGGAGCGAATGGAGTGGAGGGGGACGGGGGGAGGGGGTTTGGGGAATATTACTGGCAAGTTGGCTGAAGGGCGGTTGAATCTAGGATTTGGGGGGAATTTTTTGGTGGGGGGAGGATTTTTGCGCGGTGGGCGGGGGGAGTTTGGCGCATGGTCGGTTTCTCCAAGTGCAGTCCCACGTGTGAGTGAAGAGGCAAGCCGAAGCGCGTTCCGTTTGCGTGAGCCGTGTGCAGGGGTGCAATGCGACCGCGACAGGGGTGCTATGAGTGTACCGCCTTTTTTCTTTTAAACTAGGTGCTTCGCCTCCTCAAAAAAACACTTGTTGCTTCGCGCGATCCATCAATACTACTACTAGTAATCCGGTAATCCTGACTAAAACGGCGCGGCCGGGTGTTTCCCGCGTGATATGCTGGGAGGTTGGCTTAGTTGGGTTTTTTAGGACGAGTAATGCTACACCTACGTAGTCCCAATTACGTAATTAACATAATGTGAAACGTGTGAGCTGTTGATAGTAGATTGGGGGGAGGGAGGGGCCCACCACCATGAAAATCAGGGGAGGAGAGAGAGAGGCAATTTATGTTAACCCTTTCGTAAGTTCCCGTAGATGTAGAAAAATGTGAAATGCGTGAATGTGCATTTGCAGATAAGGCCTTCCCTCATTCATCCTTTTCTCCCACAAGATCTTGATCTTCCGTGCAACGCACGGGCATCTTGCTAGTACTCCTACAATATAATATATTATTGTGAAAGTTCATATACACCGGCCGAGATTAATGCAAACACGGCAGATTTTCATTACATTTCGAACTTTTATAGGATAGAAAAATAAAAGAAACCCGACCCGAAACCTATTCTACGGCGGCGACCGACGTCCTCCATCTGCGATCTCCATGTACGGGGGCGGGGTTCAAGACCCGTGAAGTGAAGGTGCGGTCTCTTGCGAGGTAAAGTAGAACACGGGAGACAGACCGGCCAGTTGGCACACCATGCCCTGCCGCCTCCCATGCCCTACACATCCTTGGAGGAGTCCCCGACCTCGGCGGTGCCGGACGTTGGACGGCGGCAAGTAGGACGCGTGGCTGACGATGCTCCCGTCGTCGGCCGCCAGCGTGGCCACCGCTTGTGCGGAGACTTGAGCAAGGGCGGCGACCTCGAGCTCCATCCCCGAAGAAAAGCTCTCCCGCAGAGCGTTCGCGCTTGCGGTCATGGCGGATGTGGTGCCAGGTAGGATGACGATGCGCTATGGTGTTGAGGTTAGCTGGGCGTTGCCGCTTTGAGTAGCACATTCCGGTGAGGCCAAGCGTCCTGGTGCGTCATTAGGTCGCGGGAGTTGGTTCCTCGGGCACCGAGCCTCTTAACGACGGCATACGGATGGACGGCATGAATGCGGGCAGCTGGCGCCGGCTGGGAACGCACCGCGCGATGGCGCGAGGGACGAGGGTTTTTGGTGTGCCATGGGTAGTCAGCTGCGGTCGTGGCAACGTTGGAGATGCCCTTTGCTCACATGCGATCGACGCATGTCATTGTAAAAGCAATACGACCCGGCATGGTCTCAGGTCCTGAGGATGCAGTTGGCCGCGCTACACCACTCCGCGGACGCGTCCCGGTGCCCCGTGCATCCTCGACGAGCCGGGTGTTGGGGTGTGTTTGGATTGTGGCCAAAGTGCACCTTACCAAAATTTTGTTCATGATCCAAAGATTGGTCTTTGTTTGGATGGTTGCCATTTTTTTGAGGTTTTGGTCATGACCCAAAAATGGATGGTTGCCATTTTTTTGGGCATGCCAATGAACTCTAGCCAACTCTAGTTCATTTTTCTTGCCGATGTCGGCCAAATCATGGGCAACCAAAACCTCAACCAAAATTTTGGCTACCCAATGCTTTGATGGGGCAACCTTGGGCACAAACCAAACATACTAGCTGGCCACATCACTAATGTCACCCTCGCCACACTGAAACCGACCGTGTCTAGCAACGATGAGCATGTCGCTCACCGCGGTCGCCGTGTCCAGAGGCGGTGCTGGAGCTGCGCCACGTTGTTGGCCCCCACGACCCACATGAACGGTTGCCGGTGGCGAGGAGGTCGTGGGCCAGCTCCTCCATTGGACTAGTTTGCACTATGTCGTCCCGACAGGTGTGCCCCACATGTCGGTCTCCCTATTTTCCTGGCCATATTCGAGCGTCAGTGCTCCGTGTTGCGCATTAGGCCTTTCACTATGTAGGCCAAGCGATACAACTTATTGTTTATTTGAGCCGGTCAAGTATAATCATGTAGCATTTGCTTATTTCTCATTCATCTCCAATCCGCTTATCCATCGATCATGTCGCCCTCCGGTCGAGTCCATCCTCCCGCATGCCTCATTTGAACATTTTGCCGAGTATCATTCGCATGTGGGCCTAGACCATGCTTGTATTTCCAATGTTTATTTGTAATTTGTCCGACATGCATACAAAAAAATGGTTCGTTTGAAGTTTCACTTTTCCTCCACTACGTGTCGCTTCGCGTCTTAGTTTTGGCATCCCATTCGGTTCATGCATGCCCCGACACATGTTGACGAGATCGATTGACGATGTTCAGAGATCAATTGCGTGTCGTGCAAGGAGATAAAGGTTTGGTCTGTTTCTATGATAGAAATGACCCGCGGGGGGGGGGGGGTCTGTGTGGATCAGAGGGAGTATGTTGTACGTTCATAAGCGAAACGAACGTATTGTACCCACCCTAGTCCTCTTTCAATCAATCTCCGGACCCCGAGATGAAATCGAGAGAGAACGAGTGGGGGCATGTGTGATACCTAAGGCGGATTCAAAATTTTGAACCGGTGATCATAGCATCCGCAAATCATATATAAAGGGTATTCAATGTTCGTTTCGTTTTTGAACGTACAATATACTCCCTCCTATCCTTTCTAGTTTATATATAAGTTTTATGTGTAGTCAAAGTCTCTCTACTTTTATAAAAAAAGTATCAACATTCAACAACGCCCAATCAATATTGTTAGATTCGTACGTACTCCTAGATTTGTACTCGAGATGGTTTCCAATTTGTTTTCAACCACATGATTGTGCTTGTTCTCGCACATGCTCTTCCTACTAGGATTTCGCCATGTATAGCCAGTCCAATAGTAACTTTTTTTAAGCTCCCTGTCAATTAGTACTAGTGGAGTACTGACAACATCTGTACTAGAGTATGTAGTGCTCATAGTTGTACTCCCTCCTTCCATTTATATAGGGCCTATGTGGAGGAGAGAGATGTGAAAAAGTAAGGGGAGTGAGCTCTCATGCAAGAGCCTAGCTATATACGCATTCGTAGTTAAATACGTACAATAAATATGAAGAAAGAGATGGAGAGGAGATGGAAAAAAGTACTAATACAATAGCCAACCTTATAATTTTTTGTGGGAAATAGCCAACCTTATAGCCCACACTACTGTATGAGTGCATATAGTAGATGATGGCTACAGATGACATGGCAGTTCCTTATAGCCATCGACTGGCTATATTATTAATCATGCTCTAATGCGTTTTTCAAAACCGCATTTGACTATTGACAAGATTAATAGTACATGAGATGTATAATGTGAAAATTATATCATTGGAAGCTCCTTCACATACGTATCCCTGGCTTACCCTCCCTTTCGGTCACTTACTAGCGGACCCCATGCTTGCTAGGCCCCGCATGTCAGTTACTTAATGGGTTCGGCCACGTTAGGGGATCCTCATCCGTAGTATACTCCCTCTGTTTTTATTTACTCCGCATAAAATGACGCGGGCGGGGGAGGGGGAAGGACGTCGGTTTGCTCTCAACTGCGGTCCCACAAGCGAGCGAAAATGCAAGACAAAGTGCGTTCCACTCGGTGAGCGACGTGGAGGGTCCAGTGTGCCGGGCTGCAACGCGAAGGCGACAAGAGCGATGTACAGTCAAAACCGATTGACCGGTCGTCACCGGAACCACTATTCACACCAGAACCTTCGCTACTCGGCCTACGCCAGCCACTGCCCTAAAACCACGCCTAATCTCCAGCCCCTTCCCCCACCTTTCGATCCCCTAGCCCGCATCAAGCGTCCCCTAGTTCGCCGGAAAGCCATGGTGCGCCGCAAGATCACGTACTACAAGATGCTAACGCCGCAGCACCGCGCAGAAATCGCGGCGGCGGTCGGCGCCAGAGACCTCCGTTCCCAAGCTCGCTTTGCGGTGGGCCAATCCCCGAGTTCTCTGGATCCAAGCTACGAGGAGGAGGAAGCCGATCCAATGTTCATGGCGGAGGTCGCCGTGCAGAAGGCCCCCGATGGGTATGAGACGATGGACGTCGACTTCGTGCCGGTGTCCGAGTCCCCCATGGTGCAGGCGGACCAGCGGTTCAACCTGGCGATACTAAAGGAGGACCGGGAGACAGAGGCTCAACTCGACGCGGAGCGCGTGCATGCCACTGCCATCGAGGCTCTCCTGCAGGCGGAACCGGACGTCCTGAACTTGAACCGGGCGGCAGAGGCTCAACTCGACGCGGAGCGCGTGGATGCCGCTCTCATCGAGGTCCTTCTGCAGGTGGAACTGGACGTCCTGGACTTGAACCGGGCGGCGGAGGCTCGACTCGACCACTTGGTTTTGCTCCTGTGTGCTATGTATACAAATCTCAATTATATTGATCTACAAAATTATAGAATCAAGATTAGTAAAAAGGAGGTGATTTTGCCGCGCGGATGGCGGGGGAGGTTTCTTATTCTTAGAGGATGTTGTCCTGACGGTTTGCTAACATGCGGTCCCACGTGTCACTGCTTTACCAAGCCGATCCGCTTCCCACATGAGGCAGAACAACGGCAGAAGCAACACGTGGTTAACTTGAAGAAGATGAGGGAGAAGCGGATTCAACAACGAGTGAAATGATGGTTTCTTCGTCCCTCCAACTTCTTTTTTTAGCATTATTACTTCATCCCTCCAACTTAACTACGGGAAGGTGCAGCTTTGCGATTTGATGCCTCATTGCTCATTACTACGCCGGCGCCATGACTGGGTGCTTCACCCCGGCTGCTCTGCACTGTATACCGGTATGGCACGTGGACCCGGTAGCTTGATGCCCCACATGTTGGTGAAAGGGACTAGAAGATTTATGAAAGCGAGCGCTCCACTCTTACGACGGAGGAGTACATGACACGACGGCCCAGTGAACTGTCACTTGTATTGTATATAGTACTATAGTTTTGCTGTTTCGCACGATCCATCGATACAAACCCGATTAAACAGGAAAGGGCGGGATTTTTCCCGCGCGGTATATGACATTTCAAAGGCAATTTTAATGTATGCAAACTGAATAATTAAGTAACAATATGATATCTAGTAAAACTAAAAACACATATGATTTATTGTGTTAGAGTGTAGTAGTAGTGTTGTATTGCATAGTTGTTAGATGTAACATCCGAGAACGTGTAGAGATGTAGTTTTAGAGGGCCTACAGAGAGAAAAGCGTAATACGTTCACCGAACTTCAGAATAAGCTGATTACGGTCACTATATACATTTTGCGGTGATTATATGGTCACTTGCTCACGGTTCAGCATCGGATTGCACTCTGTTGACCGGCCAAATAGTCTGCGTGGCCCCATGTTGACTAGTTAAATTGACCACGTTCCTTGTGGGTCCCACCTGTCAGTTCGCATAGGGAAAAGGTCAGATAAACACAAATTTACGCAGGCGCGACAAGACTCCACCCCGTGCGCGGGAATCACCTGGTTGTGCATGTGTTTGTCAGGGCCAGATGTGTGCGCATGCACGTGTAGGTTGAGCACTTGAGCGTGAGAGTGTGTGTTGGTCGTGTGGTGTACTGGTGTGTGCATGCATGCGTGCGTGTGTGCGTGTGAGTGTTGCGTGCGTGTGTGGCTGCGTGTGTACGTGTGAGTGTTGCGTGGGTGCGTGGGTGCATGTGTTCGTGTGAGTGTTGCGTGCATGCAGTTCGTGTGCATGCGTGCGTGTGTGTATAATCACCACACCAGCTCCTGTGTGTTAAAAGAGACGGTCAGCATACCAATAGAAGGCCAACTTGTCCGCTGTGCCCGCGGTCATGACTTCGAACCACCGTCCAAAATTTTTTTGTCGCTTGTTTTCATTCTTACTAGCAAGATGCCCGTGCGTTGCACGTAACATCAAGATGCATTTGTATGACTAGTTTATCTTGTGAGAGAAAAGGATGAACGAGGGAAGGCCTTATTTGCAAATGTGGAGAGGTGTGTGGGTACATTAGGCAAAATTTTCATAGTTTCTTTCCTATCCGTCAGATATAAATCGGACGGCCTATATTGCAGGATAGCAGGCACACCATCATCACCAACTCTGTTTTTTATAAGAGTGTATTTTATCCCTACTCTTATAAAAATCATAGTCGGTGATGATCGTGTGCCTGCCATCCTGCAATATAGGCCGTCCGATCTATATCTGACGGATAGGAAGGAAACTATGGCAATTTTGCAAAAGGATACCCACACCCCTCTCCACACTTGCAAATAAGGCATTCCCTTGTTCATCCTTTTCTCCCACAAGATAAACTACCCATACAAATGCGTCTTGATGTTCCATGCAACGGATGGGCATCTTGCTAGTATTTTATAAGAGTGTAGATGTAGAGTAGATACAAGCCGACAGGTGGGCCCGATGGTAGTGAGATAATGTGATGCAACACTAGAGGTGCCACGTGGAGCGTTTAACTGGTCAACTAGTCGTGTCTTGAGCAAATACAGAGTTGTACGGTGAGCCCGTGACTGTATAATAACCACAAAACGTAAATGGTGACCGTAATGAGTGGATTCTGAAGTCCAATGTACGTATCGTGCTTTCGCTTCAAATACAATGATCGTCACTGTATATATCGCGAGAGGAAGATGAAACATGCATGAATGTGCTGGGGGCTTACTTTTAGAGGACCTGGAGATAGTTTGTGTGCGTACCTGAAAGGGGCGTAGAGGGGGGGTATGCGATGGAGAGAGATGCTCTTCGTTTCTCTTTATTATGACTACCTTTATATATAGTATAAAAATATACAAATTCACAGTGCGGAATAAATATCATTGTGGGCACCATGCAATGCAAGCGTTCATACTCCTCCATATAACTTTGTAATGTTGTATGTATGTAGAAATTCTAAAATATTTTTTTGGCCACACTTTATTCAAAAGGAATGTTGTATGCGAAATAAACGTGAAGAGAGGGCTTTTTAGATCAATGGGGTACGTGATGTAACATGTGTGAATGTGTAGTTGATGCATTTGGCAGGGCCTAGAGAGGTATGTGTGTGTATTACGTATTCGAGAGAGGCATGGCTAGAGGGGCCGACAGGGGGCGTGGGAGAGATAGCACGAGAAATGAGAGTGGTCTAGAGAGAGAGACGAATATGACGTCACGGCGAGAGATTCCCTTGAGTGTGTATATGCAAGGGGGGAGTGGGTAGAGGCACCAGAAGAATATATTTTTTGTGTGTGGTGTCTGTGTTGGTATGTGTGGGTGTGAGAAGATAACGAGACATGGGGCAGAGGGTGTGTCACCGCGTGAGGTCTGGTGGGTCGAGGTGAGGCCCTTCATTCGGTTCCGTCCCGCGCCACATTGATCTTGACCCATGGATGACTAGTCGTACAAGACAAAGATAGCATAATTGTGAAGGACTCTATGTCCACTGACAAAGCCGGCTAGGATTTGTAACCCTGGGTTCTCGGACTAAGGTAACCCCTTTATCTCTGATAATACTATTCATCCAACCTAACTTAAAGGGGCATCCTACAGAATGCTCTGCTAGAATCATACTCGTCGATTAGGAAGAGAGGTGTGAGACAATGCGTGAGAGACATGCCTAAAGATAATGTGCGTACAGGAGACACGTAGGCAGGTCTATGTATATAGAAAGGGTCGATGGGGATTGTGCGTGTGTATACTTGCGAGAGGAAGAGTGCTTGTGATAAAGGTTAGTGAAAACAGTCGTAAATGGTTACGAGTGGGAGGGAGGGTTATATCGAGAGCATGTGTGTGAGAAAGACACCTTGGGAGAGAGTGTGTGAGCATGTGTGAGAGACCACCGATGGAGAGTGAAACTACACGTACAAGACTGTTGTACACATTGATTAAAGATATAAGTTGTATCCAAATATTAGGATGGGATCATGATATTTGCAATTCGCGTAAGGAACGGTCATTGATCCATCAGACATCTAGATTCTATCGAATTTGAGCATGTCTATGTTATTATTTGACACAATTGATCCACATAGTTAGTATTTTGAACTCTAGACAATGCATCGCTTTAGCAATTGAATATAAACGTGAGTATAGTTCATGTTGTGTGTGTAAAGCACATTATACATACGAAAGTTACACAATGAACATTATAAATAGCTACCTATGAACTAGCATACATTTGAATTCAACTTAAGGTGATTTAAAAAATCGAATACAACATGAAGTCCATTCAATTATTTGAATTTGATATCATGGCCTTTGTAAATCATACCTAAATTATGGGGGCACCAATCTTTGCTCTGATTTTGTACATAATAGCATATGTAGTCGTGTACAAAATAGATTCTAATTTAGCTCCTCCATTCCGAAATAATCGTAGTTATAGGATTTTCAAGTGTCAAAATTTCAAAAAGAAGCGGATAATTTAATGAGGTTTTCGAACGTACAAGGTCAAATTTAACGTTGTCTATTTAGGTCAATCCTCAAAGTTCAAGAGTACTCTAAACGTGAATGCTTGTGTTTCAAAATTTTGAACGAAGCGCCAAAAGAGCCTCTACTCGCCCGAAACCGCGTGAGTAGGCCTGGGCATTTGATATAAACCGAAATATCGGTTTCTACCATTCGGTGTTTTCGTAAATTCGGTTTCCAAAGTTAAAAACCGAAAAATACATCTCAAAATAGCTAACCGAAAATTCGGTTAACCGAGCTTTCGGTTTGGTATTCGGTTTATACTGTATTTACCAAATATGCTAAAAGAATTTGAGCCGCGTGCCTGGCACCCATCCTCGTGCGCTCTTATATAGCCAATCTATCCAAGTGCTTGTGCCTGGCCGGCCGAGGTGGGACTAAACAACAACCGGCAGCGCTCGTGGTTCTGTAGATACGCATGTACAAGCACACTACGGCCATACAGCGGGCTCATCACACTATAAAAAGAAGCCCACAATCGCTTACTCTGCTTGGGCCATGCATGTAGTATTTTTTCGCAATAAAATATCACCCCCTTGGACTGATCCAACCAGCTGCATGCGCTCCTTGTCTCGATAAATAAAAGCTACATGCACTTATGTTGCACGCACGATCTGGCGCGCGATATTTTTATTCTGGCGCGGGAGAGCAAGCTGATTTGGCTATTCATTCAGCACCTTCGGATACGCTTGGTTATTTGTTCGGTTAACCTGGGTACTACCGAACCGAGCAAATTTAGTTCGGTTAGCAAGTGTGAAAACCGAATTTTTCTGTATTAGCCAAAAAAATCGAAATTTCGGTTTGTTCCGTTTCGGCATCGGTTCGGTCTTCGGTTCATCGGTTTTTATGCCCACTCCTACGCATGAGACCAATGTTTGGTAGTACAAGGAAAATACTTTTCTAATAACTCCGACCCGTGAAACCTACCGGCCCGACATCCAAAGGTCTAAACTGGGGTAGGTTTGTAGCTTCATCTAGACGCCACGCAACCGCCTCCGAAAAACATTCATACACAATGGCCGCCTAAGCACACATGCGCGCGGCCGAAATCGCTCCTGCCCACTATTTGGGGCACCTGGGATTACCATCCTACCCCCGACCCGCAGTAGGTCCGAAATTTAAGAGGGGGGCAAAGTTTGTACTTTCCCCAAATTTTAAACAAGCGCGTCCCATCTTCTGTTCAAAAAAGCGAAAAACAAGCGCGTCCCAGACCGAAACATGGTTCTGCCCCCTCCCCCCACCCACCCATCTGATTCCCCATTCGTACTCCGTGGGCGCAAAAACTACCTCTCCACCAGCCGCGAAACCCCGGCATCCTCCGTCCGCCACCCCATTCCACCCATCAACCGCCGCCCTCCTCCATCACGCCGGAGCCGATATCCCGACGTAGTCGTCCACCGCAACCTCAACCGCAACGCCCTCCACTGCTAGTAGTTGAAGCCGAGGCCGAGCCGTCCGTACCCGAGCCAGTTCAACCACGCCGTCCTGCGCCTCACCGTTGCCGCTCCAACTTCGCCACCCTCCACCGCACCGGAGCTGTTCCTGCTATGCTGTCCTTCACCGCCTCGGATTTGCTTCCCCTCCGCCAACATACGGCCATGGAAACACAGTCGACAATTTGGCCATGGGTTTGTCCAAGCCTGCACCCTCCTCTGAAACATCGGTTCCCCTGGCAAAAAGAAGAAGATCGCCGCGACATGTGGAGCGGACCATGCCGGCAACCGAAAATGGTACTCCTCTTCCCTTATTCGTGCAAATCTTACGTGTCTGATTGCACAGTATTCATCCCACAGAAGACACTAGTTGACCGCTTCTTCTTGATATTAGATGTTCCTAGTAACTCGCGATGCACAAGGTTTCTCCTCATATACTATTTCACCTTAGCTAGAGGTCCGTCGCCCCCTGGATTTCAATTCCTAGTCAGTTGATTCCCAATTACCGGAGTCATTCCCCGGCGTAACAGGCGATAGTCCGCCTATTATGCCAGAGAAGCAGCGCCTCGGTGTTTATCTTAGGGGCGTGTGGGGCCTAGAGCTGCTGGCGCCTGATCTGGAGGTCGGCCGGGATTAAAGGGATGGCCTGGGGGCACTGCCAAGCACGGCGGTGGTGTGAGGTCGAGGGGACGGCGGGGCGGCGGAGGCAGGGGTCTGGGCCGGTGGTCGCTGGCGGTTCGAGAAGATCGTCAACAGTGACTGGCGAGAGGTAGACGAAGGCCATCTGCCCGTTCCTTATAGATCGGACGGTTCATTGAAAAATCGACTGACCTATTTATTTTCAGTCGACTGTTATCTTGATAGGACAACATGTGGTGGTTATCTGGAGGAGTACCTGCATTTCCTGTGCTCATATATTAGAAAATCATAGGGAGTAGAATCTAATTTTGTTTGCCATGCAATGTTGTAGAGCTATCATATGTCTCCTGTCATTTATTTTTCAGCCACCTGCTATCTGCTACTTTTACAGTGCACTAGTTCTGCACACACTTCACCCATACTCTCACTATTGTGTGTTTATGCAAGGGTATTTCAGACCCTGCCTTGACAGAAGCAGAAAAGATAAGAGAGAAGTCGCTCCTGCGTGGTACGCGGCTAAGCCAGACACGTTTCAAGACTATAAAGGGTGTAGTGTCAGCAGATGGAGACGGGGAACGTAGCTCTGGAGTTGATGATCTCGCTCGCCATGAACCACCATCCCAGGTGCTTGCTTTAACTTCACGGTGTCATATGTGGTTGCATGTTCCATATGGTGTCTAGCTTGTATTCGAAAGGCCGAAGTCGGTCTTTATTAAGATAAGGAAAGATATTTTTTACATGAACCACCATCCCGTGAGCACCAGAAGACAAATAGCTAGTCAGGGCACTGGCCGAGCCAGTGACAAGCCCAGCAAAGAGAGGCATCACCTGGAAGCCAACTAAAAAGCCGCGATGGTGGCGAAGCAGCCCGCCTCCCACCAGGCTCTCAGGTCCTAGATGATCATGCTTACCACTCCAGCCGGATGTCTAGCTTGTATTGCTTCCAATTTGGTTAAATTGCATCTGCTTAGCTTACACATTATACCTTTGAATATGACATGCCTTTCTGTTTTTGGTACATACTAGTACATCTGTGTATTAACCATGTTCTTACATCAAACTAATGTTCTTGTGTATCCCTCATCAATCACTTATGATGAGGCAGTCAGGCAAGCGGAATACTCCTCATTTAAAGAATGCAGTGTCAGCCTCCCGACATGATTCTCAAGAAACAGCAAGGCTAGATGAAGATAGTGAACGTAGCTCTGTAGTTGATTACCGCATTTCCCCTACACTAGCATCACAGGTGCTTGCTCTAACTTGGCAGCGTGATATGTGGTTGCATGTTGCATATGGTGTCTAGATTGTAATTCTTCCAATCTGGTTAAACTGCATGTGTTATTCTGCTTAGCTTATACATTATACCTGTTAATGTGACATGCCTTCCTGTATTTAGTACATAGTACATCTGTCTATTAAGCATGTCCTCACATAAAACTATTTTTTTTGTATCCCGCATAAATCAATATGACGAGACACCTTCAGTATATGCAGTGTGATATTAGTTGCATCTTTGATATGATTTATAGCATGCGCTGCTTCTAATTTGTTGAAATGCCATTTATGATGGGACACTTTTAACTTGGCAGAGTCATATTGGTTGCATCTTTCACGTGGTGTCTAGCTTGCATTGCTTCTTATTTGGTGAAATGGTTTCTGCTTAGTTTACACAAACAGTTGTGAATATGCCATGCCGTCCTGTTTTTCGTATTATTCCATCCTGGAATCATGTGTTTGCCTTACATCAAAGTAGTGATTGTCAGTATCATGCACGAATGAGTTCTGAAGAGTGAATTTTATTGCTTTTTCTTGTCGGTTTTACTTGACAATTCAAAATCAATAAAGCGGAAGGAAGTTAGCAAGGCAGCGGATGAAGGTGCTCCTTCCAAATGGAGGGCCTCTACATATTCTACTCCTCCACCCCCCCCCCAAGATGATTTCCAAGACAACACATGCATAGACACTCAACGTAGCTGTGTTGGTGATGAGCACGTCTCCCCTAGTGCACCATCACAGGTGCTCCCTCTAACTTGGCACTGTTATATGTGGTTGCATGTTATGTATGATGTCTAGCTTGTATTGCTTCTAATTTTGTTGAATTGCATCTACTTACTTTACACATTATACTTGTGACTAAGACACGTGTTCCTGTTTCTAGAACATACAATATATGTCTATCACACCATGTTCTTACATCAAAGTACATTTGTTCTGAAGAACTAAATTGTTATTCGTTTTTCTTGTCGGCTTGACTTAACATGGCACAGAGAAAGAGGAAGCAAGACAGAACGACAGGGAAAGGGAAGCGGAACAATCCTACAGATTCTGCTGGTACTGATGGTGCAATAGAAGGTCAAAGTCCAGCGGAAAATTGTACCGACAGGGTATCCCATGCTACACGAGCTGCAGAACAAGCCAAACAGAAACAAATAGCTGCCACCAAACAAGCAGAGACAACCCTAGTTGTTGCAACACCTTCCACAGTACCACCAGCTGCACGATTTACTCGTTCGTCAACTCAGCTAGCAGCACGTTCCCAAGCTCCCTTGCCACCTGACACTACTTCCGAAGCACTCTTGACACAAGATGAGTTGGCAAGATCAGATGAACTTTGTGAGCTTCAACAGCAAGAAGGTAGTTGCTGGAGTCAAGTTACAGTTGCATGCTTCTTTATATGTAGTCTCACAGTTTGATGTACACTAACACTTCCTATGTTTGTTGTTGGACTAGCACCTAGGCGCAAGAGGAAACAAACATCAGGGATAATGCTCGATAGGTTAACTAAATCTAGAGGAGGAAGAATGGAGATCCGTTTTGAGGCAGGTTTAAAAAGGCCACGTGATGCTACAGAGTCAGCCAAGTTAGTATCAGAGGCAGCGGTTGCTGTTAGGTGTCATGTACGTATCCTCCCAACATGGATTCAGTACAGGAATGACAAAGACGAAACCCAGTTCAACACCTTCCTCGACCATTTATCTGTAAGTATGGTTATGTATGGAAACTAGTAATATCGTCTTGCTCTGTCCAATACTTTCTAGGTTGCTGATAATGAGACTCCCATAATTTTCAACAGATGAGGTTCAAGTTGGATAGCCAAGATGATGCAACCAGACAAGCTTGCACCCATGTTTTCAAGTCTGCTCTGCGACAGTATCGGTATAACTTGAGGAAAACTCACTTTGAAGGCAAGGCTAACAGTGAACTTGCCCAAACATCTCCAGTGGAAAATATATCTGATGAAGACTGGAGAGGCCTCGTTAAACACTGGTCCGATCCGAAGTATCAGGTACATTATATATATGTGATCAGATCACATGTTGAAGTCCTATTTACGCATGTGCCACACAAATCTATCTTCTTGTAGGTGAACTGTTCAAAGAACAAGGCCAACCGTACGAAAGTGAAATTCCAACAGACGACAGGATCTCGTAGCTATATTGCACACTGCGAGGCTCTTGTAATTAGCTGTTGTTTCACTCTTTTCGCTGTACCATATTATCAGATCTATATTGACTTGTTCCAAATGCAGAGGAAAGCCCGCAAGGACCAAAAAGTACCTGAACCAAATGTTGTGGAAATCTTCAAGGACTGTCACACCAGCAAGAAGAAGGGCATGACTACACCAGTCAAAGCCGCTGTTGTAAGTCCTTAATCCTCATGCCTTTTAACTACTACTTACTCTGACTTGTGCCTTGAACTGCATGGTTTGCAGCCAATGTCTATTACTCTTTTCAATTTTATACACAATTGTCTTAGCGTATCATTGCACCTTACAAGGTTTAAAAGAGAGGAGTGATGTTCCTTTGATCTTGACCTGTAATCTAGTTCCGTGCTGGACTTGCCCACACAACGTTACAATTGCCTGTTTGTCTGTTCTCAGTTGTTTTGTGATATGAATGATGTCATACTATGCTTACCGTATTATAAACTTCGTCTCTTTATCCTTAGCCCTCAATACAATGTGAAGAAATAGACAATACATTAGCGATGGTACATGGTCATATGTTTGGAACCTGGTTTTATTATGTACTTTGCAATAAAATACAACTATTATTTTACATGGGTTCACCAGAATAAGTTCTGTATATAGACCAAAGCTATTTTGTTTGGTTTTGCTGCCTCCTTAATATCTTCTGTTTTGGTACTACTAATGTAAAACCACAACTTTTCAGCGAGCTATGGAAAAAATGGTGGAACCGCCACCTTCTGAAGGTGGCGAGGCAACTATAACCGCAATGTCAGCTCTTGCTGCAGTGGGTCAGTACCTGTCCACTAACAGTGCCAAAAGCACGTTCCTGCGTAATACTGGGTTGGTTGTTAAGGCAATCTCGTCCAAACTGCCTCATGATCAAGATATGCAAGCTCAAAACAATGTTGTATCTGCGCTCCAGACACAGGTCCATTCCCTAACAGAGACCCTTTGTGAAACAAGGAGAGACATTGTTCGATGTTGTCAAGATATGCATGGTTTTGAAACCAGACTATCAGACATTTGCTATGTTGTTCAGGAGCCTAGGAGAACTGAAGGCGAAGGTTATGGTGCTCCATCGGACAATACAGCATGAAAACGTAACAGTCAGGTCAAATGAACTGAGCTTCTGAACTTCTGGTGGTGCATTTATCTACTAGACTGTTAACTTTTATGCCAACCTTCCTTTTGTTTTATAGTTGTAATTTGTTTTGGTGCGATACAAAATTTGTTCTTAACGCGCAGCCACCGGCTGAAGAAAACAGTAAGCCATTTTTGTATAGTGTAGGGTGTTCCCTATATTTGCACTGGTGGCGAACTTTGATACCCACCGGCTGTAGTTTACATGGGCCTCCTACGGGCCGTAGAAACAATGGGCCTTCCAAGGGCCATAGAAACAATGGGCCTTCTACGTGGCATAGAAACAATGGCCCTTCTACGTGGCGTAGAAACAATTGGCCTTATATGGGCCGTAGACACAATGGGCCTTCTATGGGCCGTATCATCAATGGGCCTTCTACGGGCTTATGATCGGTTGGTCAAACCTGGGCCAGTAACAGACCACATTATGGCCGTAAATGGGCTAGAGTTGAAATCATCCGTTCATGGGCCGACCATAACGGGCCGTCGTTAATCGGCCGTATTTTGATGACGCTATCAAAACGGCCCAACGTATTAACGGGCCACAAACGGGCCGACTGTAACCACGGGCTGAATTTGGCCCACAAGCAGAAAATGACAGTAACGGGACGTAAGTAAACGAATGTGGAAATGAGCCCAAGAATAAATGGGCCCCGAGAAGGCCGAAAGATAACATGGGCTGGAAACGGCCCAACTGAATAATGGGTCGTTAATGGGTATAAAGTGATACACTGTTCATTACGGGGCAGTTTCACCACGCGCTGTTAATGGGTATAAAGTGGTACACTGTTCATTACGGGCCAGTTTTACCACGGGCCGTTAATGGGCCAAGAGTAATAAGGGCCTCATATGGGCCAAAAGACGTCATGGGCCATACATGGGGCGGAAGTTAAAACGGGCTGGAATTATATTGGACGGCCCAGATGACGCTACTGGGCCTAATTCGGTTAGGCCGTAAACGGGCCCTGGGTTAGCGGGCTGTAAATGGGCTATATGCGAACAGGCCGTTAACAGGCTTGCCGTGGGCCGGCCCGCCACCTTTTGACCAAGTCAAACGGGCCGGCCTTTTCACAGGGATGGGCCTCTGTTGGGCCGTGCCACATGTCGACGTATCATAGGCGCTTTGTGTCCAATGAGTATATGACATCTGTCCCAATGGTGAGCTAACACGTGTTTCCTCCAGCCAATGATGAATTTACACGTGGAAAATCCCCATTGGTCGGGGCTGTTAGCGGGTTATCGGATCCAAAACCGGACCCGATAACTTAACGGCGTTCCGTTACGGTGGATGCCACGTGTCGGTCACCCTTGACGAAAGCACTTCTGTGACGCGCGATTTATCGTCATGGAAGTGGACACTTCCGTGATGAGAATTTTGGTAATGTCATGGAACACTTCTACGACAGCACAGGTATGACTATCTTGATTCTGTCATAAAATCATCATGGATGTACATGCATGACAAAAAATGCGACCTATTGTGACAAACACGTATCATCACGGAAGTGTATTTTTTTTGTAGTGTCCCCCAGGACTGTTGTTGGTACAGATGATACCCGTTGTTTCGGATCAGCCATGGAGTGTGATTGTTGGTGGAGGGGGAGTAAAAACTTTACTATTCTATTTGGGAACCGCCTATAATGTATCTAGCATGGAAGATAGTGAGATCTCTTGGTCGTTATGTTGACAATGAAAGCATATCGCTCAAAATTATATTCATCTCTATTTTAAAAGCTCGAGCTTTGGCACCTCTGCAAATCACTTCTTCCCTCTGCTAAGGGCCTATCTATTTACTTGTATTGTTGAGTCATCATCCTCATATAAAAAGCACCAGCTAGAGAGCACCACTGTCATTTGTATGCTTTGCTATTAATCGATATTGAGTTTGACTGTGACTGGATCTCTTTTGCCATGAATTATAATGTCTAGTCAGTCCTTGGTCTTCATATGTGCCCTGCTTTTATGTTTTGTGGTCTCAGAAAGGGCTAGCAAGATACCACTTTGTCATATTATATCATGATTATTTTGAAAAAGTGTTGTCATCCGAGATTTATTATTATTGCTCGCTAGTTGATTATGCCATTGATATGAGTAAATGTGATGTAACAGCGTGGATTTTGGCCCTTTTCTTTTTCTTTTGATTTAATTGGTTTTTGCTCTGTTTTTCTGTTTGGAGTGGTTCTGTGGCCTTGTCACCTGGGAAATCATCCTCTTTTTCCTTCCCAAGTGGCTCATCATTCTCAAAACCCTGCCAAGATCTTGTCACTCCACTGTTGACCAAACCCTAATTTCTTTTTCTCAGGAATATTCCTTTTTCTATTAAAGGAATAACCGTGTCTGCCCTAGGTTGTGAAGCAACCTTTATTTCCATCACTCCTAAAATTCCCAAATATTCTCATAAATTGTTTGGGTCATATCTTTCTCAAATATGGCAAAATATTTCATTTGTCATGTTTATCATCTTGCTCAAATAATTCATTACCTATTCTGCCCTAAATGGCACATTGTGAAGCAAGTGTTGTTTTCCTTTTCCCTATTGACCTCAAACTCCTTGGAAACCTTTTCCTGTCCATATCATTGCCACATGCCAAAATGAAACCTCATTTGCTTAGTAATTATTTAATTATTATTTTCCAAAGTTTCTATCCAGAAAGAAGCTTTGTGAAGGAGGTGCAAGCTAGGCATATCCAAATGAGTTGCCATTTTGCATGATCCCTCATATCATCATATCATAGCCCTCCACCAAAGTAGAGCTCATGTCATGCCTCCATGTGAGCTCATCTTCAATTCTTTGATTCTGCCCAAAATTTAAGTTTGTGAAGCAAGTATATTTTATCTTGCTCCATTATGGCTGCCATTTTTTCTAGGCCATCTATTATCCATATAACCTACCTCCACCCATTTTGGGCATGGTTCATCAAGCCAATATTTCTCTAGAATTTTTGCAAGATTTTGGACAGAGGGAATAGCTGTGAAGGAAGTACCAATTTGGTAAAACCAATTGGTACGAAATTTTTACAGCACCTTTATCTAGCCAAATCACTAGGCCCTGCCAAGTTTTACCTCAAGTGGTTACTCCATGTGAGTGCATCATCCAAATCTTGATTCTGGACACATAATGTGAGTTACAATGCAACTATGTTAGTTTGTGCTCCATTATACCTCAAAACCTCCAGGAACATAGTCCTTCCTTAGTTAATCACCACAGACAAACTCTTTGGCGCCAGTAAAATCCCTGTTGATCACCAGTGTTCACCCAAGGTTACTACAGTAAACTTCAGAGGGTGATTTCCAGTTAACCAGATCACTTTTAATCGATCTACCACCGCGGTTGAGACCTACCCTGGATGAACTACCCACTAGACAACATGGTCAAGCCCCTCTCCCTCGCTACCTTCCAGTACACGCGGTGACCGCGTTAATGGCACCACAGTGCACGCGCTCTGTGTGCAGTGGCCGCGTCCAGTGGCCCTTTGTGCGTCGGCAGCTCCTCCTCTCGTCGGCTTCGCGCGCGTGAGCATGTCCTAGAGTTTTACCGCGTCGTCGCCGTCCTCCTGGACCTCTCTCCCTCTCAGTAAAACCCCTCACCGACGCTCGCCGCCGAACGCCCACGAGAGCACAGTGCTCCGTTTGCTCTGCTCGTCGCCGTCGTCATCCTCCATGTGCTCCCTTGGCCGCCTCTGCCCTGTGAGAGACTCCACTGTGCCTCCCTCGTCGCCTGCCTCCAAGTTCATGCGCGCGGGCACGCGTCCGCGGTGACGCCAGCTCTGCCTCCTCGCCCCCCGGCTATATAAGCCCGTCCCGGGTGCGTTTCTCCTCACCAGCGACCTCTACCCACCCCCCCCCACGACTCCCTGACCACTTCCCCGAGCTCGAGTTGCCCTCCACGACCACCATTGCCGCCATTGCCGCTTCGGGTCTCCTCCTCGATTGGCTCGAGTCGAGCCCTCCCTCTCCTCATATCCACCACCACTAGAAGCCCCTCACTCCGGCAACCCTCCCCGCCCCTCTTCTTCTCGCCGGAGTGCCTCAGGCCGCCGCTACCCCGTTCGGTCTCCGCCTCCCCGTCCCTCTGTTGCCGCGGGTTGCAGCCACCCTAGCTCTCCCCGGCGCCCGCCTCTCTGAATGGAGGCGGTGTGGACTCCCGAGTCCTCTGGTGGCGTCGCCCTCGCTGAAGACGGCCGGAGCCGGCCGGCCCGTCGCCGGTGACGCGCCCTCCCCTGCCTCCTCTGTCCCGTGCGGGAGCAGGACGAGGAAGAAGAAGACAGAGGCCAGGCGGGCCCACTTCTCCTCGCGGGCTCCGCGTGGCAGCCTCAGCCCCGTTGACCCAGGTACCCTGACGTGGATAAGTGGAGGCGTAATCCAGATATTACGTCTACGCTTCCCGAAAGCATAGTTTCGTCTTTCTTTAGACCAGAATGCGCTTTCGCTGATCTGAAAGCATATTACCGTTCTATTTCAGCGTGGAATACGTTTTCCAGAGGAAAAGGCGTATTTCTGCCTAGTGCACGTTCTGCTTTCCAGCCAAGGGCCTGTTTGTGATGATTTCACTACAGATGGGTCCCTAGCAGAAAAACCCTTATATCTTTTTACTCCCAACTCCAAATCAGGTTATTCCAAAGCCCACTTCTTCGTTTCGTCGAGCCCATTCTGATGGAATCATTTTCACCATGTTTTGACATTCTGAAAATGACCATTTTGCCCCTGCCCTTATTCAGCCTCTTCCAAGAGAGTACGTTTTCCGGTGATCCTTTCTGCGGGTTCCTCGCACATTCTCCCGAGGATTTCTTCCACCCCAGGCAAGCCACACCCTCCATTTGCATGATTGCAATGCAATGACATGGTTTATATATTAAAACTTGTTTAAAATATTGTGTTAGCTATGTATGATTTGTTCATGGCATTTCTCAGAGTATTGTTTGATCTTGATATTGCCATGATATTGCTTGGAGTTCTAGGATCAATATTTTGATGATTATGTGGATGACATGTGCCTTTGGATTCTTAGTGGCTATTATGTTTATTTTTCATGATGGTATCTGGTATTATTTTGGAGTATTAGTGGTTGGTATTATGATTATTTCCATGATGGTATCTATTATTATATTTTGGAGTATTACTTTGGATATCATGGTGCCTATGGATTATTAGTGGTTAGTATGATTATTTTCATGATGCTTGTTGATGTTCTGTTGCTTGGAGTATTATTTTCGGAGATGATGTTTACATGTGGATCTTAGTCGAATAGCTTTATTCTTGTTATTGGAGTAGTAGGATTATTGTTTTCCTATTCATTATGACAGTAGTGTTGTGCTACCCTTGGAGTTTTTTGAGAAGATGAGGTTATGCTTGGATTATTTGTTGGATATTGCTATGACTTGGATTATAGGTTGATAGATGATATTGGAGTATCAGTCATTACTATTATATTTTGGGGTTAAATTCCGTCATTAAGTTGGTCAGGTGCCACCGAACCGGGCTTTTTCCAGTGCAACCACATTTGCCTTTTATGGGAAGGCCCTAATGCGGTCTATTATCGTGCCTCCCGCCGGTGCCTCCAACTAGGGAAGGTTATGGGCGTGCGTACCCTGGCCCGGTAAGCAGACATAACCTTGTGTGCCCGTTGTTGTTGTTATGGATCCGGTCCCCGTGAGGGACGTTTTGGCCACGACGGTGGTCGTTGTGTCTTTGGTAGACACGGGGCCACCCAGGACTAACCCAGTGGGGAGTGAGTCGGAGTGGCCGGGAGAGTGTCATGGCAGTAGATCGGTTTTGTCGGAACGCCGTTGGTCCACCCGAATGGGAGTGCGAGGCCATGGGTTCCGTGGTGTGGGTACAGTGCGCTACCTCTGCAGAGTGTATTTAAATCTATCGATAGCCGCATCCTCGGTCATGGGCATGGGTTCATACTAGGTCCCACCGTTCGATCAATACTCACATGACGGAATGACTTATAGGTGATTTATATGATGATATATAGGTGATTTATAGGTGACTTATAGCAGTAACAGTTTGGCAGGAGGTTGACGATGATGTTGAGGCCAAGTGTTGGTCATGGTAGTGATCGCGGGAAAGATCACCGTTTGGTTTTGATCACGAGGTGATCGAGATGTTATATTGCTTGGCTGGTTAGCCAAGAGAGATATGGTTATGGAGATCTGAGATGGTGATTTATCAGTATTGTATCAGTTCATACCATACTTAGTAGTTGTTTCATCATAATAGTTGTTAATTTAATTAACCTGTTAAATGATGTGTTATTGTCTTGCCCTGATGTTTATGGTTGTTGTGAGCTTGCAAGTACATTCAATGTACTGACCTGGCGTGTCATGCCAGATTGCAGGTGATGCCTTGATTGCTTGATTGCTTGTCGATGGTTGCCGTGCGTGCGAGCTAGATCGTGTCCCAGCCAGAATCCCTGTGGAGTGGAGTTCACCACCTTCGTCGTTGTTCCGCTGCTATAAGTATTCCGCTGCTATGAGTTGTTTCGCTGCCAGCATAGAGCAAGTGTAGTATCGCAGGCGTAGTTTCGTCGTGCTGATGTGCATCTTTGTAACATCAGACCCTTGTATTATTATTCTTGTAATAAGAGCTGATTTGTTCTATGTCAAGCAATGTCGTATTCTAGAGACTTCTCCTCGATCTCTGGGCTGGAATACGGGGCGTTCCGGTTTCTCTGAGCCGGGGTGCCACATGTGAGACCTAAATGCTATAGTCAATATGGTTAGTTCATAATCTTTGCTGAAAACCTGAGCATCAGTTAGAGATATTTACAACAACGAGATCAAACAGAGTTTGTAAAAGTTTTTCTTTGTCACTTTCAATTTGTCAAATGAATTGCTTGAGGACAAGCAATGGGTTAAGCTTGGGGGAGTTGATACGTCTCCATCATATCTACTTTTCCAAATTCTTTTGTCCTTGTTTTGGACTCTAATTTGCATGATTTGAATGGAACTAACCCGGACTAACGCTGTTTTCAGCAGAATTGCCTTGGTGTTATTTTTATGCAGAAATAAAAGTTCTCGGATTGACCTAAAAATTTACGGAGAATATTTTTGGAATTAATAAAAAATACTGGCGAAAGAATCAACCAAAGGGGGTCCACCCATTAGCCACAAGCCTGGACCCCCCGGACGCGCCTAGGTGGCTTGTGGGGCCCTTGGACCTTCTCCGACCTCAACTCCAACTCTATATAACCCTATTCCGAGAGAAATAAATCAGAGAGAAGGATTCATCGCGTTTTACGATACGGAGCCGCCGCCTCCCGTTCTTCCCCGGGAGGGCTGATCTGGAGTCTGTTTTGGGCTCCGGAGAGGGGAATACGTCGCCATCATCATCATCATCAACCTTCCTCCATTGCCAATTCCATGATGCTCACCGTCGTGCGTGAGTAATTCCCTCGTAGGCTCGCTGGTCGGTGATGGGGTGGATGAGATTTATCATGTAATCGAGTTAGTTTTGTTAGGGTTTGATCGTTAGTATCCACTATGTTCTGAGATTGATGTTGCTATGACTTTTCTATGCTTAATGCTTGTCACTAGGGCCCAACTGCCATGAATTCAGATTTGAAACCTTTATGTTTCCATGAATATATATGTGTTCTTGATCCGATCTTGCAAGTTGTAGACACCTATTACGAGTTATGATCCGCATAACCCAAGGTGACAATAATTGAGATTCTTTCTGGTGATTAACGTAGTTTGAGGGTTCATGTATTCACTAAGTGCTAATGCTTTGTTCCGATTCTCTGTTAAAAGGAGGCCTTAATATCCCTTAGTTTCCATTAGAACCCCGCTACCATGGGAGGGTAGGACAAAAGATGTCATGCAAGTTGTTTTCCATAAGCACATATGACTATATACGGAATATATGCCTACATTATATTGATGAATTGGAGCTAGTTCTATGTCACCCTAGGTGATAATTGCTACATGATGAATATCATCTGACACATATCATCACTGATCCATTGCCTGTGAGTTCGTCTCATGTTGATCTTTGCTTCGTTACTTCCGTTACTGTTGCTGTTACAATCACTACAAAACTGCTACTGTTACTTTTGCCACTGTTACCGTTACTTCCATACTACTTTGCTACTAAATACTTTGTTGCAGATATTAAGTCTTTCAGATGTGGTTTAATTGACAACTCAGCTGCTAATACTTGAGAATATTCTTTGGTTCCCCTTGTGTCGAATCAATAAATTTGGGTTGAATACTCTGTTGGGGAACGTAGTAATTTCAAAAAAAATCCTACGCACACGCAGGATCATGGTGATGCATAGCAACGAGAGGCGAGAGTGTTGTCTACGTACCCTCGTAGAACATAAGCAGAAGTGTTTATCAACGTGGTTGATGTAGTCGTACACCTTCACGATCCGTCCCGATCAAGTACCGAGCGTACGGCACCTCCGCGTTCAGCACACGTTCAGCTCGATGACGTCCTCGCCTTCTCGATCCAGCAAGAGGGCGAAGTAGTAGATGAGTTCCAGCAGCACGACGGCGTGGTGACGGTGTTGGTGAAGAACAATCTCCGCAGGGCTTCACCTAAGCACTACAAAAACTATGACGGAGGATAAACTAGAGGGGACGGGGTTGCCGGCACACGGCTTGGTGTTTCTTGATGTGTCTTGGGTGCTAGCCCTACCCCTCTATTTATATGTTGAGCCTTGGGGTCAAAACTTGGAGTAAAAGCCTCCACAAAGTCGGTTTCACCCGAAAGGCAAGAGTCCTTCTCGGACTCCAGGGCCAGACGCCAGGGTTCCCGGCGTCTGGACCCAGACGCCAGGGACCCTGGCGTCTGGCCCCTGGACTCGGCAAAACTTCCTTTTGCGCTTTCCAAAAACCTCGTGGGCTTTCCATTTTGGCCCAGATAAAGTGTTCTCGTGCCCAAACATTTCGGGAAACATCCGGAACCCCTTTCGATGAATTCCGGAACCTTTCCGGAGATCAAACACTACTATCCACATATCAATCTTTACTTCCGGACCATTCCGGAGTTCTTCGTCATATCCGTGATCTCATCCAAAACTCCGAACAACATTCGGTCACCAACATACATAACTCATAGTACTATATCGTCAACGAACGTTAAGCGTGCGGACCCTACGGGTTCGATAACTATGTAGACATGACCGAGACCTGTCTGGTCAATAACTACTAGCGGAACCTGGATGTCCATATTGGCTCCTACATATTCTACAAAGATCTTTATCGGCCAGACCGCATAACAACATACGTTGTTCCCTTTGTCATCGGTATGCTACTTGCCCGAGATTCGATCATCGGTATCTCAATACCTAGTTCAATCTCCATACCGGCAAGTCTATTTACTCGTTCCGTAATACATCATCCCGCAACTAACTCATTAGTTGCAATGCTTGCAAGGCTTAAGTGATGTGCATTACCGAGTGGGCCCAGAGATACCTCTCCGACAATCAGAGTGACAAATCCTAATCTTGAAATACGCCAACCCAACAAGTACCTTCGGAGACACCTGTAGAGCACCTTTATAATCACCCAGTTACGTTGTGACGTTTGGTAGCACACAAAGTGTTCCTCCGGTAAACGGGAGTTGCATAATCTCATAGTCATAGGAACATGTATAAGTCATGAAGAAAGCAATAGCAGAGTACTAAACGATCAAGTGCTAAGCTAACGGAATGGGTCAAGTCAATCACATCATTCTCCTAATGATGTGATCCAGTTAATCAAATCACAACTCATGTCTATGGCTAGGAAACATAACCATCTTGGATCAACGAGCTAGTCAAGTAGGGGCATACTAGTGACACTCTGTTTGTCAATGTATTCACACAAGTATTATGTTTCTGGTTAATACAATTCTAGCATGAATAATAAACATTTATCATGATATAAGGAAATAAATAATAACTTTATTATTGCCTCTAGGGCATATTTCCTTCAGTCTCCCACTTGCACTAGAGTCAATAATCTAGGTCACATCGCCATGTGATTTAACACCAATAGTTCACATCACCATGTGATTAACACCCATAGTTCACATCGTCATGTGACCAACATCCAAAGGGTTTACTAGAGTCAATAATTTAGTTCACATCGCTATGTGATTAACACCCAAAGAGTACTAAGGTGTGTTCATGTTTTGCTTGTGAGAGAAGTTTAGTCAACGGGTGTGTCACATTCAGATCCGTAAGTATTTTGCAAATTTCTATGCTACAATGCTCTGCACGGAGCTACTCTAGCTAATAGCTCCCACTTTCAATATGTATCCAGATTGGGACTTAGAGTCATCTGGATCAGTGTCAAAACTTGCATCGACGTAACCCTTTACGACGAACCATTTTGTCACCTCCATAATCGAGACACATATCCTTATTCCACTAAGGATAATTCTGACCGCTGTCCAGTGATCTACTCCTAGATCACTATTGTACTCCCTTGCCAAAATCAGTGTAGGGTATACAATAGATCTGGTACACAGCACGGCATACTTTATAGAACCTATGGCTGAGGCATAGGGAATGACTTTCATTCTCCTTCTATCTTCTGCCGTGGTAGGGCTTTGAGTCTTACTCAATTTCACACCTTGTAACACAGCCAAGAACTCTTTCTTTGACTGTTCCATTTTGAACTACTTCAAAATCTTGTCAAGGTATGTACTCATTGAAAAAACTTATCAAGCGTCTTGATCTATCTCTATAGATCTTGATGCTCAATATGTAAGCAGCTTCACCGAGGTCTTTCTTTGAAAAACTCCTTTCAAACACTCCTTTATGCTTTGCAGAATAATTCTACATCATTTCTGATCAACAATATGTCATTCACATATACTTATCAGAGATGCTGTAGTGCTCCCACTCACTTTCTTGTAAATACAGGCTTCTCCAAAAGTCTGTATAAAACCATATGCTTTGATCACACTATCAAAACGTTTATTCCAACTCCGAGAGGCTTGCACTAGTCCATAAATGGATCGCTGGAGCTTGCACACTTTGTTAGCTCCCTTTGGATCGACAAAACCTTCCGGTTGCATCATATACAACTCTTATTCTAGAAATCCATTCAGGAATGCAGTTTTGACATCCATTTGCCAAATTTCATAATCATAAAATGCGGCAATTGCTAACATGATTCGGACAGACTTAAGCATCGCTACGGGTGAGAAGGTCTCATCGTAGTCAATCCCTTGAACTTGTCGAAAACCTTTTGCAACAAGTCGAGCTTTATAGACGGTAACATTACCGTCAGCGTCAGTCTTCTTCTTGAAGATCCATTTATTCTCGATGGCTTGCCGATCATCGGGCAAGTCAACCAAAGTCCATACTTTGTTCTAATACATGGATCCCATCTCAGATTTCATGGCCTCAAGCCATTTTGCGAAACCTGGGCTCACCATCGCTTCTTCATAGTTCGTAGATTCGTCATGGTCTAGTAACATAACCTCCAGAACAGGATTACCGTACCACTTTGGTGCAGATCTTAATCTGGCTGACCTACGAGGTTCAATAACAACTTGATCTGAAGTTTCATGATCATCATCATTAACTTCCTCACTAATTGGTGTAGACGTCACAGGAACCGGTTTCTATGGTGAACTATTTTCCAATAAGGGAGCAGGTACTATTAACTCATCAAGTTCTACTTTCCTCCCACTCACTTCTTTCGATGAAAACTCCTTCTCTAGAAAGGATCCATTCTCAGCAACGAATATCTTGCCTTCGGATCCGTGATAGGTGTACCCAGCAGTTTCTTTTGGGTATCCTATGAAGATTTTACTTCTCTGATTTGGGTTCGAGCTTATCATGTTGAAACTTTTTCACATAAGCATCGCAGTCCCAAATTTTAAGAAACGACAGCTTAGGTTTCTTGCCAAACCACAGTTCATACGGTGTCATCTCCACGGATTTAGATGGTGCCCTATTTAACGTGAATGTAGCTGTCTCTAATGCATAACCCCAAAACGATAGTGGTAGATCGGTAAGAGACATCATAGATCGCACCATATCTAATAAAGTACGATTGCGACGTTCGGACACACCATTATACTGTGGTGTTCCAGGTGGCGTGAGTAGTGAAACTATTTCACATTGTTTTAACTGAAGGCCAAACTCATTAACTCAATTATTTTACCTCTGCGGTCATATCGTAGAAACTTTTATTTTCTTGTTACGATGATTCTCGACTTCACTCTGAAATTCTTTGAACTTTTCAAATGTTTCAGACTTGTGTTTTATCAAGTAGATATACCCATATCTGCTCAAATCATCTGTGAAGGTCAGAAAATAACGATACCCGCCACGAGCCTCAACACTCATCGGACCGCATACATCAGTATGTATTATTTCCAATAAGTCAGTTGCTCGCTCCATTGTTTCGGAGAACGGAGTTTTAGTCATCTTGCCCATGAGGCATGGTTCGCAAGCATCAAGTGATTCGTAATCACGTGATTCCAAAAGCCCATCAGCATGGGGTTTCTTCATGCGCTTTAAACCAATATGACCTAAACGGCAGTGCCCCAAATAAGTTGCACTATCATTTTTAACTTTGCATCTTTTGGCTTCAATATTATGAATATGTGTATCACTACGATCGAGATTCAACAAACCATTTTCATTGGGTGTATAAACATAGAAGGTTTTATTCATGAAAATAGAATAACAATTATTCTCTAACTTAAATGAATAACCGTATTGCAATAAACATGATCAAATCATATTCTTGCGCAATGCAAACCCCAAATAACATTTATTTAGGTTCAACACTAATCCCGAAAGTATAGGGAGTGTGCGATGATGATCATATCATTCTTGGAACTACTTCCAACACACATCATCCCTTCACCCTTAACTAGTCTCTGTTCATTCTGCAACTCCCGTTTCAAGTTACTACTCTTAGCAACTGAACTAGTATCAAATACCGAAGGGTTGCTATAAACACTAGTAAAGTACACATCAATAACATGTATATCCAATATACCTTTGTTCACCTTGCCATCCTTCTTATCCGCCAAATACTTGGGGCAGTTCCGCTTCCAGTGACCAGTCCCTTTGCAGGAGAAGCACTCAGTCTCAGGCTTAGGTCCAGACATGGGCTTCTTCACTTGAGCAGCAACTTGCTTGCCGTTCTTCTTGAAATTCCCCTTCTTCCCTTTGCCCTTTTCTTGAAACTAGTGGTCTTGTCAACCATCAACACTTGATGCTTTTCTTGATTTCTACCTCTGTCGATTTCAGCATCACGAAGAGCTTGGGAATTACTTTCGTCATCCCTTGCATATTATAGTTCATCACTAAGTTCTAGTAACTTGGTGATAGTGACTAGAGAACTTTGTCAATTACTATCTTACCTGGAAGACTAACTCCCACTTGATTCAAGCAATTGTAGTACTCAGACTATCTGAGCACATGCTCACTAGTTGAACTATTCTCCTCCATCTTGTAGGCAAAGTACTGTCAGAGGTCTCATACCACTAGACATGGGCATGAGTTTGAAATACCAATTTCAACTCTTGGAACATCTCATATGCTCTGTGGCGTTCAAAACATTTTTGAAGTCCCGGGTCTAAGCCGTAAAGTATGGTGTATGCTACCTCTTGAGCACTGCGTTGGTTTCCCTTGAAGAGGAAAGGGTGATGCAGCAAAGTAGCGTAAGTATTTCCCTCAGTTTTTGAGAACCAAGGTATAAATCCAGTAGGAGGCCACGCACGAGTCCCTCGCACCTACACAAACAAATAAATCCTTGCAACCAACGCGATAAGGGGTTGTCAATCCCTACACGGTCACTTACGAGAGTGAGATCTGATAGATATGATAAGATAATATTTTTGGTATCTTTATGATAAATATGCAAAGTAAAGAAAGCAAAATAAAAACGGCGCCAGAAATAGCTTGTTGTCGGGAGATTAATATGATGGAAAATAGACCCGGGGGTCATAGGTTTCACTAGTGGCTTCTCTCGAGAGCATAAGTATTTACGGTGGGTGAACAAATTACTGTTGAGCAATTGACAGAATTGAGCATAGTTATGAGAATATCTAGGTATGATCATGTATATAGGCATCACGTCCGAGACAAGTAGACCGACTCCTGCCTGCATCTACTACTATCACTCCACACATCGACCGCTATCCAGCATGCATCTAGAGTATTAAGTTCATAAGAACAGAGTAACGCTTTAAGCAAGATGACATGATGTAGAGGGATAAACGCATGCAATATGATATAAACCCCATCTTGTTATCCTCGATGGCAATAATACAATACGTGCCTTGCTGCCCCTACTATCACTGGGAAAGGACACCGCAAGATTGAACCAAAGCTAAGCACTTCTCCCATTGCAAGAAAGATCAATCTAGTAGGCCAAACCAAACTGATAATTCTAAGAGACTTGCAAAGATAACCAATCATACATAAAAGAATTCAGAGAAGATTCAAATATTGTTCATAGATAAACTTGATCATAAACCCACAATTCATCGTTCTCAACAAACACACCGCAAAAGAAGATTACATCGAATAGATCTCCACAAGAGAGGGGGAGAACATTGTATTGAGATCCAAAAAGAGATAAGAAGCCATCTAGCTAATAACTATGGACCCGAAGATCTGAGGTAAACTACTCACACATCATCGGAGAGGCTATGGTGTTGATGTAGAAGCCCTCCGTGATCGATGCCCCCTCCGGCGTAGCTCCGGAACAGGCCCCAAAATGGGATCTCACGGGTACAGAAGTTTGCGGCGGTGGAATTAGGTTTTTGGCTCCGTATCTGGTAGTTTGGGGGTACGTAGGTATATATAGGAGGAAGGAGTACCTCGGTGGAGCAACAGGGGGCCCACGAGGGTGGAGGGCGCGCCCTGGGGAGGGGGGGTGGGTAGGCACGCCCCCTACCTCGTGCCCTCCTGGTTGATTTCTTGACGTAGGGTCCAAGTCCTCTGGATCACGTTCGTTCCGAAAATCACGCTCCCGGAGGTTTCATTCCGTTTGGACTCCGTTTGATATTCTATTTCTGCGAAACTCTGAAATAGGCAAAAAAACAGCAATTCTGGGCTGGACCTCCGGTTAATAGGTTAGTCCCAAAAATAATATAAAAGTGTATAATAAAGCCCAATAATGTCCAAAACAGAATATAATATAGCATGGAACAATAAAAAATTATAGATACGTTGGAGACGTATCAAGCATCCCCAAGCTTAATTCCTGCTCGTCCTCGAGTAGGTAAATGATAAAAACAAAATTTTTGGTGTGGAATGCTACTTGCCATAATTTCAATGTAATTCTTCTTAATTGTGGTATGAATATTCAGATCCGAAAGATTCAAGACAAAAGTTTAATATTGACATAAAAATAATAATACTTCAAGCATACTAACTAAGCAATTATGTCTTCTCAAAATAACATGGCCAAAGAAAGTTATCCCTGCAAAATCATATAGTCTGGCTATACTCTATCTTCACCACACAAAATATTTAAATCATGCACAACCCCGATGACAAGCCAAGCAATTGTTTCCTACTTTTGACATTCTCAAACTTTTTCAATCTTCATGCAATACATGAGCGTGAGCCATGGACATAGCAGTATATGTGGAATAGAATGGTGGTTGTGGACAAGACAAAAAGGAGAAGATAGTCTCACCATCAACTAGGCGTATCAACGGGCTATGGAGATGCCCATCAATAGATATCAATGAGAGTGAGTAGGGATTGACATGCAACGGATGCACTAGAGCTATAAGTATATGAAAGCTCAACAAAAGAAACTAAGTGGGTGTGCATCCAACTCGCTTGCTCACGAAGACCTAGGGCATTTTGAGGAAGCCCATCATTGGAATATACAAGCCAAGTTCTATAATGAAAAATTCCTACTAGTATATGAAAGTGATATCATAAGAGACTCTCTATCATGAAGATCATGTTGCTACTTTGAAGCACAAGTGTGGTAAAAGGATAGTAACATTGTCCCTTCTCTCTTTTTTCTCTCATTTTTTTATTTGGGCCTTTTCTTGTTCTTTTTATGGCCTCTTTTTTTTCCTTTTTTTAATTCGTCCGGAGTCTCATCCCGACTTGTGGGGGAATCATAGTCTCCATCATCCTTTCCTCTCTTAGGATAATGCTCTAAAAATGATGATCATCACACTTACAACTCAACAATTACAACTCAATACTTAGAACAAAATATGACTCTATGTGAATGCCTCCGGCGGTGTACCGGGATATGCAATGAATCAAGAGTGACATGTATGAAAGAATTATGAACGGTGGCTTTGCCACAAATACAATGTCAACTACATGATCATGCAAAGCAATATGACAATGATGGAGCGTGTCATAGTAAACGGAACGGTGGTAAGTTGCATGGCAATATATCTCGGAATGGCTATGGAAATGCCATGATAGATAGGTATGGTGGCTGTTTTGAGGAAGGCATATGGTGGGTGTATGATACCGGCAAAAAGTGTGCGGTATTAGAGAGGCTACCAATGGTGGAAGGAAGAAGAGTGCGTATAATCCATGGACTCAACATTAGTCATAAAGAACTCATATACTTATTGCAAAAATCTACAAGTTATCAAAGCAAAGTATTACTCACATGCTCCTAGGGGGATAGATTGGTAGGAAAAGACCACCGCTCGTCCCCGACCGCCACTCATAAGGAAGACAATCAATAAATAAATCATGCTCCGACTTCATCACATAATGGTTCACCATACGTGCATGCTACGGGAATCACAAACTTTAACACAAGTATTTCTCAAATTCAAAACTACTCAACTAGCATGAGTCTAATATCACCATCTTCATATCTCAAAACAATTATCAAGCATCAAACTTCTCATAGTATTCAACACACTCATAAGAATTTTTCTTTTTTCTCTTTACTAATCTTGAATGCCTATTATTGTTAAAGCAAACTACCATGCTGTTTTGTAGGACTCTAAAAATAATCTAAGTGAAGCATGAGAGAACAATAGTTTCTATAAAAAAAAACCACCGCCGTGCTCTAAAAGATATAAGTGAAGCACTAGAGCAAAAACTATATAACTCAAAAGATATAAGTGAAGCACATAGAGTATTTAACAATTTCCGAATCATGTGTATCTCTCTCAAAAGGTGTGTACAGCAAGGATTATTGTGGTAAACTAAAAATAAAAGACACAAATCATACAAGACGCTCCAAGCAAAACACATATCATGTTGTGAATAAAAATATAGCTCCAAGTAAAGTTACCGATGGAAGTAGACGAAAGAGGGGATGCCTTACGGGGCATCCCCAAGCTTTGGCTTTTAGGTGTCCTTAGATTATCTTGGGGGTGCCATGGGCATCCCCAAGCTTAGGCTCTTGCCACTCCTTGTTCCATAATCCATCAAATATTTCACCCAAAACTTGAAAACTTCACAACACAAAACTCAGCAGAAAATCTTGTAAGCTCCGTTAGCGAAAGAAAGCAAAAGACCACTTCAAGGTACTGTAATGAAATCATTCTTTATTTATATTGGTGTTAAACCTACTGTATTCCAAATTCTCTATGGTTTATAAACTATTTTACTAGCCATAGATTCATCAAATAAGCAAACAACACACGAAAAACAGAATCTGTCAAAAACAGAACAGTCTGTAGTAATCTGTAACTAACGAAAACTTCTGGAACTCCAAAAATTCAGCCAAGCTAGGAAGACCTACACAATTTTATTATTGATCAGCAGCAATTGGAATCAATATTTTATCACGTTCTGGTGATTTTTAACAATTATTTCCGTGAACAGAAAGTTTCTGCAATTTTCAGCAAGATCAAATAACTATCATCCAAGAAGATCCGATAGGTTTAAATTGGCACAAACACTAATTAAAACATAAAAACACATCTAATCCAGAGGCTAGATCAAATATTTATTCCTAAACAGAAGCAAAAAGCAAAAAACTAAAAATAAAATTGGGTTGCCTCCCAACAAGCGCTATCGTTTAACGCCCTTAGCTAGGCATAATAGCAAGGATAGATCTAGGTACTGCCATAATAATAAGATAGATCATTAAAACTCATTTCATACTCTCTATGTTCGGCAGCAAGTTTTCTTTGTGGCAAGAAAAAGTAATCAAAAGGGCTAAATTTAATGGGACAAAAATCACCAATATCAACTTTAGGAGGTATAGGTTCCTCCTTCAGCCCTTCATATTGCACAACCAACTCATCATTATAAGCATTCTTTTGACAGAACTTGGTGAGCCTATATTCGAGAGAATATCCTAGCTCATTATTTCGAATAGAAAAATCATCATTAAGTTCAGAAATTCTATCAATTAGAATATTGGTAGGAACCTTTTTTCTAAGGTTTTCATTAAAAGCAACATAATCTAGAGATTGAAAACGCATTATTTCTTCTTGATCAAATAAGATAGTTTCTATGGGAGGACGTCCAGCGTCCACCCTATGATGCGCAAAGATTTCTTTGGCCTCTTTTATAATAAATCTGAACTCATCAGCCAAAAAGATAGTAGCGGCACGCTTAACAGAAGAGTGTTCAATGTTAGAAAATTCTAGGAAAATCCTCTGTATGCAAGGATGCATATGCATAAATTGTCTTTCAAGTTCAACTACAAGCATGGCGATAGCCTCCGCAAGACTACTAGTTCTATGAAGAATAGAACTCCCCATAGAAGGCAAAGCACCGGCACAAGTAAAGAAATCTTGGATAACTCCTTTTCCAATAATGTTACCACTACCAATTCGGAATTTTTTTGTATGTAAGGTAGGGGATTCTTTAGCAGGAGCATCAGAATTTTCCATGATATTATTATTGTCCTTACCGACCGTAATTTCCCCAATTTCAGACATAACGGCAGAAAGAGCAAAAGGGGAAAGGAAAGAGGGAGGCGAATAAAACGGCAAGGGTGAAGTGGGGGAGAGGAAAACGAGAGGCAAATGGCAAATAATGTAATGCGGGAGATAAGGGTTTGTGATGGGTACTTGGTATGTTGACTTTTGCGTAGACTCCCCGGCGACGGCGCCAGAAATCCTTCTTGCTACCTCTTGAGCACTGCGTTGGTTTTCCCTTGAAGAGGAAAGGGTGATGCAGCAAAGTAGCGTAAGTATTTCCCTCGGTTTTTGTGAACCAAGGTATCAATCTAGTAGGAGGCCACGCACGAGTCCCTCGCACCTACACAAACAAATAAATCCTCACAACCAACGCGATAAGGGGTTGTCAATCCCTACACGGTCACTTACGAGAGTGAGATCTAATAGATATGATAAGATAATATTTTTGGTATTTTTATGATAAAGATGCAAAGTAAAGAAAGCAAAATAAAAACGGCGCCAGAAATAGCTTGTTGTCGGGAGATTAATATGATGGAAAATAGACCCGGGGGCCATAGGTTTCACTAGTGGCTTCTCTCGAGAGCATAAGTATTTACGGTGGGTGAACAAATTACTGTTGAGCAATTGACAGAATTGAGCATAGTTATGAGAATATCTAGGTATGATCATGTATATAGGCATCACGTCCGAGACAAGTAGACCGACTCCTGCCTGCATCTACTACTATCACTCCACACATCGACCGCTATCCAGCATGCATCTAGAGTATTAAGTTCATAAGAACAGAGTAACACTTTAAGCAAGATGACATGATGTAGAGGGATAAACTCATGCAATATGATATAAACCCCATCTTGTTATCCTCGATGGCAACAATACAATACGTGCCTTGCTGCCCCTACTATCACTGGGAAAGGACACCGCAAGATTGAACCCAAAGCTAAGCACTTCTCCCATTGCAAGAAAGATCAATCTAGTAGGCCAAACCAAACTGATAATTCGAAGAGACATGCAAAGATAACCAATCATACATAAAAGAATTCAGAGAAGATTCAAATATTGTTCATAGATAAACTTGATCATAAACCCACAATTCATCGGTCTCAACAAACACACCGCAAAAGAAGATTACATCGAATAGATCTCCACAAGAGAGGGGGAGAACATTGTATTGAGATCCAAAAAGAAGTAAGAAGCCATCTAGCTAATAACTATGGACCCGAAGGTCTGAGGTAAACTACTCACACATCATCGGAGAGGCTATGGTGTTGATGTAGAAGCCCTCCGTGATCGATGCCCCCTCCGGCGGAGCTCCGGAACAGGCCCCAAGATGGGATCTCACGGGTACAGAAGGTTGCAGCGGTGGAATTAGGTTTTTGGCTCCGTATCTGGTAGTTTGGGGGTACGTAGGTATATATAGGAGGAAGGAGTACGTCGGTGGAGCAACAGGGGGCCCACGAGGGTGGAGGCCGCGCCCTGGGGGGGGGGGGTAGGCGCGCCCCCTACCTCGTGCCCTCCTGGTTGATTTCCTTACGTAGGGTCCAAGTCCTCTGGATCGCGTTCGTTCTGAAAATCACGTTCCCGAAGGTTTCATTCCGTTTGGACTCCGTTTGATATTCTTTTTCTGCGAAACTCTGAAATAGGCAAAAAACAGCAATTCTGGGCTGGGCCTCCGGTTAATAGGTTAGTCCCAAAAATAATATAAAAGTGGATAATAAAACCCAATAATGTCCAAAACAGAATATAATATAGCATGGAACAATAAAAAATTATAGATATGTTGGAGACGTATCAAGCATCCCCAAGCTTAATTCCTGCTCGTCCTCGAGTAGGTAAATGATAAAAACAGAATTTTTGATGTGGAATGCTACTTGGCATAATTTCAATGTAATTCTTCTTAATTGTGGTATGAATATTCAGAAAGATTCAAGACAAATGTTTAATATTGACATAAAAATAATAATACTTCAAGCATACTAACTAAGCAATTATGTCTTCTCAAAATAACATGGCCAAAGAAAGTTATCCCTACAAAATCATATAGTCTCGCTATGCTCTATCTTCACCACACAAAATATTTAAATCATGCACAACCCCGATGACAAGCCAAGCAATTGTTTCATACTTTTGACATTCTCAAACTTTTTCAATCTTCACGCAATACATGAGAGTGAGCCATGGACATAGCACTATATGTGGAATAGAATGGTGGTTGTGGAGAAGACAAAAAGGAGAAGATAGTCTCACATCAACTAGGCGTATCAACGGGCTATGGAGATGCCCATCAATAGATACCAATGTGAGTGAGTAGGGATTGCCATGCAACGGATGCACTAGAGCTATAACTATATGAAAGGTCAACAAAAGAAACTAAGTGGGTGTGCATCCAACTCGCTTGCTCACGAAGACCTAGGGCATTTTGAGGAAGCCCATCTATCGGTGTGGAACGACACCTATGGGATCACAAGAATCCCTAATACGGTTGCTGGGGCGCCGGGTTGCGAGAAGAGCAGGGTTAGTAGCCAGCACAAGGATCGTTTACCCAGGTTCGGGCCGCGAGGATGTGTAAAACCCTAGTCCTGCTTTGGTGGGTGTATTTCAGAGAGTTCTTGAGCTCTCGAACTAGCTGTGGTAAGTGCGTGGTTCGAAAGAGCCGAATCCTTCTCCAGTATGCCATGGGCCTCCTTTTATAGTCGAAAGGGGCTGCCGCAGTGGCACACAGGAGGTGGAAAGGCGTACAGTGCCCTGAGCTTATCGCTCGTATTACAGGACAAGACGCATTTAATGCGTATCTTAGGTGTCCCCTTGCTTTATTGGGGACGGGGGCGAGGCCCGTCCCGTCCGTCGCCGCTCCTCCTCGCTTTGACACGCGCCCTGGCCAGTGAGGCGTGTGGTACCATGTAGGCAGGTAGGCAGCTGAGGTGGCGCGGTGGTGGAGCCTTCACGAAGATCTGCATGCCGCCACGCAGGCGCTCGATGAGTTGGCCTGGGAGCTGCATGTTGCCACATAGGTGCCCGCCCAGCTGGTTGTGCTGGCAGCTGCATGTGAACGGCGGTGGAAGCTTGGTTGGCTTGGGCCTGGCGGTGGCCCTGCTGGCGTCGTTGGAGAGGGCCTTGCTAGGTGGCCCGGCAAGGGTCTTGCCGTGGCGCGCTGTCGTCCCCGGCAAGGACCTTACCAAGGGTCTGGTGGCTTTCCTCGGTAAGGATCTTGCCGAGGATTGTCGTCTTCTAATCCTCATCTGATCTTGAATATGTCTTCACAAAGATCTGCATGCCACCACAGAGGTGCCTTCCCTAGCCCTGGCCCCACGTGGATGATGGCGTTGGGGACCGTGGGCTCAAGGGTGGCTCGCTCTGTTGGTGTGGTGCGAGCTGTCCCGGCAAGTATCTTGCCGGGGCTGCTAAGGCTGCCCCGGCAAGGGTCTTGCCGGGGGAACCCGCTTCGTCCCTCTGCTCTTTGTGGTCTTGGCCTTGGCGTTGCTCTTATTATTTTGGGCTTTGGTCTTACCTTGGCTCACCTCCCCTGTTCTGCTTGGCGTGACCGTAGGCGTGGCTCCGACTGCCCGTGCACAGGTAAAGGGGTACAAAAGCGTGCCCCTCTTTTTGTACACCGACAAGAGCCCCCGGGCCTGGGCCACACATAAGCGCGACACGTTGTTGGGCCAGACCCAAAACGGTGCGGGGCAGGCGCGGCGGTTTTTACCGCAGTAAAACTTTTCGCGCGCGGCGCTTCCCACGACCCGCACGCGGCGCGGCGTGGAGGGGTGTGCGTGACGTGGGCGACATGCATCGGGCGGTTTCCACACGCATGCGTCACATCGCAGTAAAGAGGCGGCTTGTTCCTTCCCCGTAAAAAGAGGGAGGCGTGGAGGCGCGGCTCATTTACTGAACGGGGCCGGGGCGCGGTCTTCAAGGCGTCCACTCCCCACGATCACGGGGTGGGGAGAGGTCGCTTCGCCTGTCCCCTCGGTTCTGCGCGTCCGCCACGCGTCCTCCATGCACCTGGGGTTTCAAGCGGTGGAGGCAGGAAACCGGGCTGTCGCTGGTTGGGGCAGCGGGTCAGGCCTGATTACCTGCCTCTGGTGGCTGGATTGGCCGAGCGGGGTGGCCGAGCCCTGTCCCCACCTCCTTATAAAGAGGGGGAAGGGGGATGGCGTCCCGCACTCTTCCATCATCTATCTCCTCTCGCTCCAGCTTCTTCCTTTCACTCGCCATGGAGAAGGGGAATCCTGGTCCCTCGACGGTGGCGGCAAGGGTCGCCGCCCGACAGCGCGTCCCTCCTCCTCCTGAGCCCGCGGTGGTGGAACCGGCCGCGAGGGGAAGGGGGAGGGGGTGAGGTCGTGGGCGAGGCCAGGGCAGAGGTCGTAGTGCTCGGGGAAGAGGAGGACGGGGCGGCGCACCGGCTTCGCCCCCCGCCAATGATGCCTTTTCCAATGGAAGGCCATGTTGGAGACCAGCCCCGTGAGTTTTTCATTAGGCTGCGCTGGCCTCCGCATCACCGTCTTCGTCTTCCCGCCCCGTTCGCTCGGGAGATGGAGCGTGACCCGCCCCAATCCCTCAGATTGCACATGAGGGGTTGTGGGAATGGGGGCACGCGGGTCAACGTCGACTTCCCGGCTCCTCGGGTCATGTACCTCCGTCGTGGGTGGAAGACGCTCGCTCGTATCCACAGCCTGACGGCGGGGCTCGTCCTCTACTTCAAATTAATGGAGGACGGCCTGCTCTCCGTTAAGGTCTTCAGCGACTTCGGGACTCGCCTGAAGTGTTGCGTGGAGAGCTCCTCCGATGGAGATTCCGACGATGGAAGCTCTTCCTCGAGCGAAAGTGATGAGGAGGATAGCAGGGCAGACGGCGGGGACGAGTCCGACTAGGCGTCGGACGCCCCCGCGCCTGGGCGGGTGTGGCAGCAGCAACATCTGCACCTGGCTGCTCCTCCGGCAGAGTTTTGCCGGGGGCGGGGCCAGCTCCTTGAACTTCTCGGGGCCGTCTCCTTGGGCGGCTGGCGTCGGGAGGCTGCGGAAGAGGAAGAGGGTAGGCGGCAAGGCCGTCAACTCGGAGTACGCGGGCACCGACGCCTTCGTCGCGTACTGCTAGTCCTGCCGCCTCGTCTTCCAGCTCCTTTCCCGGCACCGTCATCACCGGCCCGCCCCTGGGCGGTCACCAAGGTGTTCTCTTGGTGCTTTCTGCTGCTCGTAGCTCACCTAGGCGCCCCTTTTTCCCTCTCGCCTCCTTGACCTGCGTCTTGAGGAGAGGGACAAGAAAGGGATCACGGGCATCTTATCTCTCTTCTTTAGTTTGTAAGCCTGCGGGCCTTTGTTAAATTCAGAACTTGTAATCCCCTTGCTCATGTTTTTCATTCCGTATGAACTCTACCTGTATGGGATGTTTTTAATGAAAAAGGGTTGCTTGCCGGGTTTTTCGTTCATGGGTAGACCCCGCGACAAGGAGCGAATCCTTGTTATTATTTAAGATAAACGTTTT